>NW_027175368.1:0-356279 GCF_028021215.1 Eschrichtius robustus
ATTTTTCATATGATCCCAGATATTGTGAGGTTTAGTTTATTATTTGCTATATATATATATATATATATATATATATTCCTGTAAAATGCTTGGGCTTTGTTTTGGGTGAAATCAAGTTACTCAGAACAATTTTATTCTTTTAGGTCTAGTGTGTAAGATTCGTTGGGTAGGAGTCCAAGTAGCCTTTAGTGTGGAGCTCACTGTATGCAACTACGGAGACAAGTCCTTTCTGAGCATCATGAGGTTTTGCAGTCTGACTTGTAGGAACAGGTACTATTCCTACAACCCTGTGTGATATCCAGTTATTCTTATTATTAATCCTTTCATGTGGTTCTTTTCCTGGCATCAGGGAATTCCTCACACAAATGTACTGACCAATACTTTGTTGAATTCTCAAGAGATCCCTCTGCATGTCTCCAGAGTTCTTTGTCTGTGCACTTCTTTTCTCTCTGATACTCTGCTTTGGGAACTCTAGTTACGTTGGTTTTCCCAGACTCTCAGCTCCATTTCCTCAGTCAGGGGGTCCACCAGTCTCTGCCAGGACTTCTCTTCCCTTTACCATGACCTGGAAACTCTCTCAGAGAAGTAAGGTAGGGCAATTAGAGGGATCACTTCATTTATTTCCCATCTCCTGGAGATCACTGAACTTTATTGCCTGAGGTCCAGTTTCTTGAAAACTGTTGTTTCATATGTCCTGTCTGATGTTTTCATTGTTTCAGGTGGGAGGTCAAATTGGTCCTTGTTACTTCATCTTGGCCAGAAGCCAATAACATAGTTTAAGTCTGTTTTGTTTTGATACAGGGTCCAGTTAAAGATTAGGCATTGCATGTCATGTCTTTGTTTCCTTTAATCTAGAATATTTCCCTACTATTTTTTTTGATGTTTTATGACATTGGCATTTTTGAAGAGTCTAAGCCAGTTGTCTTGTCAATTGCCCCACAGTCTGGATTTGTCTGTTTCCTCATTAGATTCAAAGTAAACATTTTGGGGAAGAATACTATATAGGTGATGTATTCTTCATACTTCATCACTTCAGGTGGCCCAGTGCTAAGTTTGATCACTTGACTGAGGTGGTATCTTCCATATCTCTCCATTGTAAAGTTATTTTTCCCCTTGGTAATTGATAAATAATATGTGGGGTGATACGTTGGGATCAGTGAAGATCCTACTTTCAAACAACTCTTCACCCAACTGTGCATCAATGATAATCCTTGTCTGAATCGATTATTACATTGATAGTTGCCAAATGACACTTTCCTAATTCTATCATTCCTTTTGCATTTATTAGCTGACATTATTCTATAAAGAAGAGCTCCCCCACTTTTCATTTTGAGTATCATTATGAACTCATGTGCTTTTTTAAAAAGTAACTATGTTATACCTTATTATAACGATAGTGTTATTCTTTGGAATGTTCCTTTTGTCCAGATTTGGCCAATGCGATCTCTGTTATTGTTTAACCACACGATGCTTTTTTCTTACTAGAATGATTTCTAATATATTACTACTCACAAATAGGAACTGAGAAAAGGACTCCAGAAGGTGCGGTCTTATTCAGACTCTTCTTAGAAGTCCGCCTTCTTCCTGCGTACTCTCAACCCCAAGTGAGGCTTTCGGGTTGGAAGGAGATACTTCTGAATTAAACTACAGATCAATGTCACCCAATTCTAATCCCTATTCCCTTTTTTCTAGGCATACCATACCTACTGCCATCCTAATCCTTCTGTTGGGCACCTCTCTCCTCCTCTATATTTACTTACAACAGTCAAGAGCAGCAATTGGCCAACCGGCCCCTATCCAGTTCTCCAGTCCATATGCCCCAAGAACTCCTTTTTGCACTGGTCTGTGGTGGCCTTGGCCTACCTCGTCTACCCACTCAAGTAACTCTTTTACCACGAATTTAATTACCTGTGTTTCCCTTTATAGGGTCTTACCTAGCCGTATGGCCTGCTGCTTCTGCCAATTTAAAAATACTATTGAGGTTGTCTGTAAGACAGTCAAGCTGCGTTGTGACAGTGAATGCCTGACAGACGTCACACGTTGTGGTGAGTCTCAATTGCGGGATAATAAATTTTTTAATTTTAATTTAATTTTTTAATAATTTTTATTTTTAATCAATGATGATACATTTTCAAATTAATGATGTAATTGCATTATTTTAATTCATTCATTCAGCGTTCCAGCTCCCTACGTTTCTAAGAACTACCCCCTTGCTAAAAATCAGATTCTTGGTTACGTTATTAAGCTAATAAGAGCTCAGGTACATAGTTAGCTTAATAATGTAACTGATCCGCATACATAAAGGAACAAGAGAAAGGCATGGAAGGGGGAAGGGAATTCACATTAACGGCCACATATCCTATGCTGTGCTCTCGGCAAATGAGAACTTATTCGTAGAGTGCATCACAGTTTGTAAACTGATTTTATATACATTAGGTCTCAACTACCCTTTGTCTTATAGGACAGGTGTAAATATAATTTTGTTTCTTTTATTTGTTTCTGCAATTTTATAAAGAGTACAAGTGATGCTGTTTTATGTCCTATTGGGAGCCTGAGAGTTTCTGGTTCCATAACCAGAAGCTGCTACCTAGCCCTTCTAATGGATGGGAGAGCTAGTTTATTCTTAGACTGTCCAGCTCTGAACTTGCTCTGAATCTCAAGCTTTTCTATCCACAAAACACTCAGGGGCTTTCAACTATTTTTCTATCTATCAGATTTATTGGCACTAACTTGATGACTTCCAAAATGTGCTTTCCTGCCCAGGTAGCTTGAATACAGGTCTCTTTCAGTGATCTAGAGCACGTCATATATAGTAACACTTTACTACTTCTGTAAAGACAATATTGCTGATTTTTCAACACAATTTTTTTTTTTTTTGGCCGTGCCACACAGCTTGTGGGATCTTAGTTCCCCACCCAGGGATTGAACCCGGGCCACAGCAGGGGAAGTGCTCGGTCCCAACCACTAGACCACCAGGGAACTCCCCCAAACAATTTTTTTACTAATTATCTTGCTCCCTTCTCGCCCAGAAGTGTGCAGAAAAGGCATTTTTCATCTCCTTTTACAGGTGAGGAAAAACAAGATCAGAGGTGTTAAGTGCTATGATCCTAGTGCCCTGATCTCCTATCCCCAGTTTGGGGCTCTCTGCAAGCCCATGCTCCTCCTTTCTCATGACCCTTCCCTCCTCCTTTGACCCTCACCAAAAATACTTTTAATCCTTTTGGAAGAGAAGCCCAGCTACACAATGGTACACATTACCTTCACACAGTCAGAAGCTTTGGATGGTTCCCCCAGTAAAGCTGGAAATATTAGAAGTAAAATGAAATGAAAGCAAAGTAGCCATCTGACAGAAGTTGCTTTCTGCCTTCTACATTTTAGGACCTCAAGTATTATTCCATTGATTTGTTGTACATTCCGCATTGGCATGCAATCTGGCAAATCTCTTAACTTATACCCCAGATCCCTGGCCAAATTTTAGCAAAGAGCCAGGGCGGACATAGTGTTTTTTTCTGTATAGAGCCTTCTGTTATGGCGGCTGGGATATATGGAAGCAGGGAGTGAGCAAAGGACTCGGTGGGTGGGTGGAGAAGGGCATGTCCAGGTGACCACCTGTTTGTGGCGGTTGTTGTCGTGGTCATCTGTGACAGTAGCAAGAACGCAAGCTCACTGAAGAGGTGGAGAGAGGAAGCCTCACACTCCTCTGCCTCTGAGGCAGGACAGGATGGGGTATGTGAATGTGAGGAGTCACAGTAGATCTGCAGAGAGTCCAGCTGAGTAGGGGAGTATTTGTCTTCCAGCCTTGGCTATTCTTGAGTACTGGCCCCTGGGAACCAGTGGAGTAATCCTGAATATAGTGACTATATTTCACGCTACAGAATTTTCTGAGTAGATAGCCACTTTTTCAAGAGATACCTTTTTCACATTTTCTTGTTGCCAGTCATAGGCTTAAGTGTGGGTTTCTTTTTCTCCTAAGTGGCACTCAAACGTTGACTGATTCCTAATTTATTTGGCTGTGGCCTGACAAAAAGCTGTCCCATCAGTCTTCAGTGATCAAAAACAGTCTCCTCTTTTTTGCCAGATGAAGAAACATCCCTAGAGAATGCAGAAGGATCGTTGATGAAGGTGTTACAAGCGTGGAAGAAGAACAACAGCCCCGAGCTGACTATTGAGTCAGAGAGGGCATCCTCAGATAAAAGTGCTGTCAGCTTGTCAGGCTTCATGAATGAGCAGCTGGACTTTAATAATAACAGTGATATTATCAGGGCACGAAATTACATACTGCCTTATATCTCAGAGGGAGATCTAGGAGATGTGGAATCAACATTATTACCATTCCTTCAACTTCTTTTTTCAAATACACAAGATGGAGATATGCCGCTGGGCCTTTTGAAAAACAATACAAGGAGCCCTTCTGTTAAACGTGCACGCAACAATTCAACTAATAAAAATAGATGGAGGAAACTCCATTTTCTGGAAAACTTGTTAGATGCAGAAACTCAAGAAAAAATGGATGAGGTGAAAAAGGAAGAAAAACCTGCCACGCGTACGCGTTCCAACCTTTTAAGTGCCATGTATAAACGCTACATCTTTCAAAAGAAGTTGGAAACTGCCCAACCACAGAAAGACAGCCTAGCAAAGACTAAGAGTACAGAGGAAAAGCTGCTGAGAGTGAACAGGGTCCTCAAGGGCCCGAGGGGCCTACAGAAAATGCACCTCCAAGCAGTGGGAGATGAGAGCGTCTGGGGGAAACAGAATGCCCAGCCATCTGTGGCGAGCACTGCCGAAGAAAGAAGGCTCAGGAGGCCATCCCCAAGAAAGCTGAAACAGCTACTCATGGTGCAGAGGCCCAGGAAGCTGGTGGGAAAGTCCTCCAATGCAGAGTCTTCATTCATAAAGGAACACAAGGCAGCAGGTTCCTCTACCCTGAAACAGTACTTCAAGGGCAGGCCTTCTGCCTCCATCCCTCCAGAATCCCCACCTGAGGTTAAAAGCAAATCAAAAGACTTATCCAACACTATACTTGTTTTAGAAGATGCAAAGGCTAGAGTTAGAAATATTAAGGATTTTGAACTAATCTCACATTCTGGGAAAAAAATACATCTTCCATAAAATTAGGACTCATCGGGTCCACAGAAAACCCAAAGTCAAAAGGAGTCAAAAGTTCAGAAAGAAAAGTTCGCCCAATAGAATGATGCTTGCAAGCCCTCCGTTCTCTGTAGGGAGGAGTCTCATAAATTCCCCTCCGCGAGAGCCTGTTTCATCTTCAGGAGAAGTGACTTCTCAGGAAAATCCTTTTCCAGAATTATTTTCGCTTTCAGACCCTTCGATAGAAAACACCACTTCAGAAAACAATACTGCACAAAACGTTTCTGAAGAAATTATTTCTACAGGAAACTCTAGTCTGCCAGGAGGAACCAGCCCTGGAAACACTACCCATAGGAACGTCTCCACTGCACATTCTACTGTTGCTGCAGACAACAGTATGCCAACTGTTCAACACACCAACGAAACACAATGGGAGTAGCACAACACGGGCACTGAATTATCCTCTAAGCCCACAGGCTTCACTTTCCTGGGGTTCACATCCCCGGGTGATCAAGTTGAAACTCAGCTAAAGCAGCAGCTGCGGTCCCTCATCCCCAACAATGTCATGCGAAGGCTCATTTCTCATGTTATCCAGACTTTGAAAATAGACTGCTCGGAGACCCACGTGCAGCTGGCCTGTGCCAACCTCATCTCTAGAACAGGCCTCCTGATGAAGCTTCTCAGCAAGCAGCAAGAAGTAAAGGTGTCCAAAGCGGAATGGGATACGGACCAGTGGAAAAGTGACAACTCTGTCAGTGAGAGCACAGAAGCCCAGAGTGAGCAGAAAGAGCAGGAGTCAAGTGAGGTGAGGAGAACCCCTGAAACATGGGACCTGGACTTTTACTCAGTTTAGGACATGCCATGAACGTGCCCAAGCAGGAATACCACGGGCTCCTAGTCTGTATCTTACCTTCAGCCGTGAAACTGGCTAAGACAGTGATCTCCCACTTGGCTCATTTAGAGAGTGTGCCACTATTCCTAGGGTAGACGAGAAGAGGACATAACACAGGACAACTAAATTGTAGGTAAATAAATTGTAGAAGAAAAGGCTAATGATAAGATTAATAACACTAAATTTAGCTTGTTCTTATAGAAGCTACTCGCCTGGAAGGATTGGGTTTTATAGTAGTTTAAGAATAGTTAGCTATTGTTTAGAATAGGTTTAAGAAGAGTTAGCTTTCATCCCTTGTATCTCCTTGTTTTTAAAAAATTTGTCATTTATTTTTTTAGCTCACAAAAGAAGTTCCAGGATATGGCTGTAACAACAAACTCATCTTGGCAATATCTGTAACTGTAGTAGTGACGATTTTGGTTACAATTCTCTGTCTCATTGAGGTAAGGACAATAATTCATTCAGATTCAGAACCCACAAACTTGAGAATCAAAGCCACCTTTCCACCCACTACTACTTGATTCTTCTCTTTAGTCATGAGGACTGAGATACACTTTGTTCTTTTACTGAAAAGTATATTCCCAGGATTTTTTGTTTCCTTTTTTCTTTTTTGGCTGCGTTGGGTCTTCATTGCGGTGCACGGGCTTCTCATTGCGGTGGCTTCTCTTGTTGTGGAGTACGGGCTCTAGACGCGCGGGCTCAGGAGTTGTGGCGCACGGACTTAGTTGCTCCACAGCATGTGGGACTTTCCGAGACCAGGGATGGGACCCGTGTCCCCTGCACTGGCAGGCAGATTCTTAACCACTGAACCACCAGGGAAGTCCCAATTCCAGTATTCTTAATCGTTTGTGTAGATCCATATTCCAAACAAGTGTCATTTTCCTCCTGCTTAAAAATACTTCTTTTACCCTTTCTTATAGTGAAAGTCTACTAGTAATGAATTCTTTCAGCTTTTGTATGTCTGAGATAGTCTTCATTTTGCTTTTGTTTGGACAGATCTGGGTATAGAATTCTAGCTGGATAGAATTCAATGCACTACTTTAAAGGTGTTATTCCACTGAGTTCTCCTTTACATTGTTTCCAGCAAGAAACCTGCTGTCGTTGTTATCTTTGTTCCTCTGTACGTAGTGTATAGTTTTTTCCTCTGGCTGCTTTTACATTTTTCTCTTTATTGCTGGTTTTGAGCAATTTGATTATTTTTTGTGCCTTGGTGTAGTTTTGTCCATGTTTCTTATGCTTACAGTTCATTGATCTTCTTGACTTTGTGGGTTTATAGTGTTTGCCAATTTGGAAAAGTGTTGGCTATTATTTCTTCAAATTGTTGTATTTCTCCTCTCCTTCATGGACTCTAAGTACCCATGTATTAGGCCACTTGACGTTGTTGCACAACTCACTGAGGCTCTATTCATTTTTGTTGTTGTTTTGTTTTGTTACTCTTTTTGTTTCATTTTGGATAGTTTCTATTGCTATGCCTTAATGTTCACTGACCCTTTCTTCTGCAGTGTCTAATCTGCCATTAACCTCGTTCCGTATCTTTTTCATTTAGACATTGTTTTTAATCTCTAGAAGCACAATTTGGGTCTGTTTTACATTTTCCATGCCTATACTTAACATTTTCAGTGTTTATTCTGGGTTTATTAACATACGAAATGCAGTTGTAATAACTTTTCTTCATGTATAATAACTTTTTAAATGTTCTTTTCTGCCAATTCTAACATCTGTATGGATTATGGGTTAGTTTTGATTGATTGCCTTTTCTCCTCAGTATGGGTCATATTTTCCTACTTCTTTGCATCCTTGGCAATTTTTCATATGATCCCAGATATTGTGAGGTTTAGTTTATTATTTGCTATATATATATATATATATATATATATTCCTGTAAAATGCTTGGGCTTTGTTTTGGGTGAAATCAAGTTACTCAGAACAATTTTATTCTTTTAGGTCTAGTGTGTAAGATTCGTTGGGTAGGAGTCCAAGTAGCCTTTAGTGTGGAGCTCACTGTATGCAACTACGGAGACAAGTCCTTTCTGAGCATCATGAGGTTTTGCAGTCTGACTTGTAGGAACAGGTACTATTCCTACAACCCTGTGTGATATCCAGTTATTCTTATTATTAATCCTTTCATGTGGTTCTTTTCCTGGCATCAGGGAATTCCTCACACAAATGTACTGACCAATACTTTGTTGAATTCTCAAGAGATCCCTCTGCATGTCTCCAGAGTTCTTTGTCTGTGCACTTCTTTTCTCTCTGATACTCTGCTTTGGGAACTCTAGTTACGTTGGTTTTCCCAGACTCTCAGCTCCATTTCCTCAGTCAGGGGGTCCACCAGTCTCTGCCAGGACTTCTCTTCCCTTTACCATGACCTGGAAACTCTCTCAGAGAAGTAAGGTAGGGCAATTAGAGGGATCACTTCATTTATTTCCCATCTCCTGGAGATCACTGAACTTTATTGCCTGAGGTCCAGTTTCTTGAAAACTGTTGTTTCATATGTCCTGTCTGATGTTTTCATTGTTTCAGGTGGGAGGTCAAATTGGTCCTTGTTACTTCATCTTGGCCAGAAGCCAATAACATAGTTTAAGTCTGTTTTGTTTTGATACAGGGTCCAGTTAAAGATTAGGCATTGCATGTCATGTCTTTGTTTCCTTTAATCTAGAATATTTCCCTACTATTTTTTTTGATGTTTTATGACATTGGCATTTTTGAAGAGTCTAAGCCAGTTGTCTTGTCAATTGCCCCACAGTCTGGATTTGTCTGTTTCCTCATTAGATTCAAAGTAAACATTTTGGGGAAGAATACTATATAGGTGATGTATTCTTCATACTTCATCACTTCAGGTGGCCCAGTGCTAAGTTTGATCACTTGACTGAGGTGGTATCTTCCATATCTCTCCATTGTAAAGTTATTTTTCCCCTTGGTAATTGATAAATAATATGTGGGGTGATACGTTGGGATCAGTGAAGATCCTACTTTCAAACAACTCTTCACCCAACTGTGCATCAATGATAATCCTTGTCTGAATCGATTATTACATTGATAGTTGCCAAATGACACTTTCCTAATTCTATCATTCCTTTTGCATTTATTAGCTGACATTATTCTATAAAGAAGAGCTCCCCCACTTTTCATTTTGAGTATCATTATGAACTCATGTGCTTTTTTAAAAAGTAACTATGTTATACCTTATTATAACGATAGTGTTATTCTTTGGAATGTTCCTTTTGTCCAGATTTGGCCAATGCGATCTCTGTTATTGTTTAACCACACGATGCTTTTTTCTTACTAGAATGATTTCTAATATATTACTACTCACAAATAGGAACTGAGAAAAGGACTCCAGAAGGTGCGGTCTTATTCAGACTCTTCTTAGAAGTCCGCCTTCTTCCTGCGTACTCTCAACCCCAAGTGAGGCTTTCGGGTTGGAAGGAGATACTTCTGAATTAAACTACAGATCAATGTCACCCAATTCTAATCCCTATTCCCTTTTTTCTAGGCATACCATACCTACTGCCATCCTAATCCTTCTGTTGGGCACCTCTCTCCTCCTCTATATTTACTTACAACAGTCAAGAGCAGCAATTGGCCAACCGGCCCCTATCCAGTTCTCCAGTCCATATGCCCCAAGAACTCCTTTTTGCACTGGTCTGTGGTGGCCTTGGCCTACCTCGTCTACCCACTCAAGTAACTCTTTTACCACGAATTTAATTACCTGTGTTTCCCTTTATATAGGGTCTTACCTAGCCGTATGGCCTGCTGCCTCTGCCAATTTAAAAATACTATTGAGGTTGTCTGTAAGACAGTCAAGCTGCGTTGTGACAGTGAATGCCTGACAGACGTCACACGTTGTGGTGAGTCTCAATTGCGGGATAATAAATTTTTTAATTTTAATTTAATTTTTTAATAATTTTTATTTTTAATCAATGATGATAAATTTTCAAATTAATGATGTAATTGCATTATTTTAATTCATTCATTCAGCGTTCCAGCTCCCTACGTTTCTAAGAACTACCCCCTTGCTAAAAATCAGATTCTTGGTTACGTTATTAAGCTAATAAGAGCTCAGGTACATAGTTAGCTTAATAATGTAACTGATCCGCATACATAAAGGAACAAGAGAAAGGCATGGAAGGGGGAAGGGAATTCACATTAACGGCCACATATCCTATGCTGTGCTCTCGGCAAATGAGAACTTATTCGTAGAGTGCATCACAGTTTGTAAACTGATTTTATATACATTAGGTCTCAACTACCCTTTGTCTTATAGGACAGGTGTAAATATAATTTTGTTTCTTTTATTTGTTTCTGCAATTTTATAAAGAGTACAAGTGATGCTGTTTTATGTCCTATTGGGAGCCTGAGAGTTTCTGGTTCCATAACCAGAAGCTGCTACCTAGCCCTTCTAATGGATGGGAGAGCTAGTTTATTCTTAGACTGTCCAGCTCTGAACTTGCTCTGAATCTCAAGCTTTTCTATCCACAAAACACTCAGGGGCTTTCAACTATTTTTCTATCTATCAGATTTATTGGCACTAACTTGATGACTTCCAAAATGTGCTTTCCTGCCCAGGTAGCTTGAATACAGGTCTCTTTCAGTGATCTAGAGCACGTCATATATAGTAACACTTTACTACTTCTGTAAAGACAATATTGCTGATTTTTCAACACAATTTTTTTTTTTTTTTGGCCGTGCCACACAGCTTGTGGGATCTTAGTTCCCCACCCAGGGATTGAACCCGGGCCACAGCAGGGGAAGTGCTCGGTCCCAACCACTAGACCACCAGGGAACTCCCCCAAACAATTTTTTTACTAATTATCTTGCTCCCTTCTCGCCCAGAAGTGTGCAGAAAAGGCATTTTTCATCTCCTTTTACAGGTGAGGAAAAACAAGATCAGAGGTGTTAAGTGCTATGATCCTAGTGCCCTGATCTCCTATCCCCAGTTTGGGGCTCTCTGCAAGCCCATGCTCCTCCTTTCTCATGACCCTTCCCTCCTCCTTTGACCCTCACCAAAAATACTTTTAATCCTTTTGGAAGAGAAGCCCAGCTACACAATGGTACACATTACCTTCACACAGTCAGAAGCTTTGGATGGTTCCCCCAGTAAAGCTGGAAATATTAGAAGTAAAATGAAATGAAAGCAAAGTAGCCATCTGACAGAAGTTGCTTTCTGCCTTCTACATTTTAGGACCTCAAGTATTATTCCATTGATTTGTTGTACATTCCGCATTGGCATGCAATCTGGCAAATCTCTTAACTTATACCCCAGATCCCTGGCCAAATTTTAGCAAAGAGCCAGGGCGGACATAGTGTTTTTTTCTGTATAGAGCCTTCTGTTATGGCGGCTGGGATATATGGAAGCAGGGAGTGAGCAAAGGACTCGGTGGGTGGGTGGAGAAGGGCATGTCCAGGTGACCACCTGTTTGTGGCGGTTGTTGTCGTGGTCATCTGTGACAGTAGCAAGAACGCAAGCTCACTGAAGAGGTGGAGAGAGGAAGCCTCACACTCCTCTGCCTCTGAGGCAGGACAGGATGGGGTATGTGAATGTGAGGAGTCACAGTAGATCTGCAGAGAGTCCAGCTGAGTAGGGGAGTATTTGTCTTCCAGCCTTGGCTATTCTTGAGTACTGGCCCCTGGGAACCAGTGGAGTAATCCTGAATATAGTGACTATATTTCACGCTACAGAATTTTCTGAGTAGATAGCCACTTTTTCAAGAGATACCTTTTTCACATTTTCTTGTTGCCAGTCATAGGCTTAAGTGTGGGTTTCTTTTTCTCCTAAGTGGCACTCAAACGTTGACTGATTCCTAATTTATTTGGCTGTGGCCTGACAAAAAGCTGTCCCATCAGTCTTCAGTGATCAAAAACAGTCTCCTCTTTTTTGCCAGATGAAGAAACATCCCTAGAGAATGCAGAAGGATCGTTGATGAAGGTGTTACAAGCGTGGAAGAAGAACAACAGCCCCGAGCTGACTATTGAGTCAGAGAGGGCATCCTCAGATAAAAGTGCTGTCAGCTTGTCAGGCTTCATGAATGAGCAGCTGGACTTTAATAATAACAGTGATATTATCAGGGCACGAAATTACATACTGCCTTATATCTCAGAGGGAGATCTAGGAGATGTGGAATCAACATTATTACCATTCCTTCAACTTCTTTTTTCAAATACACAAGATGGAGATATGCCGCTGGGCCTTTTGAAAAACAATACAAGGAGCCCTTCTGTTAAACGTGCACGCAACAATTCAACTAATAAAAATAGATGGAGGAAACTCCATTTTCTGGAAAATTTGTTAGATGCAGAAACTCAAGAAAAAATGGATGAGGTGAAAAAGGAAGAAAAACCTGCCACGCGTACGCGTTCCAACCTTTTAAGTGCCATGTATAAACGCTACATCTTTCAAAAGAAGTTGGAAACTGCCCAACCACAGAAAGACAGCCTAGCAAAGACTAAGAGTACAGAGGAAAAGCTGCTGAGAGTGAACAGGGTCCTCAAGGGCCCGAGGGGCCTACAGAAAATGCACCTCCAAGCAGTGGGAGATGAGAGCGTCTGGGGGAAACAGAATGCCCAGCCATCTGTGGCGAGCACTGCCGAAGAAAGAAGGCTCAGGAGGCCATCCCCAAGAAAGCTGAAACAGCTACTCATGGTGCAGAGGCCCAGGAAGCTGGTGGGAAAGTCCTCCAATGCAGAGTCTTCATTCATAAAGGAACACAAGGCAGCAGGTTCCTCTACCCTGAAACAGAAGGGCAGGCCTTCTGCCTCCATCCCTCCAGAATCCCCACCTGAGGTTAAAAGCAAATCAAAAGACTTATCCAACACTATACTTGTTTTAGAAGATGCAAAGGCTAGAGTTAGAAATATTAAGGATTTTGAACTAATCTCACATTCTGGGAAAAAAATACATCTTCCATAAAATTAGGACTCATCGGGTCCACAGAAAACCCAAAGTCAAAAGGAGTCAAAAGTTCAGAAAGAAAAGTTCACCCAATAGAATGATGCTTGCAAGCCCTCCTCCGTTCTCTGTAGGGAGGAGTCTCATAAATTCCCCTCCGCGAGAGCCTGTTTCATCTTCAGGAGAAGTGACTTCTCAGGAAAATCCTTTTCCAGAATTATTTTCTCTTTCAGACCCTTCGATAGAAAACACCACTTCAGAAAACAATACTGCACAAAACGTTTCTGAAGAAATTATTTCTACAGGAAACTCTAGTCTGCCAGGAGGAACCAGCCCTGGAAACACTACCCATAGGAACGTCTCCACTGCACATTCTACTGTTGCTGCAGACAACAGTATGCCAACTGTTCAACACACCAACGAAACACAATGGGAGTAGCACAACACGGGCACTGAATTATCCTCTAAGCCCACAGGCTTCACTTTCCTAGGGTTCACATCCCCGGGTGATCAAGTTGAAACTCAGCTAAAGCAGCAGCTGCGGTCCCTCATCCCCAACAATGTCATGCGAAGGCTCATTTCTCATGTTATCCAGACTTTGAAAATAGACTGCTCGGAGACCCACGTGCAGCTGGCCTGTGCCAACCTCATCTCTAGAACAGGCCTCCTGATGAAGCTTCTCAGCAAGCAGCAAGAAGTAAAGGTGTCCAAAGCGGAATGGGATACGGACCAGTGGAAAAGTGACAACTCTGTCAGTGAGAGCACAGAAGCCCAGAGTGAGCAGAAAGAGCAGGAGTCAAGTGAGGTGAGGAGAACCCCTGAAACATGGGACCTGGACTTTTACTCAGTTTAGGACATGCCATGAACGTGCCCAAGCAGGAATACCACGGGCTCCTAGTCTGTATCTTACCTTCAGCCGTGAAACTGGCTAAGACAGTGATCTCCCACTTGGCTCATTTAGAGAGTGTGCCACTATTCCTAGGGTAGACGAGAAGAGGACATAACACAGGACAACTAAATTGTAGGTAAATAAATTGTAGAAGAAAAGGCTAATGATAAGATTAATAACACTAAATTTAGCTTGTTCTTATAGAAGCTACTCGCCTGGAAGGATTGGGTTTTATAGTAGTTTAAGAATAGTTAGCTATTGTTTAGAATAGGTTTAAGAAGAGTTAGCTTTCATCCCTTGTATCTCCTTGTTTTTAAAAAATTTGTCATTTATTTTTTTAGCTCACAAAAGAAGTTCCAGGATATGGCTGTAACAACAAACTCATCTTGGCAATATCTGTAACTGTAGTAGTGACGATTTTGGTTACAATTCTCTGTCTCATTGAGGTAAGGACAATAATTCATTCAGATTCAGAACCCACAAACTTGAGAATCAAAGCCACCTTTCCACCCACTACTACTTGATTCTTCTCTTTAGTCATGAGGACTGAGATACACTTTGTTCTTTTACTGAAAAGTATATTCCCAGGATTTTTTGTTTCCTTTTTTCTTTTTTGGCTGCGTTGGGTCTTCATTGCGGTGCACGGGCTTCTCATTGCGGTGGCTTCTCTTGTTGTGGAGTACGGGCTCTAGACGCGCGGGCTCAGGAGTTGTGGCGCACGGACTTAGTTGCTCCACAGCATGTGGGACTTTCCGAGACCAGGGATGGGACCCGTGTCCCCTGCACCGGCAGGCAGATTCTTAACCACTGAACCACCAGGGAAGTCCCAATTCCAGTATTCTTAATCGTTTGTGTAGATCCATATTCCAAACAAGTGTCATTTTCCTCCTGCTTAAAAATACTTCTTTTACCCTTTCTTATAGTGAAAGTCTACTAGTAATGAATTCTTTCAGCTTTTGTATGTCTGAGATAGTCTTCATTTTGCTTTTGTTTGGACAGATCTGGGTATAGAATTCTAGCTTGATAGAATTCAATGCACTACTTTAAAGGTGTTATTCCACTGAGTTCTCCTTTACATTGTTTCCAGCACGAATTCTGCTGTCGTTGTTATCTTTGTTCCTCTGTACGTAGTGTATAGTTTTTTCCTCTGGCTGCTTTTAAATTTTTCTCTTTATTGCTGGTTTTGAGCAATTTGATTATTTTTTGTGCCTTGGTGTAGTTTTGTCCATGTTTCTTATGCTTACAGTTCATTGATCTTCTTGACTTTGTGGGTTTATAGTGTTTACCAATTTGGAAAAGTGTTGGCTATTATTTCTTCAAATTGTTGTATTTCTCCTCTCCTTCATGGACTCTAAGTACCCATGTATTAGGCCACTTGACGTTGTTGCACAACTCACTGAGGCTCTATTCATTTTTGTTGTTGTTTTGTTTTGTTACTCTTTTTGTTTCATTTTGGATAGTTTCTATTGCTATGCCTTAATGTTCACTGACCCTTTCTTCTGCAGTGTCTAATCTGCCATTAACCTCGTTCCGTATCTTTTTCATTTAGACATTGTTTTTAATCTCTAGAAGCACAATTTGGGTCTGTTTTACATTTTCCATGCCTATACTTAACATTTTCAGTGTTTATTCTGGGTTTATTAACATACGAAATGCAGTTGTAATAACTTTTCTTCATGTATAATAACTTTTTAAATGTTCTTTTCTGCCAATTCTAACATCTGTATGGATTATGGGTTAGTTTTGATTGATTGCCTTTTCTCCTCAGTATGGGTCATATTTTCCTACTTCTTTGCATCCTTGGCAATTTTTCATATGATCCCAGATATTGTGAGGTTTAGTTTATTATTTGCTATATATATATATATATATTCCTGTAAAATGCTTGGGCTTTGTTTTGGGTGAAATCAAGTTACTCAGAACAATTTTATTCTTTTAGGTCTAGTGTGTAAGATTCGTTGGGTAGGAGTCCAAGTAGCCTTTAGTGTGGAGCTCACTGTATGCAACTACGGAGACAAGTCCTTTCTGAGCATCATGAGGTTTTGCAGTCTGACTTGTAGGAACAGGTACTATTCCTACAACCCTGTGTGATATCCAGTTATTCTTATTATTAATCCTTTCATGTGGTTCTTTTCCTGGCATCAGGGAATTCCTCACACAAATGTACTGACCAATACTTTGTTGAATTCTCAAGAGATCCCTCTGCATGTCTCCAGAGTTCTTTGTCTGTGCACTTCTTTTCTCTCTGATACTCTGCTTTGGGAACTCTAGTTACGTTGGTTTTCCCAGACTCTCAGCTCCATTTCCTCAGTCAGGGGGTCCACCAGTCTCTGCCAGGACTTCTCTTCCCTTTACCATGACCTGGAAACTCTCTCAGAGAAGTAAGGTAGGGCAATTAGAGGGATCACTTCATTTATTTCCCATCTCCTGGAGATCACTGAACTTTATTGCCTGAGGTCCAGTTTCTTGAAAACTGTTGTTTCATATGTCCTGTCTGATGTTTTCATTGTTTCAGGTGGGAGGTCAAATTGGTCCTTGTTACTTCATCTTGGCCAGAAGCCAATAACATAGTTTAAGTCTGTTTTGTTTTGATACAGGGTCCAGTTAAAGATTAGGCATTGCATGTCATGTCTTTGTTTCCTTTAATCTAGAATATTTCCCTACTATTTTTTTTGATGTTTTATGACATTGGCATTTTTGAAGAGTCTAAGCCAGTTGTCTTGTCAATTGCCCCACAGTCTGGATTTGTCTGTTTCCTCATTAGATTCAAAGTAAACATTTTGGGGAAGAATACTATATAGGTGATGTATTCTTCATACTTCATCACTTCAGGTGGCCCAGTGCTAAGTTTGATCACTTGACTGAGGTGGTATCTTCCATATCTCTCCATTGTAAAGTTATTTTTCCCCTTGGTAATTGGTAAATAATATGTGGGGTGATACGTTGGGATCAGTGAAGATCCTACTTTCAAACAACTCTTCACCCAACTGTGCATCAATGATAATCCTTGTCTGAATCGATTATTACATTGATAGTTGCCAAATGACACTTTCCTAATTCTATCATTCCTTTTGCATTTATTAGCTGACATTATTCTATAAAGAAGAGCTCCCCCACTTTTCATTTTGAGTATCATTATGAACTCATGTGCTTTTTTAAAAAGTAACTATGTTATACCTTATTATAACGATAGTGTTATTCTTTGGAATGTTCCTTTTGTCCAGATTTGGCCAATGCGATCTCTGTTATTGTTTAACCACACGATGCTTTTTTCTTACTAGAATGATTTCTAATATATTACTACTCACAAATAGGAACTGAGAAAAGGACTCCAGAAGGTGCGGTCTTATTCAGACTCTTCTTAGAAGTCCGCCTTCTTCCTGCGTACTCTCAACCCCAAGTGAGGCTTTCGGGTTGGAAGGAGATACTTCTGAATTAAACTACAGATCAATGTCACCCAATTCTAATCCCTATTCCCTTTTTTCTAGGCATACCATACCTACTGCCATCCTAATCCTTCTGTTGGGCACCTCTCTCCTCCTCTATATTTACTTACAACAGTCAAGAGCAGCAATTGGCCAACCGGCCCCTATCCAGTTCTCCAGTCCATATGCCCCAAGAACTCCTTTTTGCACTGGTCTGTGGTGGCCTTGGCCTACCTCGTCTACCCACTCAAGTAACTCTTTTACCACGAATTTAATTACCTGTGTTTCCCTTTATAGGGTCTTACCTAGCCGTATGGCCTGCTGCCTCTGCCAATTTAAAAATACTATTGAGGTTGTCTGTAAGACAGTCAAGCTGCGTTGTGACAGTGAATGCCTGACAGACGTCACACGTTGTGGTGAGTCTCAATTGCGGGATAATAAATTTTTTAATTTTAATTTAATTTTTTAATAATTTTTATTTTTAATCAATGATGATAAATTTTCAAATTAATGATGTAATTGCATTATTTTAATTCATTCATTCAGCGTTCCAGCTCCCTACGTTTCTAAGAACTACCCCCTTGCTAAAAATCAGATTCTTGGTTACGTTATTAAGCTAATAAGAGCTCAGGTACATAGTTAGCTTAATAATGTAACTGATCCGCATACATAAAGGAACAAGAGAAAGGCATGGAAGGGGGAAGGGAATTCACATTAACGGCCACATATCCTATGCTGTGCTCTCGGCAAATGAGAACTTATTCGTAGAGTGCATCACAGTTTGTAAACTGATTTTATATACATTAGGTCTCAACTACCCTTTGTCTTATAGGACAGGTGTAAATATAATTTTGTTTCTTTTATTTGTTTCTGCAATTTTATAAAGAGTACAAGTGATGCTGTTTTATGTCCTATTGGGAGCCTGAGAGTTTCTGGTTCCATAACCAGAAGCTGCTACCTAGCCCTTCTAATGGATGGGAGAGCTAGTTTATTCTTAGACTGTCCAGCTCTGAACTTGCTCTGAATCTCAAGCTTTTCTATCCACAAAACACTCAGGGGCTTTCAACTATTTTTCTATGTATCAGATTTATTGGCACTAACTTGATGACTTCCAAAATGTGCTTTCCTGCCCAGGTAGCTTGAATACAGGTCTCTTTCAGTGATCTAGAGCACGTCATATATAGTAACACTTTACTACTTCTGTAAAGACAATATTGCTGATTTTTCAACACAATTTTTTTTTTTTTTTGGCCGTGCCACACAGCTTGTGGGATCTTAGTTCCCCACCCAGGGATTGAACCCGGGCCACAGCAGGGGAAGTGCTCGGTCCCAACCACTAGACCACCAGGGAACTCCCCCAAACAATTTTTTTACTAATTATCTTGCTCCCTTCTCGCCCAGAAGTGTGCAGAAAAGGCATTTTTCATCTCCTTTTACAGGTGAGGAAAAACAAGATCAGAGGTGTTAAGTGCTATGATCCTAGTGCCCTGATCTCCTATCCCCAGTTTGGGGCTCTCTGCAAGCCCATGCTCCTCCTTTCTCATGACCCTTCCCTCCTCCTTTGACCCTCACCAAAAATACTTTTAATCCTTTTGGAAGAGAAGCCCAGCTACACAATGGTACACATTACCTTCACACAGTCAGAAGCTTTGGATGGTTCCCCCAGTAAAGCTGGAAATATTAGAAGTAAAATGAAATGAAAGCAAAGTAGCCATCTGACAGAAGTTGCTTTCTGCCTTCTACATTTTAGGACCTCAAGTATTATTCCATTGATTTGTTGTACATTCCGCATTGGCATGCAATCTGGCAAATCTCTTAACTTATACCCCAGATCCCTGGCCAAATTTTAGCAAAGAGCCAGGGCGGACATAGTGTTTTTTTCTGTATAGAGCCTTCTGTTATGGCGGCTGGGATATATGGAAGCAGGGAGTGAGCAAAGGACTCGGTGGGTGGGTGGAGAAGGGCATGTCCAGGTGACCACCTGTTTGTGGCGGTTGTTGTCGTGGTCATCTGTGACAGTAGCAAGAACGCAAGCTCACTGAAGAGGTGGAGAGAGGAAGCCTCACACTCCTCTGCCTCTGAGGCAGGACAGGATGGGGTATGTGAATGTGAGGAGTCACAGTAGATCTGCAGAGAGTCCAGCTGAGTAGGGGAGTATTTGTCTTCCAGCCTTGGCTATTCTTGAGTACTGGCCCCTGGGAACCAGTGGAGTAATCCTGAATATAGTGACTATATTTCACGCTACAGAATTTTCTGAGTAGATAGCCACTTTTTCAAGAGATACCTTTTTCACATTTTCTTGTTGCCAGTCATAGGCTTAAGTGTGGGTTTCTTTTTCTCCTAAGTGGCACTCAAACGTTGACTGATTCCTAATTTATTTGGCTGTGGCCTGACAAAAAGCTGTCCCATCAGTCTTCAGTGATCAAAAACAGTCTCCTCTTTTTTGCCAGATGAAGAAACATCCCTAGAGAATGCAGAAGGATCGTTGATGAAGGTGTTACAAGCGTGGAAGAAGAACAACAGCCCCGAGCTGACTATTGAGTCAGAGAGGGCATCCTCAGATAAAAGTGCTGTCAGCTTGTCAGGCTTCATGAATGAGCAGCTGGACTTTAATAATAACAGTGATATTATCAGGGCACGAAATTACATACTGCCTTATATCTCAGAGGGAGATCTAGGAGATGTGGAATCAACATTATTACCATTCCTTCAACTTCTTTTTTCAAATACACAAGATGGAGATATGCCGCTGGGCCTTTTGAAAAACAATACAAGGAGCCCTTCTGTTAAACGTGCACGCAACAATTCAACTAATAAAAATAGATGGAGGAAACTCCATTTTCTGGAAAATTTGTTAGATGCAGAAACTCAAGAAAAAATGGATGAGGTGAAAAAGGAAGAAAAACCTGCCACGCGTACGCGTTCCAACCTTTTAAGTGCCATGTATAAACGCTACATCTTTCAAAAGAAGTTGGAAACTGCCCAACCACAGAAAGACAGCCTAGCAAAGACTAAGAGTACAGAGGAAAAGCTGCTGAGAGTGAACAGGGTCCTCAAGGGCCCGAGGGGCCTACAGAAAATGCACCTCCAAGCAGTGGGAGATGAGAGCGTCTGGGGGAAACAGAATGCCCAGCCATCTGTGGCGAGCACTGCCGAAGAAAGAAGGCTCAGGAGGCCATCCCCAAGAAAGCTGAAACAGCTACTCATGGTGCAGAGGCCCAGGAAGCTGGTGGGAAAGTCCTCCAATGCAGAGTCTTCATTCATAAAGGAACACAAGGCAGCAGGTTCCTCTACCCTGAAACAGTACTTCAAGGGCAGGCCTTCTGCCTCCATCCCTCCAGAATCCCCACCTGAGGTTAAAAGCAAATCAAAAGACTTATCCAACACTATACTTGTTTTAGAAGATGCAAAGGCTAGAGTTAGAAATATTAAGGATTTTGAACTAATCTCACATTCTGGGAAAAAAATACATCTTCCATAAAATTAGGACTCATCGGGTCCACAGAAAACCCAAAGTCAAAAGGAGTCAAAAGTTCAGAAAGAAAAGTTCGCCCAATAGAATGATGCTTGCAAGCCCTCCGTTCTCTGTAGGGAGGAGTCTCATAAATTCCCCTCCGCGAGAGCCTGTTTCATCTTCAGGAGAAGTGACTTCTCAGGAAAATCCTTTTCCAGAATTATTTTCGCTTTCAGACCCTTCGATAGAAAACACCACTTCAGAAAACAATACTGCACAAAACGTTTCTGAAGAAATTATTTCTACAGGAAACTCTAGTCTGCCAGGAGGAACCAGCCCTGGAAACACTACCCATAGGAACGTCTCCACTGCACATTCTACTGTTGCTGCAGACAACAGTATGCCAACTGTTCAACACACCAACGAAACACAATGGGAGTAGCACAACACGGGCACTGAATTATCCTCTAAGCCCACAGGCTTCACTTTCCTAGGGTTCACATCCCCGGGTGATCAAGTTGAAACTCAGCTAAAGCAGCAGCTGCGGTCCCTCATCCCCAACAATGTCATGCGAAGGCTCATTTCTCATGTTATCCAGACTTTGAAAATAGACTGCTCGGAGACCCACGTGCAGCTGGCCTGTGCCAACCTCATCTCTAGAACAGGCCTCCTGATGAAGCTTCTCAGCAAGCAGCAAGAAGTAAAGGTGTCCAAAGCGGAATGGGATACGGACCAGTGGAAAAGTGACAACTCTGTCAGTGAGAGCACAGAAGCCCAGAGTGAGCAGAAAGAGCAGGAGTCAAGTGAGGTGAGGAGAACCCCTGAAACATGGGACCTGGACTTTTACTCAGTTTAGGACATGCCATGAACGTGCCCAAGCAGGAATACCACGGGCTCCTAGTCTGTATCTTACCTTCAGCCGTGAAACTGGCTAAGACAGTGATCTCCCACTTGGCTCATTTAGAGAGTGTGCCACTATTCCTAGGGTAGACGAGAAGAGGACATAACACAGGACAACTAAATTGTAGGTAAATAAATTGTAGAAGAAAAGGCTAATGATAAGATTAATAACACTAAATTTAGCTTGTTCTTATAGAAGCTACTCGCCTGAAAGGATTGGGTTTTATAGTAGTTTAAGAATAGTTAGCTATTGTTTAGAATAGGTTTAAGAAGAGTTAGCTTTCATCCCTTGTATCTCCTTGTTTTTAAAAAATTTGTCATTTATTTTTTTAGCTCACAAAAGAAGTTCCAGGATATGGCTGTAACAACAAACTCATCTTGGCAATATCTGTAACTGTAGTAGTGACGATTTTGGTTACAATTCTCTGTCTCATTGAGGTAAGGACAATAATTCATTCAGATTCAGAACCCACAAACTTGAGAATCAAAGCCACCTTTCCACCCACTACTACTTGATTCTTCTCTTTAGTCATGAGGACTGAGATACACTTTGTTCTTTTACTGAAAAGTATATTCCCAGGATTTTTTGTTTCCTTTTTTCTTTTTTGGCTGCGTTGGGTCTTCATTGCGGTGCACGGGCTTCTCATTGCGGTGGCTTCTCTTGTTGTGGAGTACGGGCTCTAGACGCGCGGGCTCAGGAGTTGTGGCGCACGGACTTAGTTGCTCCACAGCATGTGGGACTTTCCGAGACCAGGGATGGGACCCGTGTCCCCTGCACTGGCAGGCAGATTCTTAACCACTGAACCACCAGGGAAGTCCCAATTCCAGTATTCTTAATCGTTTGTGTAGATCCATATTCCAAACAAGTGTCATTTTCCTCCTGCTTAAAAATACTTCTTTTACCCTTTCTTATAGTGAAAGTCTACTAGTAATGAATTCTTTCAGCTTTTGTATGTCTGAGATAGTCTTCATTTTGCTTTTGTTTGGACAGATCTGGGTATAGAATTCTAGCTGGATAGAATTCAATGCACTACTTTAAAGGTGTTATTCCACTGAGTTCTCCTTTACATTGTTTCCAGCACGAATTCTGCTGTCGTTGTTATCTTTGTTCCTCTGTACGTAGTGTATAGTTTTTTCCTCTGGCTGCTTTTAAATTTTTCTCTTTATTGCTGGTTTTGAGCAATTTGATTATTTTTTGTGCCTTGGTGTAGTTTTGTCCATGTTTCTTATGCTTACAGTTCATTGATCTTCTTGACTTTGTGGGTTTATAGTGTTTACCAATTTGGAAAAGTGTTGGCTATTATTTCTTCAAATTGTTGTATTTCTCCTCTCCTTCATGGACTCTAAGTACCCATGTATTAGGCCACTTGACGTTGTTGCACAACTCACTGAGGCTCTATTCATTTTTGTTGTTGTTTTGTTTTGTTACTCTTTTTGTTTCATTTTGGATAGTTTCTATTGCTATGCCTTAATGTTCACTGACCCTTTCTTCTGCAGTGTCTAATCTGCCATTAACCTCGTTCCGTATCTTTTTCATTTAGACATTGTTTTTAATCTCTAGAAGCACAATTTGGGTCTGTTTTACATTTTCCATGCCTATACTTAACATTTTCAGTGTTTATTCTGGGTTTTTTAACATACGAAATGCAGTTGTAATAACTTTTCTTCATGTATAATAACTTTTTAAATGTTCTTTTCTGCCAATTCTAACATCTGTATGGATTATGGGTTAGTTTTGATTGATTGCCTTTTCTCCTCAGTATGGGTCATATTTTCCTACTTCTTTGCATCCTTGGCAATTTTTCATATGATCCCAGATATTGTGAGGTTTAGTTTATTATTTGCTATATATATATATATATTCCTGTAAAATGCTTGGGCTTTGTTTTGGGTGAAATCAAGTTACTCAGAACAATTTTATTCTTTTAGGTCTAGTGTGTAAGATTCGTTGGGTAGGAGTCCAAGTAGCCTTTAGTGTGGAGCTCACTGTATGCAACTACGGAGACAAGTCCTTTCTGAGCATCATGAGGTTTTGCAGTCTGACTTGTAGGAACAGGTACTATTCCTACAACCCTGTGTGATATCCAGTTATTCTTATTATTAATCCTTTCATGTGGTTCTTTTCCTGGCATCAGGGAATTCCTCACACAAATGTACTGACCAATACTTTGTTGAATTCTCAAGAGATCCCTCTGCATGTCTCCAGAGTTCTTTGTCTGTGCACTTCTTTTCTCTCTGATACTCTGCTTTGGGAACTCTAGTTACGTTGGTTTTCCCAGACTCTCAGCTCCATTTCCTCAGTCAGGGGGTCCACCAGTCTCTGCCAGGACTTCTCTTCCCTTTACCATGACCTGGAAACTCTCTCAGAGAAGTAAGGTAGGGCAATTAGAGGGATCACTTCATTTATTTCCCATCTCCTGGAGATCACTGAACTTTATTGCCTGAGGTCCAGTTTCTTGAAAACTGTTGTTTCATATGTCCTGTCTGATGTTTTCATTGTTTCAGGTGGGAGGTCAAATTGGTCCTTGTTACTTCATCTTGGCCAGAAGCCAATAACATAGTTTAAGTCTGTTTTGTTTTGATACAGGGTCCAGTTAAAGATTAGGCATTGCATGTCATGTCTTTGTTTCCTTTAATCTAGAATATTTCCCTACTATTTTTTTTGATGTTTTATGACATTGGCATTTTTGAAGAGTCTAAGCCAGTTGTCTTGTCAATTGCCCCACAGTCTGGATTTGTCTGTTTCCTCATTAGATTCAAAGTAAACATTTTGGGGAAGAATACTATATAGGTGATGTATTCTTCATACTTCATCACTTCAGGTGGCCCAGTGCTAAGTTTGATCACTTGACTGAGGTGGTATCTTCCATATCTCTCCATTGTAAAGTTATTTTTCCCCTTGGTAATTGATAAATAATATGTGGGGTGATACGTTGGGATCAGTGAAGATCCTACTTTCAAACAACTCTTCACCCAACTGTGCATCAATGATAATCCTTGTCTGAATCGATTATTACATTGATAGTTGCCAAATGACACTTTCCTAATTCTATCATTCCTTTTGCATTTATTAGCTGACATTATTCTATAAAGAAGAGCTCCCCCACTTTTCATTTTGAGTATCATTATGAACTCATGTGCTTTTTTAAAAAGTAACTATGTTATACCTTATTATAACGATAGTGTTATTCTTTGGAATGTTCCTTTTGTCCAGATTTGGCCAATGCGATCTCTGTTATTGTTTAACCACACGATGCTTTTTTCTTACTAGAATGATTTCTAATATATTACTACTCACAAATAGGAACTGAGAAAAGGACTCCAGAAGGTGCGGTCTTATTCAGACTCTTCTTAGAAGTCCGCCTTCTTCCTGCGTACTCTCAACCCCAAGTGAGGCTTTCGGGTTGGAAGGAGATACTTCTGAATTAAACTACAGATCAATGTCACCCAATTCTAATCCCTATTCCCTTTTTTCTAGGCATACCATACCTACTGCCATCCTAATCCTTCTGTTGGGCACCTCTCTCCTCCTCTATATTTACTTACAACAGTCAAGAGCAGCAATTGGCCAACCGGCCCCTATCCAGTTCTCCAGTCCATATGCCCCAAGAACTCCTTTTTGCACTGGTCTGTGGTGGCCTTGGCCTACCTCGTCTACCCACTCAAGTAACTCTTTTACCACGAATTTAATTACCTGTGTTTCCCTTTATAGGGTCTTACCTAGCCGTATGGCCTGCTGCCTCTGCCAATTTAAAAATACTATTGAGGTTGTCTGTAAGACAGTCAAGCTGCGTTGTGACAGTGAATGCCTGACAGACGTCACACGTTGTGGTGAGTCTCAATTGCGGGATAATAAATTTTTTAATTTTAATTTAATTTTTTAATAATTTTTATTTTTAATCAATGATGATAAATTTTCAAATTAATGATGTAATTGCATTATTTTAATTCATTCATTCAGCGTTCCAGCTCCCTACGTTTCTAAGAACTACCCCCTTGCTAAAAATCAGATTCTTGGTTACGTTATTAAGCTAATAAGAGCTCAGGTACATAGTTAGCTTAATAATGTAACTGATCCGCATACATAAAGGAACAAGAGAAAGGCATGGAAGGGGGAAGGGAATTCACATTAACGGCCACATATCCTATGCTGTGCTCTCGGCAAATGAGAACTTATTCGTAGAGTGCATCACAGTTTGTAAACTGATTTTATATACATTAGGTCTCAACTACCCTTTGTCTTATAGGACAGGTGTAAATATAATTTTGTTTCTTTTATTTGTTTCTGCAATTTTATAAAGAGTACAAGTGATGCTGTTTTATGTCCTATTGGGAGCCTGAGAGTTTCTGGTTCCATAACCAGAAGCTGCTACCTAGCCCTTCTAATGGATGGGAGAGCTAGTTTATTCTTAGACTGTCCAGCTCTGAACTTGCTCTGAATCTCAAGCTTTTCTATCCACAAAACACTCAGGGGCTTTCAACTATTTTTCTATGTATCAGATTTATTGGCACTAACTTGATGACTTCCAAAATGTGCTTTCCTGCCCAGGTAGCTTGAATACAGGTCTCTTTCAGTGATCTAGAGCACGTCATATATAGTAACACTTTACTACTTCTGTAAAGACAATATTGCTGATTTTTCAACACAATTTTTTTTTTTTTTTGGCCGTGCCACACAGCTTGTGGGATCTTAGTTCCCCACCCAGGGATTGAACCCGGGCCACAGCAGGGGAAGTGCTCGGTGCCAACCACTAGACCACCAGGGAACTCCCCCAAACAATTTTTTTACTAATTATATTGCTCCCTTCTCGCCCAGAAGTGTGCAGAAAAGGCATTTTTCATCTCCTTTTACAGGTGAGGAAAAACAAGATCAGAGGTGTTAAGTGCTATGATCCTAGTGCCCTGATCTCCTATCCCCAGTTTGGGGCTCTCTGCAAGCCCATGCTCCTCCTTTCTCATGACCCTTCCCTCCTCCTTTGACCCTCACCAAAAATACTTTTAATCCTTTTGGAAGAGAAGCCCAGCTACACAATGGTACACATTACCTTCACACAGTCAGAAGCTTTGGATGGTTCCCCCAGTAAAGCTGGAAATATTAGAAGTAAAATGAAATGAAAGCAAAGTAGCCATCTGACAGAAGTTGCTTTCTGCCTTCTACATTTTAGGACCTCAAGTATTATTCCATTGATTTGTTGTACATTCCGCATTGGCATGCAATCTGGCAAATCTCTTAACTTATACCCCAGATCCCTGGCCAAATTTTAGCAAAGAGCCAGGGCGGACATAGTGTTTTTTTCTGTATAGAGCCTTCTGTTATGGCGGCTGGGATATATGGAAGCAGGGAGTGAGCAAAGGACTCGGTGGGTGGGTGGAGAAGGGCATGTCCAGGTGACCACCTGTTTGTGGCGGTTGTTGTCGTGGTCATCTGTGACAGTAGCAAGAACGCAAGCTCACTGAAGAGGTGGAGAGAGGAAGCCTCACACTCCTCTGCCTCTGAGGCAGGACAGGATGGGGTATGTGAATGTGAGGAGTCACAGTAGATCTGCAGAGAGTCCAGCTGAGTAGGGGAGTATTTGTCTTCCAGCCTTGGCTATTCTTGAGTACTGGCCCCTGGGAACCAGTGGAGTAATCCTGAATATAGTGACTATATTTCACGCTACAGAATTTTCTGAGTAGATAGCCACTTTTTCAAGAGATACCTTTTTCACATTTTCTTGTTGCCAGTCATAGGCTTAAGTGTGGGTTTCTTTTTCTCCTAAGTGGCACTCAAACGTTGACTGATTCCTAATTTATTTGGCTGTGGCCTGACAAAAAGCTGTCCCATCAGTCTTCAGTGATCAAAAACAGTCTCCTCTTTTTTGCCAGATGAAGAAACATCCCTAGAGAATGCAGAAGGATCGTTGATGAAGGTGTTACAAGCGTGGAAGAAGAACAACAGCCCCGAGCTGACTATTGAGTCAGAGAGGGCATCCTCAGATAAAAGTGCTGTCAGCTTGTCAGGCTTCATGAATGAGCAGCTGGACTTTAATAATAACAGTGATATTATCAGGGCACGAAATTACATACTGCCTTATATCTCAGAGGGAGATCTAGGAGATGTGGAATCAACATTATTACCATTCCTTCAACTTCTTTTTTCAAATACACAAGATGGAGATATGCCGCTGGGCCTTTTGAAAAACAATACAAGGAGCCCTTCTGTTAAACGTGCACGCAACAATTCAACTAATAAAAATAGATGGAGGAAACTCCATTTTCTGGAAAATTTGTTAGATGCAGAAACTCAAGAAAAAATGGATGAGGTGAAAAAGGAAGAAAAACCTGCCACGCGTACGCGTTCCAACCTTTTAAGTGCCATGTATAAACGCTACATCTTTCAAAAGAAGTTGGAAACTGCCCAACCACAGAAAGACAGCCTAGCAAAGACTAAGAGTACAGAGGAAAAGCTGCTGAGAGTGAACAGGGTCCTCAAGGGCCCGAGGGGCCTACAGAAAATGCACCTCCAAGCAGTGGGAGATGAGAGCGTCTGGGGGAAACAGAATGCCCAGCCATCTGTGGCGAGCACTGCCGAAGAAAGAAGGCTCAGGAGGCCATCCCCAAGAAAGCTGAAACAGCTACTCATGGTGCAGAGGCCCAGGAAGCTGGTGGGAAAGTCCTCCAATGCAGAGTCTTCATTCATAAAGGAACACAAGGCAGCAGGTTCCTCTACCCTGAAACAGTACTTCAAGGGCAGGCCTTCTGCCTCCATCCCTCCAGAATCCCCACCTGAGGTTAAAAGCAAATCAAAAGACTTATCCAACACTATACTTGTTTTAGAAGATGCAAAGGCTAGAGTTAGAAATATTAAGGATTTTGAACTAATCTCACATTCTGGGAAAAAAATACATCTTCCATAAAATTAGGACTCATCGGGTCCACAGAAAACCCAAAGTCAAAAGGAGTCAAAAGTTCAGAAAGAAAAGTTCGCCCAATAGAATGATGCTTGCAAGCCCTCCGTTCTCTGTAGGGAGGAGTCTCATAAATTCCCCTCCGCGAGAGCCTGTTTCATCTTCAGGAGAAGTGACTTCTCAGGAAAATCCTTTTCCAGAATTATTTTCTCTTTCAGACCCTTCGATAGAAAACACCACTTCAGAAAACAATACTGCACAAAACGTTTCTGAAGAAATTATTTCTACAGGAAACTCTAGTCTGCCAGGAGGAACCAGCCCTGGAAACACTACCCATAGGAACGTCTCCACTGCACATTCTACTGTTGCTGCAGACAACAGTATGCCAACTGTTCAACACACCAACGAAACACAATGGGAGTAGCACAACACGGGCACTGAATTATCCTCTAAGCCCACAGGCTTCACTTTCCTGGGGTTCACATCCCCGGGTGATCAAGTTGAAACTCAGCTAAAGCAGCAGCTGCGGTCCCTCATCCCCAACAATGTCATGCGAAGGCTCATTTCTCATGTTATCCAGACTTTGAAAATAGACTGCTCGGAGACCCACGTGCAGCTGGCCTGTGCCAACCTCATCTCTAGAACAGGCCTCCTGATGAAGCTTCTCAGCAAGCAGCAAGAAGTAAAGGTGTCCAAAGCGGAATGGGATACGGACCAGTGGAAAAGTGACAACTCTGTCAGTGAGAGCACAGAAGCCCAGAGTGAGCAGAAAGAGCAGGAGTCAAGTGAGGTGAGGAGAACCCCTGAAACATGGGACCTGGACTTTTACTCAGTTTAGGACATGCCATGAACGTGCCCAAGCAGGAATACCACGGGCTCCTAGTCTGTATCTTACCTTCAGCCGTGAAACTGGCTAAGACAGTGATCTCCCACTTGGCTCATTTAGAGAGTGTGCCACTATTCCTAGGGTAGACGAGAAGAGGACATAACACAGGACAACTAAATTGTAGGTAAATAAATTGTAGAAGAAAAGGCTAATGATAAGATTAATAACACTAAATTTAGCTTGTTCTTATAGAAGCTACTCGCCTGGAAGGATTGGGTTTTATAGTAGTTTAAGAATAGTTAGCTATTGTTTAGAATAAGTTTAAGAAGAGTTAGCTTTCATCCCTTGTATCTCCTTGTTTTTAAAAAATTTGTCATTTATTTTTTTAGCTCACAAAAGAAGTTCCAGGATATGGCTGTAACAACAAACTCATCTTGGCAATATCTGTAACTGTAGTAGTGACGATTTTGGTTACAATTCTCTGTCTCATTGAGGTAAGGACAATAATTCATTCAGATTCAGAACCCACAAACTTGAGAATCAAAGCCACCTTTCCACCCACTACTACTTGATTCTTCTCTTTAGTCATGAGGACTGAGATACACTTTGTTCTTTTACTGAAAAGTATATTCCCAGGATTTTTTGTTTCCTTTTTTCTTTTTTGGCTGCGTTGGGTCTTCATTGCGGTGCACGGGCTTCTCATTGCGGTGGCTTCTCTTGTTGTGGAGTACGGGCTCTAGACGCGCGGGCTCAGGAGTTGTGGCGCACGGACTTAGTTGCTCCACAGCATGTGGGACTTTCCGAGACCAGGGATGGGACCCGTGTCCCCTGCACTGGCAGGCAGATTCTTAACCACTGAACCACCAGGGAAGTCCCAATTCCAGTATTCTTAATCGTTTGTGTAGATCCATATTCCAAACAAGTGTCATTTTCCTCCTGCTTAAAAATACTTCTTTTACCCTTTCTTATAGTGAAAGTCTACTAGTAATGAATTCTTTCAGCTTTTGTATGTCTGAGATAGTCTTCATTTTGCTTTTGTTTGGACAGATCTGGGTATAGAATTCTAGCTTGATAGAATTCAATGCACTACTTTAAAGGTGTTATTCCACTGAGTTCTCCTTTACATTGTTTCCAGCAAGAAATCTGCTGTCGTTGTTATCTTTGTTCCTCTGTACGTAGTGTATAGTTTTTTCCTCTGGCTGCTTTTAAATTTTTCTCTTTATTGCTGGTTTTGAGCAATTTGATTATTTTTTGTGCCTTGGTGTAGTTTTGTCCATGTTTCTTATGCTTACAGTTCATTGATCTTCTTGACTTTGTGGGTTTATAGTGTTTACCAATTTGGAAAAGTGTTGGCTATTATTTCTTCAAATTGTTGTATTTCTCCTCTCCTTCATGGACTCTAAGTACCCATGTATTAGGCCACTTGACGTTGTTGCACAACTCACTGAGGCTCTATTCATTTTTGTTGTTGTTTTGTTTTGTTACTCTTTTTGTTTCATTTTGGATAGTTTCTATTGCTATGCCTTAATGTTCACTGACCCTTTCTTCTGCAGTGTCTAATCTGCCATTAACCTCGTTCCGTATCTTTTTCATTTAGACATTGTTTTTAATCTCTAGAAGCACAATTTGGGTCTGTTTTACATTTTCCATGCCTATACTTAACATTTTCAGTGTTTATTCTGGGTTTTTTAACATATGAAATGCAGTTGTAATAACTTTTCTTCATGTATAATAACTTTTTAAATGTTCTTTTCTGCCAATTCTAACATCTGTATGGATTATGGGTTAGTTTTGATTGATTGCCTTTTCTCCTCAGTATGGGTCATATTTTCCTACTTCTTTGCATCCTTGGCAATTTTTCATATGATCCCAGATATTGTGAGGTTTAGTTTATTATTTGCTATATATATATATATATTCGTGTAAAATGCTTGGGCTTTGTTTTGGGTGAAATCAAGTTACTCAGAACAATTTTATTCTTTTAGGTCTAGTGTGTAAGATTCGTTGGGTAGGAGTCCAAGTAGCCTTTAGTGTGGAGCTCACTGTATGCAACTACGGAGACAAGTCCTTTCTGAGCATCATGAGGTTTTGCAGTCTGACTTGTAGGAACAGGTACTATTCCTACAACCCTGTGTGATATCCAGTTATCCTTATTATTAATCCTTTCATGTGGTTCTTTTCCTGGCATCAGGGAATTCCTCACACAAATGTACTGACCAATACTTTGTTGAATTCTCAAGAGATCCCTCTGCATGTCTCCAGAGTTCTTTGTCTGTGCACTTCTTTTCTCTCTGATACTCTGCTTTGGGAACTCTAGTTACGTTGGTTTTCCCAGACTCTCAGCTCCATTTCCTCAGTCAGGGGGTCCACCAGTCTCTGCCAGGACTTCTCTTCCCTTTACCATGACCTGGAAACTCTCTCAGAGAAGTAAGGTAGGGCAATTAGAGGGATCACTTCATTTATTTCCCATCTCCTGGAGATCACTGAACTTTATTGCCTGAGGTCCAGTTTCTTGAAAACTGTTGTTTCATATGTCCTGTCTGATGTTTTCATTGTTTCAGGTGGGAGGTCAAATTGGTCCTTGTTACTTCATCTTGGCCAGAAGCCAATAACATAGTTTAAGTCTGTTTTGTTTTGATACAGGGTCCAGTTAAAGATTAGGCATTGCATGTCATGTCTTTGTTTCCTTTAATCTAGAATATTTCCCTACTATTTTTTTTGATGTTTTATGACATTGGCATTTTTGAAGAGTCTAAGCCAGTTGTCTTGTCAATTGCCCCACAATCTGGATTTGTCTGTTTCCTCATTAGATTCAAAGTAAACATTTTGGGGAAGAATACTATATAGGTGATGTATTCTTCATACTTCATCACTTCAGGTGGCCCAGTGCTAAGTTTGATCACTTGACTGAGGTGGTATCTTCCATATCTCTCCATTGTAAAGTTATTTTTCCCCTTGGTAATTGATAAATAATATGTGGGGTGATACGTTGGGATCAGTGAAGATCCTACTTTCAAACAACTCTTCACCCAACTGTGCATCAATGATAATCCTTGTCTGAATCGATTATTACATTGATAGTTGCCAAATGACACTTTCCTAATTCTATCATTCCTTTTGCATTTATTAGCTGACATTATTCTATAAAGAAGAGCTCCCCCACTTTTCATTTTGAGTATCATTATGAACTCATGTGCTTTTTTAAAAAGTAACTATGTTATACCTTATTATAACGATAGTGTTATTCTTTGGAATGTTCCTTTTGTCCAGATTTGGCCAATGCGATCTCTGTTATTGTTTAACCACACGATGCTTTTTTCTTACTAGAATGATTTCTAATATATTACTACTCACAAATAGGAACTGAGAAAAGGACTCCAGAAGGTGCGGTCTTATTCAGACTCTTCTTAGAAGTCCGCCTTCTTCCTGCGTACTCTCAACCCCAAGTGAGGCTTTCGGGTTGGAAGGAGATACTTCTGAATTAAACTACAGATCAATGTCACCCAATTCTAATCCCTATTCCCTTTTTTCTAGGCATACCATACCTACTGCCATCCTAATCCTTCTGTTGGGCACCTCTCTCCTCCTCTATATTTACTTACAACAGTCAAGAGCAGCAATTGGCCAACCGGCCCCTATCCAGTTCTCCAGTCCATATGCCCCAAGAACTCCTTTTTGCACTGGTCTGTGGTGGCCTTGGCCTACCTCGTCTACCCACTCAAGTAACTCTTTTACCACGAATTTAATTACCTGTGTTTCCCTTTATAGGGTCTTACCTAGCCGTATGGCCTGCTGCCTCTGCCAATTTAAAAATACTATTGAGGTTGTCTGTAAGACAGTCAAGCTGCGTTGTGACAGTGAATGCCTGACAGACGTCACACGTTGTGGTGAGTCTCAATTGCGGGATAATAAATTTTTTAATTTTAATTTAATTTTTTAATAATTTTTATTTTTAATCAATGATGATAAATTTTCAAATTAATGATGTAATTGCATTATTTTAATTCATTCATTCAGCGTTCCAGCTCCCTACGTTTCTAAGAACTACCCCCTTGCTAAAAATCAGATTCTTGGTTACATTATTAAGCTAATAAGAGCTCAGGTACATAGTTAGCTTAATAATGTAACTGATCCGCATACATAAAGGAACAAGAGAAAGGCATGGAAGGGGGAAGGGAATTCACATTAACGGCCACATATCCTATGCTGTGCTCTCGGCAAATGAGAACTTATTCGTAGAGTGCATCACAGTTTGTAAACTGATTTTATATACATTAGGTCTCAACTACCCTTTGTCTTATAGGACAGGTGTAAATATAATTTTGTTTCTTTTATTTGTTTCTGCAATTTTATAAAGAGTACAAGTGATGCTGTTTTATGTCCTATTGGGAGCCTGAGAGTTTCTGGTTCCATAACCAGAAGCTGCTACCTAGCCCTTCTAATGGATGGGAGAGCTAGTTTATTCTTAGACTGTCCAGCTCTGAACTTGCTCTGAATCTCAAGCTTTTCTATCCACAAAACACTCAGGGGCTTTCAACTATTTTTCTATGTATCAGATTTATTGGCACTAACTTGATGACTTCCAAAATGTGCTTTCCTGCCCAGGTAGCTTGAATACAGGTCTCTTTCAGTGATCTAGAGCACGTCATATATAGTAACACTTTACTACTTCTGTAAAGACAATATTGCTGATTTTTCAACACAATTTTTTTTTTTTTTTGGCCGTGCCACACAGCTTGTGGGATCTTAGTTCCCCACCCAGGGATTGAACCCGGGCCACAGCAGGGGAAGTGCTCGGTCCCAACCACTAGACCACCAGGGAACTCCCCCAAACAATTTTTTTACTAATTATATTGCTCCCTTCTCGCCCAGAAGTGTGCAGAAAAGGCATTTTTCATCTCCTTTTACAGGTGAGGAAAAACAAGATCAGAGGTGTTAAGTGCTATGATCCTAGTGCCCTGATCTCCTATCCCCAGTTTGGGGCTCTCTGCAAGCCCATGCTCCTCCTTTCTCATGACCCTTCCCTCCTCCTTTGACCCTCACCAAAAATACTTTTAATCCTTTTGGAAGAGAAGCCCAGCTACACAATGGTACACATTACCTTCACACAGTCAGAAGCTTTGGATGGTTCCCCCAGTAAAGCTGGAAATATTAGAAGTAAAATGAAATGAAAGCAAAGTAGCCATCTGACAGAAGTTGCTTTCTGCCTTCTACATTTTAGGACCTCAAGTATTATTCCATTGATTTGTTGTACATTCCGCATTGGCATGCAATCTGGCAAATCTCTTAACTTATACCCCAGATCCCTGGCCAAATTTTAGCAAAGAGCCAGGGCGGACATAGTGTTTTTTTCTGTATAGAGCCTTCTGTTATGGCGGCTGGGATATATGGAAGCAGGGAGTGAGCAAAGGACTCGGTGGGTGGGTGGAGAAGGGCATGTCCAGGTGACCACCTGTTTGTGGCGGTTGTTGTCGTGGTCATCTGTGACAGTAGCAAGAACGCAAGCTCACTGAAGAGGTGGAGAGAGGAAGCCTCACACTCCTCTGCCTCTGAGGCAGGACAGGATGGGGTATGTGAATGTGAGGAGTCACAGTAGATCTGCAGAGAGTCCAGCTGAGTAGGGGAGGATTTGTCTTCCAGCCTTGGCTATTCTTGAGTACTGGCCCCTGGGAACCAGTGGAGTAATCCTGAATATAGTGACTATATTTCACGCTACAGAATTTTCTGAGTAGATAGCCACTTTTTCAAGAGATACCTTTTTCACATTTTCTTGTTGCCAGTCATAGGCTTAAGTGTGGGTTTCTTTTTCTCCTAAGTGGCACTCAAACGTTGACTGATTCCTAATTTATTTGGCTGTGGCCTGACAAAAAGCTGTCCCATCAGTCTTCAGTGATCAAAAACAGTCTCCTCTTTTTTGCCAGATGAAGAAACATCCCTAGAGAATGCAGAAGGATCGTTGATGAAGGTGTTACAAGCGTGGAAGAAGAACAACAGCCCCGAGCTGACTATTGAGTCAGAGAGGGCATCCTCAGATAAAAGTGCTGTCAGCTTGTCAGGCTTCATGAATGAGCAGCTGGACTTTAATAATAACAGTGATATTATCAGGGCACGAAATTACATACTGCCTTATATCTCAGAGGGAGATCTAGGAGATGTGGAATCAACATTATTACCATTCCTTCAACTTCTTTTTTCAAATACACAAGATGGAGATATGCCGCTGGGCCTTTTGAAAAACAATACAAGGAGCCCTTCTGTTAAACGTGCACGCAACAATTCAACTAATAAAAATAGATGGAGGAAACTCCATTTTCTGGAAAATTTGTTAGATGCAGAAACTCAAGAAAAAATGGATGAGGTGAAAAAGGAAGAAAAACCTGCCACGCGTACGCGTTCCAACCTTTTAAGTGCCATGTATAAACGCTACATCTTTCAAAAGAAGTTGGAAACTGCCCAACCACAGAAAGACAGCCTAGCAAAGACTAAGAGTACAGAGGAAAAGCTGCTGAGAGTGAACAGGGTCCTCAAGGGCCCGAGGGGCCTACAGAAAATGCACCTCCAAGCAGTGGGAGATGAGAGCGTCTGGGGGAAACAGAATGCCCAGCCATCTGTGGCGAGCACTGCCGAAGAAAGAAGGCTCAGGAGGCCATCCCCAAGAAAGCTGAAACAGCTACTCATGGTGCAGAGGCCCAGGAAGCTGGTGGGAAAGTCCTCCAATGCAGAGTCTTCATTCATAAAGGAACACAAGGCAGCAGGTTCCTCTACCCTGAAACAGTACTTCAAGGGCAGGCCTTCTGCCTCCATCCCTCCAGAATCCCCACCTGAGGTTAAAAGCAAATCAAAAGACTTATCCAACACTATACTTGTTTTAGAAGATGCAAAGGCTAGAGTTAGAAATATTAAGGATTTTGAACTAATCTCACATTCTGGGAAAAAAATACATCTTCCATAAAATTAGGACTCATCGGGTCCACAGAAAACCCAAAGTCAAAAGGAGTCAAAAGTTCAGAAAGAAAAGTTCGCCCAATAGAATGATGCTTGCAAGCCCTCCGTTCTCTGTAGGGAGGAGTCTCATAAATTCCCCTCCGCGAGAGCCTGTTTCATCTTCAGGAGAAGTGACTTCTCAGGAAAATCCTTTTCCAGAATTATTTTCTCTTTCAGACCCTTCGATAGAAAACACCACTTCAGAAAACAATACTGCACAAAACGTTTCTGAAGAAATTATTTCTACAGGAAACTCTAGTCTGCCAGGAGGAACCAGCCCTGGAAACACTACCCATAGGAACGTCTCCACTGCACATTCTACTGTTGCTGCAGACAACAGTATGCCAACTGTTCAACACACCAACGAAACACAATGGGAGTAGCACAACACGGGCACTGAATTATCCTCTAAGCCCACAGGCTTCACTTTCCTGGGGTTCACATCCCCGGGTGATCAAGTTGAAACTCAGCTAAAGCAGCAGCTGCGGTCCCTCATCCCCAACAATGTCATGCGAAGGCTCATTTCTCATGTTATCCAGACTTTGAAAATAGACTGCTCGGAGACCCACGTGCAGCTGGCCTGTGCCAACCTCATCTCTAGAACAGGCCTCCTGATGAAGCTTCTCAGCAAGCAGCAAGAAGTAAAGGTGTCCAAAGCGGAATGGGATACGGACCAGTGGAAAAGTGACAACTCTGTCAGTGAGAGCACAGAAGCCCAGAGTGAGCAGAAAGAGCAGGAGTCAAGTGAGGTGAGGAGAACCCCTGAAACATGGGACCTGGACTTTTACTCAGTTTAGGACATGCCATGAACGTGCCCAAGCAGGAATACCACGGGCTCCTAGTCTGTATCTTACCTTCAGCCGTGAAACTGGCTAAGACAGTGATCTCCCACTTGGCTCATTTAGAGAGTGTGCCACTATTCCTAGGGTAGACGAGAAGAGGACATAACACAGGACAACTAAATTGTAGGTAAATAAATTGTAGAAGAAAAGGCTAATGATAAGATTAATAACACTAAATTTAGCTTGTTCTTATAGAAGCTACTCGCCTGGAAGGATTGGGTTTTATAGTAGTTTAAGAATAGTTAGCTATTGTTTAGAATAAGTTTAAGAAGAGTTAGCTTTCATCCCTTGTATCTCCTTGTTTTTAAAAAATTTGTCATTTATTTTTTTAGCTCACAAAAGAAGTTCCAGGATATGGCTGTAACAACAAACTCATCTTGGCAATATCTGTAACTGTAGTAGTGACGATTTTGGTTACAATTCTCTGTCTCATTGAGGTAAGGACAATAATTCATTCAGATTCAGAACCCACAAACTTGAGAATCAAAGCCACCTTTCCACCTACTACTACTTGATTCTTCTCTTTAGTCATGAGGACTGAGATACACTTTGTTCTTTTACTGAAAAGTATATTCCCAGGATTTTTTGTTTCCTTTTTTCTTTTTTGGCTGCGTTGGGTCTTCATTGCGGTGCACGGGCTTCTCATTGCGGTGGCTTCTCTTGTTGTGGAGTACGGGCTCTAGACGCGCGGGCTCAGGAGTTGTGGCGCACGGACTTAGTTGCTCCACAGCATGTGGGACTTTCCGAGACCAGGGATGGGACCCGTGTCCCCTGCACTGGCAGGCAGATTCTTAACCACTGAACCACCAGGGAAGTCCCAATTCCAGTATTCTTAATCGTTTGTGTAGATCCATATTCCAAACAAGTGTCATTTTCCTCCTGCTTAAAAATACTTCTTTTACCCTTTCTTATAGTGAAAGTCTACTAGTAATGAATTCTTTCAGCTTTTGTATGTCTGAGATAGTCTTCATTTTGCTTTTGTTTGGACAGATCTGGGTATAGAATTCTAGCTTGATAGAATTCAATGCACTACTTTAAAGGTGTTATTCCACTGAGTTCTCCTTTACATTGTTTCCAGCACGAATTCTGCTGTCGTTGTTATCTTTGTTCCTCTGTACGTAGTGTATAGTTTTTTCCTCTGGCTGCTTTTAAATTTTTCTCTTTATTGCTGGTTTTGAGCAATTTGATTATTTTTTGTGCCTTGGTGTAGTTTTGTCCATGTTTCTTATGCTTACAGTTCATTGATCTTCTTGACTTTGTGGGTTTATAGTGTTTACCAATTTGGAAAAGTGTTGGCTATTATTTCTTCAAATTGTTGTATTTCTCCTCTCCTTCATGGACTCTAAGTACCCATGTATTAGGCCACTTGACGTTGTTGCACAACTCACTGAGGCTCTATTCATTTTTGTTGTTGTTTTGTTTTGTTACTCTTTTTGTTTCATTTTGGATAGTTTCTATTGCTATGCCTTAATGTTCACTGACCCTTTCTTCTGCAGTGTCTAATCTGCCATTAACCTCGTTCCGTATCTTTTTCATTTAGACATTGTTTTTAATCTCTAGAAGCACAATTTGGGTCTGTTTTACATTTTCCATGCCTATACTTAACATTTTCAGTGTTTATTCTGGGTTTTTTAACATACGAAATGCAGTTGTAATAACTTTTCTTCATGTATAATAACTTTTTAAATGTTCTTTTCTGCCAATTCTAACATCTGTATGGATTATGGGTTAGTTTTGATTGATTGCCTTTTCTCCTCAGTATGGGTCATATTTTCCTACTTCTTTGCATCCTTGGCAATTTTTCATATGATCCCAGATATTGTGAGGTTTAGTTTATTATTTGCTATATATATATATATATTCGTGTAAAATGCTTGGGCTTTGTTTTGGGTGAAATCAAGTTACTCAGAACAATTTTATTCTTTTAGGTCTAGTGTGTAAGATTCGTTGGGTAGGAGTCCAAGTAGCCTTTAGTGTGGAGCTCACTGTATGCAACTACGGAGACAAGTCCTTTCTGAGCATCATGAGGTTTTGCAGTCTGACTTGTAGGAACAGGTACTATTCCTACAACCCTGTGTGATATCCAGTTATTCTTATTATTAATCCTTTCATGTGGTTCTTTTCCTGGCATCAGGGAATTCCTCACACAAATGTACTGACCAATACTTTGTTGAATTCTCAAGAGATCCCTCTGCATGTCTCCAGAGTTCTTTGTCTGTGCACTTCTTTTCTCTCTGATACTCTGCTTTGGGAACTCTAGTTACGTTGGTTTTCCCAGACTCTCAGCTCCATTTCCTCAGTCAGGGGGTCCACCAGTCTCTGCCAGGACTTCTCTTCCCTTTACCATGACCTGGAAACTCTCTCAGAGAAGTAAGGTAGGGCAATTAGAGGGATCACTTCATTTATTTCCCATCTCCTGGAGATCACTGAACTTTATTGCCTGAGGTCCAGTTTCTTGAAAACTGTTGTTTCATATGTCCTGTCTGATGTTTTCATTGTTTCAGGTGGGAGGTCAAATTGGTCCTTGTTACTTCATCTTGGCCAGAAGCCAATAACATAGTTTAAGTCTGTTTTGTTTTGATACAGGGTCCAGTTAAAGATTAGGCATTGCATGTCATGTCTTTGTTTCCTTTAATCTAGAATATTTCCCTACTATTTTTTTTGATGTTTTATGACATTGGCATTTTTGAAGAGTCTAAGCCAGTTGTCTTGTCAATTGCCCCACAATCTGGATTTGTCTGTTTCCTCATTAGATTCAAAGTAAACATTTTGGGGAAGAATACTATATAGGTGATGTATTCTTCATACTTCATCACTTCAGGTGGCCCAGTGCTAAGTTTGATCACTTGACTGAGGTGGTATCTTCCATATCTCTCCATTGTAAAGTTATTTTTCCCCTTGGTAATTGATAAATAATATGTGGGGTGATACGTTGGGATCAGTGAAGATCCTACTTTCAAACAACTCTTCACCCAACTGTGCATCAATGATAATCCTTGTCTGAATCGATTATTACATTGATAGTTGCCAAATGACACTTTCCTAATTCTATCATTCCTTTTGCATTTATTAGCTGACATTATTCTATAAAGAAGAGCTCCCCCACTTTTCATTTTGAGTATCATTATGAACTCATGTGCTTTTTTAAAAAGTAACTATGTTATACCTTATTATAACGATAGTGTTATTCTTTGGAATGTTCCTTTTGTCCAGATTTGGCCAATGCGATCTCTGTTATTGTTTAACCACACGATGCTTTTTTCTTACTAGAATGATTTCTAATATATTACTACTCACAAATAGGAACTGAGAAAAGGACTCCAGAAGGTGCGGTCTTATTCAGACTCTTCTTAGAAGTCCGCCTTCTTCCTGCGTACTCTCAACCCCAAGTGAGGCTTTCGGGTTGGAAGGAGATACTTCTGAATTAAACTACAGATCAATGTCACCCAATTCTAATCCCTATTCCCTTTTTTCTAGGCATACCATACCTACTGCCATCCTAATCCTTCTGTTGGGCACCTCTCTCCTCCTCTATATTTACTTACAACAGTCAAGAGCAGCAATTGGCCAACCGGCCCCTATCCAGTTCTCCAGTCCATATGCCCCAAGAACTCCTTTTTGCACTGGTCTGTGGTGGCCTTGGCCTACCTCGTCTACCCACTCAAGTAACTCTTTTACCACGAATTTAATTACCTGTGTTTCCCTTTATAGGGTCTTACCTAGCCGTATGGCCTGCTGCCTCTGCCAATTTAAAAATACTATTGAGGTTGTCTGTAAGACAGTCAAGCTGCGTTGTGACAGTGAATGCCTGACAGACGTCACACGTTGTGGTGAGTCTCAATTGCGGGATAATAAATTTTTTAATTTTAATTTAATTTTTTAATAATTTTTATTTTTAATCAATGATGATAAATTTTCAAATTAATGATGTAATTGCATTATTTTAATTCATTCATTCAGCGTTCCAGCTCCCTACGTTTCTAAGAACTACCCCCTTGCTAAAAATCAGATTCTTGGTTACATTATTAAGCTAATAAGAGCTCAGGTACATAGTTAGCTTAATAATGTAACTGATCCGCATACATAAAGGAACAAGAGAAAGGCATGGAAGGGGGAAGGGAATTCACATTAACGGCCACATATCCTATGCTGTGCTCTCGGCAAATGAGAACTTATTCGTAGAGTGCATCACAGTTTGTAAACTGATTTTATATACATTAGGTCTCAACTACCCTTTGTCTTATAGGACAGGTGTAAATATAATTTTGTTTCTTTTATTTGTTTCTGCAATTTTATAAAGAGTACAAGTGATGCTGTTTTATGTCCTATTGGGAGCCTGAGAGTTTCTGGTTCCATAACCAGAAGCTGCTACCTAGCCCTTCTAATGGATGGGAGAGCTAGTTTATTCTTAGACTGTCCAGCTCTGAACTTGCTCTGAATCTCAAGCTTTTCTATCCACAAAACACTCAGGGGCTTTCAACTATTTTTCTATGTATCAGATTTATTGGCACTAACTTGATGACTTCCAAAATGTGCTTTCCTGCCCAGGTAGCTTGAATACAGGTCTCTTTCAGTGATCTAGAGCACGTCATATATAGTAACACTTTACTACTTCTGTAAAGACAATATTGCTGATTTTTCAACACAATTTTTTTTTTTTTTTGGCCGTGCCACACAGCTTGTGGGATCTTAGTTCCCCACCCAGGGATTGAACCCGGGCCACAGCAGGGGAAGTGCTCGGTCCCAACCACTAGACCACCAGGGAACTCCCCCAAACAATTGTTTTACTAATTATCTTGCTCCCTTCTCGCCCAGAAGTGTGCAGAAAAGGCATTTTTCATCTCCTTTTACAGGTGAGGAAAAACAAGATCAGAGGTGTTAAGTGCTATGATCCTAGTGCCCTGATCTCCTATCCCCAGTTTGGGGCTCTCTGCAAGCCCATGCTCCTCCTTTCTCATGACCCTTCCCTCCTCCTTTGACCCTCACCAAAAATACTTTTAATCCTTTTGGAAGAGAAGCCCAGCTACACAATGGTACACATTACCTTCACACAGTCAGAAGCTTTGGATGGTTCCCCCAGTAAAGCTGGAAATATTAGAAGTAAAATGAAATGAAAGCAAAGTAGCCATCTGACAGAAGTTGCTTTCTGCCTTCTACATTTTAGGACCTCAAGTATTATTCCATTGATTTGTTGTACATTCCGCATTGGCATGCAATCTGGCAAATCTCTTAACTTATACCCCAGATCCCTGGCCAAATTTTAGCAAAGAGCCAGGGCGGACATAGTGTTTTTTTCTGTATAGAGCCTTCTGTTATGGCGGCTGGGATATATGGAAGCAGGGAGTGAGCAAAGGACTCGGTGGGTGGGTGGAGAAGGGCATGTCCAGGTGACCACCTGTTTGTGGCGGTTGTTGTCGTGGTCATCTGTGACAGTAGCAAGAACGCAAGCTCACTGAAGAGGTGGAGAGAGGAAGCCTCACACTCCTCTGCCTCTGAGGCAGGACAGGATGGGGTATGTGAATGTGAGGAGTCACAGTAGATCTGCAGAGAGTCCAGCTGAGTAGGGGAGGATTTGTCTTCCAGCCTTGGCTATTCTTGAGTACTGGCCCCTGGGAACCAGTGGAGTAATCCTGAATATAGTGACTATATTTCACGCTACAGAATTTTCTGAGTAGATAGCCACTTTTTCAAGAGATACCTTTTTCACATTTTCTTGTTGCCAGTCATAGGCTTAAGTGTGGGTTTCTTTTTCTCCTAAGTGGCACTCAAACGTTGACTGATTCCTAATTTATTTGGCTGTGGCCTGACAAAAAGCTGTCCCATCAGTCTTCAGTGATCAAAAACAGTCTCCTCTTTTTTGCCAGATGAAGAAACATCCCTAGAGAATGCAGAAGGATCGTTGATGAAGGTGTTACAAGCGTGGAAGAAGAACAACAGCCCCGAGCTGACTATTGAGTCAGAGAGGGCATCCTCAGATAAAAGTGCTGTCAGCTTGTCAGGCTTCATGAATGAGCAGCTGGACTTTAATAATAACAGTGATATTATCAGGGCACGAAATTACATACTGCCTTATATCTCAGAGGGAGATCTAGGAGATGTGGAATCAACATTATTACCATTCCTTCAACTTCTTTTTTCAAATACACAAGATGGAGATATGCCGCTGGGCCTTTTGAAAAACAATACAAGGAGCCCTTCTGTTAAACGTGCACGCAACAATTCAACTAATAAAAATAGATGGAGGAAACTCCATTTTCTGGAAAATTTGTTAGATGCAGAAACTCAAGAAAAAATGGATGAGGTGAAAAAGGAAGAAAAACCTGCCACGCGTACGCGTTCCAACCTTTTAAGTGCCATGTATAAACGCTACATCTTTCAAAAGAAGTTGGAAACTGCCCAACCACAGAAAGACAGCCTAGCAAAGACTAAGAGTACAGAGGAAAAGCTGCTGAGAGTGAACAGGGTCCTCAAGGGCCCGAGGGGCCTACAGAAAATGCACCTCCAAGCAGTGGGAGATGAGAGCGTCTGGGGGAAACAGAATGCCCAGCCATCTGTGGCGAGCACTGCCGAAGAAAGAAGGCTCAGGAGGCCATCCCCAAGAAAGCTGAAACAGCTACTCATGGTGCAGAGGCCCAGGAAGCTGGTGGGAAAGTCCTCCAATGCAGAGTCTTCATTCATAAAGGAACACAAGGCAGCAGGTTCCTCTACCCTGAAACAGTACTTCAAGGGCAGGCCTTCTGCCTCCATCCCTCCAGAATCCCCACCTGAGGTTAAAAGCAAATCAAAAGACTTATCCAACACTATACTTGTTTTAGAAGATGCAAAGGCTAGAGTTAGAAATATTAAGGATTTTGAACTAATCTCACATTCTGGGAAAAAAATACATCTTCCATAAAATTAGGACTCATCGGGTCCACAGAAAACCCAAAGTCAAAAGGAGTCAAAAGTTCAGAAAGAAAAGTTCGCCCAATAGAATGATGCTTGCAAGCCCTCCGTTCTCTGTAGGGAGGAGTCTCATAAATTCCCCTCCGCGAGAGCCTGTTTCATCTTCAGGAGAAGTGACTTCTCAGGAAAATCCTTTTCCAGAATTATTTTCTCTTTCAGACCCTTCGATAGAAAACACCACTTCAGAAAACAATACTGCACAAAACGTTTCTGAAGAAATTATTTCTACAGGAAACTCTAGTCTGCCAGGAGGAACCAGCCCTGGAAACACTACCCATAGGAACGTCTCCACTGCACATTCTACTGTTGCTGCAGACAACAGTATGCCAACTGTTCAACACACCAACGAAACACAATGGGAGTAGCACAACACGGGCACTGAATTATCCTCTAAGCCCACAGGCTTCACTTTCCTGGGGTTCACATCCCCGGGTGATCAAGTTGAAACTCAGCTAAAGCAGCAGCTGCGGTCCCTCATCCCCAACAATGTCATGCGAAGGCTCATTTCTCATGTTATCCAGACTTTGAAAATAGACTGCTCGGAGACCCACGTGCAGCTGGCCTGTGCCAACCTCATCTCTAGAACAGGCCTCCTGATGAAGCTTCTCAGCAAGCAGCAAGAAGTAAAGGTGTCCAAAGCGGAATGGGATACGGACCAGTGGAAAAGTGACAACTCTGTCAGTGAGAGCACAGAAGCCCAGAGTGAGCAGAAAGAGCAGGAGTCAAGTGAGGTGAGGAGAACCCCTGAAACATGGGACCTGGACTTTTACTCAGTTTAGGACATGCCATGAACGTGCCCAAGCAGGAATACCACGGGCTCCTAGTCTGTATCTTACCTTCAGCCGTGAAACTGGCTAAGACAGTGATCTCCCACTTGGCTCATTTAGAGAGTGTGCCACTATTCCTAGGGTAGACGAGAAGAGGACATAACACAGGACAACTAAATTGTAGGTAAATAAATTGTAGAAGAAAAGGCTAATGATAAGATTAATAACACTAAATTTAGCTTGTTCTTATAGAAGCTACTCGCCTGGAAGGATTGGGTTTTATAGTAGTTTAAGAATAGTTAGCTATTGTTTAGAATAAGTTTAAGAAGAGTTAGCTTTCATCCCTTGTATCTCCTTGTTTTTAAAAAATTTGTCATTTATTTTTTTAGCTCACAAAAGAAGTTCCAGGATATGGCTGTAACAACAAACTCATCTTGGCAATATCTGTAACTGTAGTAGTGACGATTTTGGTTACAATTCTCTGTCTCATTGAGGTAAGGACAATAATTCATTCAGATTCAGAACCCACAAACTTGAGAATCAAAGCCACCTTTCCACCCACTACTACTTGATTCTTCTCTTTAGTCATGAGGACTGAGATACACTTTGTTCTTTTACTGAAAAGTATATTCCCAGGATTTTTTGTTTCCTTTTTTCTTTTTTGGCTGCGTTGGGTCTTCATTGCGGTGCACGGGCTTCTCATTGCGGTGGCTTCTCTTGTTGTGGAGTACGGGCTCTAGACGCGCGGGCTCAGGAGTTGTGGCGCACGGACTTAGTTGCTCCACAGCATGTGGGACTTTCCGAGACCAGGGATGGGACCCGTGTCCCCTGCACTGGCAGGCAGATTCTTAACCACTGAACCACCAGGGAAGTCCCAATTCCAGTATTCTTAATCGTTTGTGTAGATCCATATTCCAAACAAGTGTCATTTTCCTCCTGCTTAAAAATACTTCTTTTACCCTTTCTTATAGTGAAAGTCTACTAGTAATGAATTCTTTCAGCTTTTGTATGTCTGAGATAGTCTTCATTTTGCTTTTGTTTGGACAGATCTGGGTATAGAATTCTAGCTTGATAGAATTCAATGCACTACTTTAAAGGTGTTATTCCACTGAGTTCTCCTTTACATTGTTTCCAGCAAGAAATCTGCTGTCGTTGTTATCTTTGTTCCTCTGTACGTAGTGTATAGTTTTTTCCTCTGGCTGCTTTTAAATTTTTCTCTTTATTGCTGGTTTTGAGCAATTTGATTATTTTTTGTGCCTTGGTGTAGTTTTGTCCATGTTTCTTATGCTTACAGTTCATTGATCTTCTTGACTTTGTGGGTTTATAGTGTTTACCAATTTGGAAAAGTGTTGGCTATTATTTCTTCAAATTGTTGTATTTCTCCTCTCCTTCATGGACTCTAAGTACCCATGTATTAGGCCACTTGACGTTGTTGCACAACTCACTGAGGCTCTATTCATTTTTGTTGTTGTTTTGTTTTGTTACTCTTTTTGTTTCATTTTGGATAGTTTCTATTGCTATGCCTTAATGTTCACTGACCCTTTCTTCTGCAGTGTCTAATCTGCCATTAACCTCGTTCCGTATCTTTTTCATTTAGACATTGTTTTTAATCTCTAGAAGCACAATTTGGGTCTGTTTTACATTTTCCATGCCTATACTTAACATTTTCAGTGTTTATTCTGGGTTTTTTAACATACGAAATGCAGTTGTAATAACTTTTCTTCATGTATAATAACTTTTTAAATGTTCTTTTCTGCCAATTCTAACATCTGTATGGATTATGGGTTAGTTTTGATTGATTGCCTTTTCTCCTCAGTATGGGTCATATTTTCCTACTTCTTTGCATCCTTGGCAATTTTTCATATGATCCCAGATATTGTGAGGTTTAGTTTATTATTTGGTATATATATATATATATTCCTGTAAAATGCTTGGGCTTTGTTTTGGGTGAAATCAAGTTACTCAGAACAATTTTATTCTTTTAGGTCTAGTGTGTAAGATTCGTTGGGTAGGAGTCCAAGTAGCCTTTAGTGTGGAGCTCACTGTATGCAACTACGGAGACAAGTCCTTTCTGAGCATCATGAGGTTTTGCAGTCTGACTTGTAGGAACAGGTACTATTCCTACAACCCTGTGTGATATCCAGTTATTCTTATTATTAATCCTTTCATGTGGTTCTTTTCCTGGCATCAGGGAATTCCTCACACAAATGTACTGACCAATACTTTGTTGAATTCTCAAGAGATCCCTCTGCATGTCTCCAGAGTTCTTTGTCTGTGCACTTCTTTTCTCTCTGATACTCTGCTTTGGGAACTCTAGTTACGTTGGTTTTCCCAGACTCTCAGCTCCATTTCCTCAGTCAGGGGGTCCACCAGTCTCTGCCAGGACTTCTCTTCCCTTTACCATGACCTGGAAACTCTCTCAGAGAAGTAAGGTAGGGCAATTAGAGGGATCACTTCATTTATTTCCCATCTCCTGGAGATCACTGAACTTTATTGCCTGAGGTCCAGTTTCTTGAAAACTGTTGTTTCATATGTCCTGTCTGATGTTTTCATTGTTTCAGGTGGGAGGTCAAATTGGTCCTTGTTACTTCATCTTGGCCAGAAGCCAATAACATAGTTTAAGTCTGTTTTGTTTTGATACAGGGTCCAGTTAAAGATTAGGCATTGCATGTCATGTCTTTGTTTCCTTTAATCTAGAATATTTCCCTACTATTTTTTTTGATGTTTTATGACATTGGCATTTTTGAAGAGTCTAAGCCAGTTGTCTTGTCAATTGCCCCACAATCTGGATTTGTCTGTTTCCTCATTAGATTCAAAGTAAACATTTTGGGGAAGAATACTATATAGGTGATGTATTCTTCATACTTCATCACTTCAGGTGGCCCAGTGCTAAGTTTGATCACTTGACTGAGGTGGTATCTTCCATATCTCTCCATTGTAAAGTTATTTTTCCCCTTGGTAATTGATAAATAATATGTGGGGTGATACGTTGGGATCAGTGAAGATCCTACTTTCAAACAACTCTTCACCCAACTGTGCATCAATGATAATCCTTGTCTGAATCGATTATTACATTGATAGTTGCCAAATGACACTTTCCTAATTCTATCATTCCTTTTGCATTTATTAGCTGACATTATTCTATAAAGAAGAGCTCCCCCACTTTTCATTTTGAGTATCATTATGAACTCATGTGCTTTTTTAAAAAGTAACTATGTTATACCTTATTATAACGATAGTGTTATTCTTTGGAATGTTCCTTTTGTCCAGATTTGGCCAATGCGATCTCTGTTATTGTTTAACCACACGATGCTTTTTTCTTACTAGAATGATTTCTAATATATTACTACTCACAAATAGGAACTGAGAAAAGGACTCCAGAAGGTGCGGTCTTATTCAGACTCTTCTTAGAAGTCCGCCTTCTTCCTGCGTACTCTCAACCCCAAGTGAGGCTTTCGGGTTGGAAGGAGATACTTCTGAATTAAACTACAGATCAATGTCACCCAATTCTAATCCCTATTCCCTTTTTTCTAGGCATACCATACCTACTGCCATCCTAATCCTTCTGTTGGGCACCTCTCTCCTCCTCTATATTTACTTACAACAGTCAAGAGCAGCAATTGGCCAACCGGCCCCTATCCAGTTCTCCAGTCCATATGCCCCAAGAACTCCTTTTTGCACTGGTCTGTGGTGGCCTTGGCCTACCTCGTCTACCCACTCAAGTAACTCTTTTACCACGAATTTAATTACCTGTGTTTCCCTTTATAGGGTCTTACCTAGCCGTATGGCCTGCTGCCTCTGCCAATTTAAAAATACTATTGAGGTTGTCTGTAAGACAGTCAAGCTGCGTTGTGACAGTGAATGCCTGACAGACGTCACACGTTGTGGTGAGTCTCAATTGCGGGATAATAAATTTTTTAATTTTAATTTAATTTTTTAATAATTTTTATTTTTAATCAATGATGATAAATTTTCAAATTAATGATGTAATTGCATTATTTTAATTCATTCATTCAGCGTTCCAGCTCCCTACGTTTCTAAGAACTACCCCCTTGCTAAAAATCAGATTCTTGGTTACGTTATTAAGCTAATAAGAGCTCAGGTACATAGTTAGCTTAATAATGTAACTGATCCGCATACATAAAGGAACAAGAGAAAGGCATGGAAGGGGGAAGGGAATTCACATTAACGGCCACATATCCTATGCTGTGCTCTCGGCAAATGAGAACTTATTCGTAGAGTGCATCACAGTTTGTAAACTGATTTTATATACATTAGGTCTCAACTACCCTTTGTCTTATAGGACAGGTGTAAATATAATTTTGTTTCTTTTATTTGTTTCTGCAATTTTATAAAGAGTACAAGTGATGCTGTTTTATGTCCTATTGGGAGCCTGAGAGTTTCTGGTTCCATAACCAGAAGCTGCTACCTAGCCCTTCTAATGGATGGGAGAGCTAGTTTATTCTTAGACTGTCCAGCTCTGAACTTGCTCTGAATCTCAAGCTTTTCTATCCACAAAACACTCAGGGGCTTTCAACTATTTTTCTATGTATCAGATTTATTGGCACTAACTTGATGACTTCCAAAATGTGCTTTCCTGCCCAGGTAGCTTGAATACAGGTCTCTTTCAGTGATCTAGAGCACGTCATATATAGTAACACTTTACTACTTCTGTAAAGACAATATTGCTGATTTTTCAACACAATTTTTTTTTTTTTTTGGCCGTGCCACACAGCTTGTGGGATCTTAGTTCCCCACCCAGGGATTGAACCCGGGCCACAGCAGGGGAAGTGCTCGGTGCCAACCACTAGACCACCAGGGAACTCCCCCAAACAATTTTTTTACTAATTATATTGCTCCCTTCTCGCCCAGAAGTGTGCAGAAAAGGCATTTTTCATCTCCTTTTACAGGTGAGGAAAAACAAGATCAGAGGTGTTAAGTGCTATGATCCTAGTGCCCTGATCTCCTATCCCCAGTTTGGGGCTCTCTGCAAGCCCATGCTCCTCCTTTCTCATGACCCTTCCCTCCTCCTTTGACCCTCACCAAAAATACTTTTAATCCTTTTGGAAGAGAAGCCCAGCTACACAATGGTACACATTACCTTCACACAGTCAGAAGCTTTGGATGGTTCCCCCAGTAAAGCTGGAAATATTAGAAGTAAAGTGAAATGAAAGCAAAGTAGCCATCTGACAGAAGTTGCTTTCTGCCTTCTACATTTTAGGACCTCAAGTATTATTCCATTGATTTGTTGTACATTCCGCATTGGCATGCAATCTGGCAAATCTCTTAACTTATACCCCAGATCCCTGGCCAAATTTTAGCAAAGAGCCAGGGCGGACATAGTGTTTTTTTCTGTATAGAGCCTTCTGTTATGGCGGCTGGGATATATGGAAGCAGGGAGTGAGCAAAGGACTCGGTGGGTGGGTGGAGAAGGGCATGTCCAGGTGACCACCTGTTTGTGGCGGTTGTTGTCGTGGTCATCTGTGACAGTAGCAAGAACGCAAGCTCACTGAAGAGGTGGAGAGAGGAAGCCTCACACTCCTCTGCCTCTGAGGCAGGACAGGATGGGGTATGTGAATGTGAGGAGTCACAGTAGATCTGCAGAGAGTCCAGCTGAGTAGGGGAGTATTTGTCTTCCAGCCTTGGCTATTCTTGAGTACTGGCCCCTGGGAACCAGTGGAGTAATCCTGAATATAGTGACTATATTTCACGCTACAGAATTTTCTGAGTAGATAGCCACTTTTTCAAGAGATACCTTTTTCACATTTTCTTGTTGCCAGTCATAGGCTTAAGTGTGGGTTTCTTTTTCTCCTAAGTGGCACTCAAACGTTGACTGATTCCTAATTTATTTGGCTGTGGCCTGACAAAAAGCTGTCCCATCAGTCTTCAGTGATCAAAAACAGTCTCCTCTTTTTTGCCAGATGAAGAAACATCCCTAGAGAATGCAGAAGGATCGTTGATGAAGGTGTTACAAGCGTGGAAGAAGAACAACAGCCCCGAGCTGACTATTGAGTCAGAGAGGGCATCCTCAGATAAAAGTGCTGTCAGCTTGTCAGGCTTCATGAATGAGCAGCTGGACTTTAATAATAACAGTGATATTATCAGGGCACGAAATTACATACTGCCTTATATCTCAGAGGGAGATCTAGGAGATGTGGAATCAACATTATTACCATTCCTTCAACTTCTTTTTTCAAATACACAAGATGGAGATATGCCGCTGGGCCTTTTGAAAAACAATACAAGGAGCCCTTCTGTTAAACGTGCACGCAACAATTCAACTAATAAAAATAGATGGAGGAAACTCCATTTTCTGGAAAATTTGTTAGATGCAGAAACTCAAGAAAAAATGGATGAGGTGAAAAAGGAAGAAAAACCTGCCACGCGTACGCGTTCCAACCTTTTAAGTGCCATGTATAAACGCTACATCTTTCAAAAGAAGTTGGAAACTGCCCAACCACAGAAAGACAGCCTAGCAAAGACTAAGAGTACAGAGGAAAAGCTGCTGAGAGTGAACAGGGTCCTCAAGGGCCCGAGGGGCCTACAGAAAATGCACCTCCAAGCAGTGGGAGATGAGAGCGTCTGGGGGAAACAGAATGCCCAGCCATCTGTGGCGAGCACTGCCGAAGAAAGAAGGCTCAGGAGGCCATCCCCAAGAAAGCTGAAACAGCTACTCATGGTGCAGAGGCCCAGGAAGCTGGTGGGAAAGTCCTCCAATGCAGAGTCTTCATTCATAAAGGAACACAAGGCAGCAGGTTCCTCTACCCTGAAACAGTACTTCAAGGGCAGGCCTTCTGCCTCCATCCCTCCAGAATCCCCACCTGAGGTTAAAAGCAAATCAAAAGACTTATCCAACACTATACTTGTTTTAGAAGATGCAAAGGCTAGAGTTAGAAATATTAAGGATTTTGAACTAATCTCACATTCTGGGAAAAAAATACATCTTCCATAAAATTAGGACTCATCGGGTCCACAGAAAACCCAAAGTCAAAAGGAGTCAAAAGTTCAGAAAGAAAAGTTCGCCCAATAGAATGATGCTTGCAAGCCCTCCGTTCTCTGTAGGGAGGAGTCTCATAAATTCCCCTCCGCGAGAGCCTGTTTCATCTTCAGGAGAAGTGACTTCTCAGGAAAATCCTTTTCCAGAATTATTTTCTCTTTCAGACCCTTCGATAGAAAACACCACTTCAGAAAACAATACTGCACAAAACGTTTCTGAAGAAATTATTTCTACAGGAAACTCTAGTCTGCCAGGAGGAACCAGCCCTGGAAACACTACCCATAGGAACGTCTCCACTGCACATTCTACTGTTGCTGCAGACAACAGTATGCCAACTGTTCAACACACCAACGAAACACAATGGGAGTAGCACAACACGGGCACTGAATTATCCTCTAAGCCCACAGGCTTCACTTTCCTGGGGTTCACATCCCCGGGTGATCAAGTTGAAACTCAGCTAAAGCAGCAGCTGCGGTCCCTCATCCCCAACAATGTCATGCGAAGGCTCATTTCTCATGTTATCCAGACTTTGAAAATAGACTGCTCGGAGACCCACGTGCAGCTGGCCTGTGCCAACCTCATCTCTAGAACAGGCCTCCTGATGAAGCTTCTCAGCAAGCAGCAAGAAGTAAAGGTGTCCAAAGCGGAATGGGATACGGACCAGTGGAAAAGTGACAACTCTGTCAGTGAGAGCACAGAAGCCCAGAGTGAGCAGAAAGAGCAGGAGTCAAGTGAGGTGAGGAGAACCCCTGAAACATGGGACCTGGACTTTTACTCAGTTTAGGACATGCCATGAACGTGCCCAAGCAGGAATACCACGGGCTCCTAGTCTGTATCTTACCTTCAGCCGTGAAACTGGCTAAGACAGTGATCTCCCACTTGGCTCATTTAGAGAGTGTGCCACTATTCCTAGGGTAGACGAGAAGAGGACATAACACAGGACAACTAAATTGTAGGTAAATAAATTGTAGAAGAAAAGGCTAATGATAAGATTAATAACACTAAATTTAGCTTGTTCTTATAGAAGCTACTCGCCTGGAAGGATTGGGTTTTATAGTAGTTTAAGAATAGTTAGCTATTGTTTAGAATAAGTTTAAGAAGAGTTAGCTTTCATCCCTTGTATCTCCTTGTTTTTAAAAAATTTGTCATTTATTTTTTTAGCTCACAAAAGAAGTTCCAGGATATGGCTGTAACAACAAACTCATCTTGGCAATATCTGTAACTGTAGTAGTGACGATTTTGGTTACAATTCTCTGTCTCATTGAGGTAAGGACAATAATTCATTCAGATTCAGAACCCACAAACTTGAGAATCAAAGCCACCTTTCCACCCACTACTACTTGATTCTTCTCTTTAGTCATGAGGACTGAGATACACTTTGTTCTTTTACTGAAAAGTATATTCCCAGGATTTTTTGTTTCCTTTTTTCTTTTTTGGCTGCGTTGGGTCTTCATTGCGGTGCACGGGCTTCTCATTGCGGTGGCTTCTCTTGTTGTGGAGTACGGGCTCTAGACGCGCGGGCTCAGGAGTTGTGGCGCACGGACTTAGTTGCTCCACAGCATGTGGGACTTTCCGAGACCAGGGATGGGACCCGTGTCCCCTGCACTGGCAGGCAGATTCTTAACCACTGAACCACCAGGGAAGTCCCAATTCCAGTATTCTTAATCGTTTGTGTAGATCCATATTCCAAACAAGTGTCATTTTCCTCCTGCTTAAAAATACTTCTTTTACCCTTTCTTATAGTGAAAGTCTACTAGTAATGAATTCTTTCAGCTTTTGTATGTCTGAGATAGTCTTCATTTTGCTTTTGTTTGGACAGATCTGGGTATAGAATTCTAGCTTGATAGAATTCAATGCACTACTTTAAAGGTGTTATTCCACTGAGTTCTCCTTTACATTGTTTCCAGCAAGAAATCTGCTGTCGTTGTTATCTTTGTTCCTCTGTACGTAGTGTATAGTTTTTTCCTCTGGCTGCTTTTAAATTTTTCTCTTTATTGCTGGTTTTGAGCAATTTGATTATTTTTTGTGCCTTGGTGTAGTTTTGTCCATGTTTCTTATGCTTACAGTTCATTGATCTTCTTGACTTTGTGGGTTTATAGTGTTTACCAATTTGGAAAAGTGTTGGCTATTATTTCTTCAAATTGTTGTATTTCTCCTCTCCTTCATGGACTCTAAGTACCCATGTATTAGGCCACTTGACGTTGTTGCACAACTCACTGAGGCTCTATTCATTTTTGTTGTTGTTTTGTTTTGTTACTCTTTTTGTTTCATTTTGGATAGTTTCTATTGCTATGCCTTAATGTTCACTGACCCTTTCTTCTGCAGTGTCTAATCTGCCATTAACCTCGTTCCGTATCTTTTTCATTTAGACATTGTTTTTAATCTCTAGAAGCACAATTTGGGTCTGTTTTACATTTTCCATGCCTATACTTAACATTTTCAGTGTTTATTCTGGGTTTTTTAACATACGAAATGCAGTTGTAATAACTTTTCTTCATGTATAATAACTTTTTAAATGTTCTTTTCTGCCAATTCTAACATCTGTATGGATTATGGGTTAGTTTTGATTGATTGCCTTTTCTCCTCAGTATGGGTCATATTTTCCTACTTCTTTGCATCCTTGGCAATTTTTCATATGATCCCAGATATTGTGAGGTTTAGTTTATTATTTGGTATATATATATATATATTCCTGTAAAATGCTTGGGCTTTGTTTTGGGTGAAATCAAGTTACTCAGAACAATTTTATTCTTTTAGGTCTAGTGTGTAAGATTCGTTGGGTAGGAGTCCAAGTAGCCTTTAGTGTGGAGCTCACTGTATGCAACTACGGAGACAAGTCCTTTCTGAGCATCATGAGGTTTTGCAGTCTGACTTGTAGGAACAGGTACTATTCCTACAACCCTGTGTGATATCCAGTTATTCTTATTATTAATCCTTTCATGTGGTTCTTTTCCTGGCATCAGGGAATTCCTCACACAAATGTACTGACCAATACTTTGTTGAATTCTCAAGAGATCCCTCTGCATGTCTCCAGAGTTCTTTGTCTGTGCACTTCTTTTCTCTCTGATACTCTGCTTTGGGAACTCTAGTTACGTTGGTTTTCCCAGACTCTCAGCTCCATTTCCTCAGTCAGGGGGTCCACCAGTCTCTGCCAGGACTTCTCTTCCCTTTACCATGACCTGGAAACTCTCTCAGAGAAGTAAGGTAGGGCAATTAGAGGGATCACTTCATTTATTTCCCATCTCCTGGAGATCACTGAACTTTATTGCCTGAGGTCCAGTTTCTTGAAAACTGTTGTTTCATATGTCCTGTCTGATGTTTTCATTGTTTCAGGTGGGAGGTCAAATTGGTCCTTGTTACTTCATCTTGGCCAGAAGCCAATAACATAGTTTAAGTCTGTTTTGTTTTGATACAGGGTCCAGTTAAAGATTAGGCATTGCATGTCATGTCTTTGTTTCCTTTAATCTAGAATATTTCCCTACTATTTTTTTTGATGTTTTATGACATTGGCATTTTTGAAGAGTCTAAGCCAGTTGTCTTGTCAATTGCCCCACAATCTGGATTTGTCTGTTTCCTCATTAGATTCAAAGTAAACATTTTGGGGAAGAATACTATATAGGTGATGTATTCTTCATACTTCATCACTTCAGGTGGCCCAGTGCTAAGTTTGATCACTTGACTGAGGTGGTATCTTCCATATCTCTCCATTGTAAAGTTATTTTTCCCCTTGGTAATTGATAAATAATATGTGGGGTGATACGTTGGGATCAGTGAAGATCCTACTTTCAAACAACTCTTCACCCAACTGTGCATCAATGATAATCCTTGTCTGAATCGATTATTACATTGATAGTTGCCAAATGACACTTTCCTAATTCTATCATTCCTTTTGCATTTATTAGCTGACATTATTCTATAAAGAAGAGCTCCCCCACTTTTCATTTTGAGTATCATTATGAACTCATGTGCTTTTTTAAAAAGTAACTATGTTATACCTTATTATAACGATAGTGTTATTCTTTGGAATGTTCCTTTTGTCCAGATTTGGCCAATGCGATCTCTGTTATTGTTTAACCACACGATGCTTTTTTCTTACTAGAATGATTTCTAATATATTACTACTCACAAATAGGAACTGAGAAAAGGACTCCAGAAGGTGCGGTCTTATTCAGACTCTTCTTAGAAGTCCGCCTTCTTCCTGCGTACTCTCAACCCCAAGTGAGGCTTTCGGGTTGGAAGGAGATACTTCTGAATTAAACTACAGATCAATGTCACCCAATTCTAATCCCTATTCCCTTTTTTCTAGGCATACCATACCTACTGCCATCCTAATCCTTCTGTTGGGCACCTCTCTCCTCCTCTATATTTACTTACAACAGTCAAGAGCAGCAATTGGCCAACCGGCCCCTATCCAGTTCTCCAGTCCATATGCCCCAAGAACTCCTTTTTGCACTGGTCTGTGGTGGCCTTGGCCTACCTCGTCTACCCACTCAAGTAACTCTTTTACCACGAATTTAATTACCTGTGTTTCCCTTTATAGGGTCTTACCTAGCCGTATGGCCTGCTGCCTCTGCCAATTTAAAAATACTATTGAGGTTGTCTGTAAGACAGTCAAGCTGCGTTGTGACAGTGAATGCCTGACAGACGTCACACGTTGTGGTGAGTCTCAATTGCGGGATAATAAATTTTTTAATTTTAATTTAATTTTTTAATAATTTTTATTTTTAATCAATGATGATAAATTTTCAAATTAATGATGTAATTGCATTATTTTAATTCATTCATTCAGCGTTCCAGCTCCCTACGTTTCTAAGAACTACCCCCTTGCTAAAAATCAGATTCTTGGTTACGTTATTAAGCTAATAAGAGCTCAGGTACATAGTTAGCTTAATAATGTAACTGATCCGCATACATAAAGGAACAAGAGAAAGGCATGGAAGGGGGAAGGGAATTCACATTAACGGCCACATATCCTATGCTGTGCTCTCGGCAAATGAGAACTTATTCGTAGAGTGCATCACAGTTTGTAAACTGATTTTATATACATTAGGTCTCAACTACCCTTTGTTTTATAGGACAGGTGTAAATATAATTTTGTTTCTTTTATTTGTTTCTGCAATTTTATAAAGAGTACAAGTGATGCTGTTTTATGTCCTATTGGGAGCCTGAGAGTTTCTGGTTCCATAACCAGAAGCTGCTACCCAGCCCTTCTAATGGATGGGAGAGCTAGTTTATTCTTAGACTGTCCAGCTCTGAACTTGCTCTGAATCTCAAGCTTTTCTATCCACAAAACACTCAGGGGCTTTCAACTATTTTTCTATGTATCAGATTTATTGGCACTAACTTGATGACTTCCAAAATGTGCTTTCCTGCCCAGGTAGCTTGAATACAGGTCTCTTTCAGTGATCTAGAGCACGTCATATATAGTAACACTTTACTACTTCTGTAAAGACAATATTGCTGATTTTTCAACACAATTTTTTTTTTTTTTTGGCCGTGCCACACAGCTTGTGGGATCTTAGTTCCCCACCCAGGGATTGAACCCGGGCCACAGCAGGGGAAGTGCTCGGTGCCAACCACTAGACCACCAGGGAACTCCCCCAAACAATTTTTTTACTAATTATATTGCTCCCTTCTCGCCCAGAAGTGTGCAGAAAAGGCATTTTTCATCTCCTTTTACAGGTGAGGAAAAACAAGATCAGAGGTGTTAAGTGCTATGATCCTAGTGCCCTGATCTCCTATCCCCAGTTTGGGGCTCTCTGCAAGCCCATGCTCCTCCTTTCTCATGACCCTTCCCTCCTCCTTTGACCCTCACCAAAAATACTTTTAATCCTTTTGGAAGAGAAGCCCAGCTACACAATGGTACACATTACCTTCACACAGTCAGAAGCTTTGGATGGTTCCCCCAGTAAAGCTGGAAATATTAGAAGTAAAATGAAATGAAAGCAAAGTAGCCATCTGACAGAAGTTGCTTTCTGCCTTCTACATTTTAGGACCTCAAGTATTATTCCATTGATTTGTTGTACATTCCGCATTGGCATGCAATCTGGCAAATCTCTTAACTTATACCCCAGATCCCTGGCCAAATTTTAGCAAAGAGCCAGGGCGGACATAGTGTTTTTTTCTGTATAGAGCCTTCTGTTATGGCGGCTGGGATATATGGAAGCAGGGAGTGAGCAAAGGACTCGGTGGGTGGGTGGAGAAGGGCATGTCCAGGTGACCACCTGTTTGTGGCGGTTGTTGTCGTGGTCATCTGTGACAGTAGCAAGAACGCAAGCTCACTGAAGAGGTGGAGAGAGGAAGCCTCACACTCCTCTGCCTCTGAGGCAGGACAGGATGGGGTATGTGAATGTGAGGAGTCACAGTAGATCTGCAGAGAGTCCAGCTGAGTAGGGGAGTATTTGTCTTCCAGCCTTGGCTATTCTTGAGTACTGGCCCCTGGGAACCAGTGGAGTAATCCTGAATATAGTGACTATATTTCACGCTACAGAATTTTCTGAGTAGATAGCCACTTTTTCAAGAGATACCTTTTTCACATTTTCTTGTTGCCAGTCATAGGCTTAAGTGTGGGTTTCTTTTTCTCCTAAGTGGCACTCAAACGTTGACTGATTCCTAATTTATTTGGCTGTGGCCTGACAAAAAGCTGTCCCATCAGTCTTCAGTGATCAAAAACAGTCTCCTCTTTTTTGCCAGATGAAGAAACATCCCTAGAGAATGCAGAAGGATCGTTGATGAAGGTGTTACAAGCGTGGAAGAAGAACAACAGCCCCGAGCTGACTATTGAGTCAGAGAGGGCATCCTCAGATAAAAGTGCTGTCAGCTTGTCAGGCTTCATGAATGAGCAGCTGGACTTTAATAATAACAGTGATATTATCAGGGCACGAAATTACATACTGCCTTATATCTCAGAGGGAGATCTAGGAGATGTGGAATCAACATTATTACCATTCCTTCAACTTCTTTTTTCAAATACACAAGATGGAGATATGCCGCTGGGCCTTTTGAAAAACAATACAAGGAGCCCTTCTGTTAAACGTGCACGCAACAATTCAACTAATAAAAATAGATGGAGGAAACTCCATTTTCTGGAAAATTTGTTAGATGCAGAAACTCAAGAAAAAATGGATGAGGTGAAAAAGGAAGAAAAACCTGCCACGCGTACGCGTTCCAACCTTTTAAGTGCCATGTATAAACGCTACATCTTTCAAAAGAAGTTGGAAACTGCCCAACCACAGAAAGACAGCCTAGCAAAGACTAAGAGTACAGAGGAAAAGCTGCTGAGAGTGAACAGGGTCCTCAAGGGCCCGAGGGGCCTACAGAAAATGCACCTCCAAGCAGTGGGAGATGAGAGCGTCTGGGGGAAACAGAATGCCCAGCCATCTGTGGCGAGCACTGCCGAAGAAAGAAGGCTCAGGAGGCCATCCCCAAGAAAGCTGAAACAGCTACTCATGGTGCAGAGGCCCAGGAAGCTGGTGGGAAAGTCCTCCAATGCAGAGTCTTCATTCATAAAGGAACACAAGGCAGCAGGTTCCTCTACCCTGAAACAGTACTTCAAGGGCAGGCCTTCTGCCTCCATCCCTCCAGAATCCCCACCTGAGGTTAAAAGCAAATCAAAAGACTTATCCAACACTATACTTGTTTTAGAAGATGCAAAGGCTAGAGTTAGAAATATTAAGGATTTTGAACTAATCTCACATTCTGGGAAAAAAATACATCTTCCATAAAATTAGGACTCATCGGGTCCACAGAAAACCCAAAGTCAAAAGGAGTCAAAAGTTCAGAAAGAAAAGTTCGCCCAATAGAATGATGCTTGCAAGCCCTCCGTTCTCTGTAGGGAGGAGTCTCATAAATTCCCCTCCGCGAGAGCCTGTTTCATCTTCAGGAGAAGTGACTTCTCAGGAAAATCCTTTTCCAGAATTATTTTCTCTTTCAGACCCTTCGATAGAAAACACCACTTCAGAAAACAATACTGCACAAAACGTTTCTGAAGAAATTATTTCTACAGGAAACTCTAGTCTGCCAGGAGGAACCAGCCCTGGAAACACTACCCATAGGAACGTCTCCACTGCACATTCTACTGTTGCTGCAGACAACAGTATGCCAACTGTTCAACACACCAACGAAACACAATGGGAGTAGCACAACACGGGCACTGAATTATCCTCTAAGCCCACAGGCTTCACTTTCCTGGGGTTCACATCCCCGGGTGATCAAGTTGAAACTCAGCTAAAGCAGCAGCTGCGGTCCCTCATCCCCAACAATGTCATGCGAAGGCTCATTTCTCATGTTATCCAGACTTTGAAAATAGACTGCTCGGAGACCCACGTGCAGCTGGCCTGTGCCAACCTCATCTCTAGAACAGGCCTCCTGATGAAGCTTCTCAGCAAGCAGCAAGAAGTAAAGGTGTCCAAAGCGGAATGGGATACGGACCAGTGGAAAAGTGACAACTCTGTCAGTGAGAGCACAGAAGCCCAGAGTGAGCAGAAAGAGCAGGAGTCAAGTGAGGTGAGGAGAACCCCTGAAACATGGGACCTGGACTTTTACTCAGTTTAGGACATGCCATGAACGTGCCCAAGCAGGAATACCACGGGCTCCTAGTCTGTATCTTACCTTCAGCCGTGAAACTGGCTAAGACAGTGATCTCCCACTTGGCTCATTTAGAGAGTGTGCCACTATTCCTAGGGTAGACGAGAAGAGGACATAACACAGGACAACTAAATTGTAGGTAAATAAATTGTAGAAGAAAAGGCTAATGATAAGATTAATAACACTAAATTTAGCTTGTTCTTATAGAAGCTACTCGCCTGGAAGGATTGGGTTTTATAGTAGTTTAAGAATAGTTAGCTATTGTTTAGAATAAGTTTAAGAAGAGTTAGCTTTCATCCCTTGTATCTCCTTGTTTTTAAAAAATTTGTCATTTATTTTTTTAGCTCACAAAAGAAGTTCCAGGATATGGCTGTAACAACAAACTCATCTTGGCAATATCTGTAACTGTAGTAGTGACGATTTTGGTTACAATTCTCTGTCTCATTGAGGTAAGGACAATAATTCATTCAGATTCAGAACCCACAAACTTGAGAATCAAAGCCACCTTTCCACCTACTACTACTTGATTCTTCTCTTTAGTCATGAGGACTGAGATACACTTTGTTCTTTTACTGAAAAGTATATTCCCAGGATTTTTTGTTTCCTTTTTTCTTTTTTGGCTGCGTTGGGTCTTCATTGCGGTGCACGGGCTTCTCATTGCGGTGGCTTCTCTTGTTGTGGAGTACGGGCTCTAGACGCGCGGGCTCAGGAGTTGTGGCGCACGGACTTAGTTGCTCCACAGCATGTGGGACTTTCCGAGACCAGGGATGGGACCCGTGTCCCCTGCACTGGCAGGCAGATTCTTAACCACTGAACCACCAGGGAAGTCCCAATTCCAGTATTCTTAATCGTTTGTGTAGATCCATATTCCAAACAAGTGTCATTTTCCTCCTGCTTAAAAATACTTCTTTTACCCTTTCTTATAGTGAAAGTCTACTAGTAATGAATTCTTTCAGCTTTTGTATGTCTGAGATAGTCTTCATTTTGCTTTTGTTTGGACAGATCTGGGTATAGAATTCTAGCTTGATAGAATTCAATGCACTACTTTAAAGGTGTTATTCCACTGAGTTCTCCTTTACATTGTTTCCAGCAAGAAATCTGCTGTCGTTGTTATCTTTGTTCCTCTGTACGTAGTGTATAGTTTTTTCCTCTGGCTGCTTTTAAATTTTTCTCTTTATTGCTGGTTTTGAGCAATTTGATTATTTTTTGTGCCTTGGTGTAGTTTTGTCCATGTTTCTTATGCTTACAGTTCATTGATCTTCTTGACTTTGTGGGTTTATAGTGTTTACCAATTTGGAAAAGTGTTGGCTATTATTTCTTCAAATTGTTGTATTTCTCCTCTCCTTCATGGACTCTAAGTACCCATGTATTAGGCCACTTGACGTTGTTGCACAACTCACTGAGGCTCTATTCATTTTTGTTGTTGTTTTGTTTTGTTACTCTTTTTGTTTCATTTTGGATAGTTTCTATTGCTATGCCTTAATGTTCACTGACCCTTTCTTCTGCAGTGTCTAATCTGCCATTAACCTCGTTCCGTATCTTTTTCATTTAGACATTGTTTTTAATCTCTAGAAGCACAATTTGGGTCTGTTTTACATTTTCCATGCCTATACTTAACATTTTCAGTGTTTATTCTGGGTTTTTTAACATATGAAATGCAGTTGTAATAACTTTTCTTCATGTATAATAACTTTTTAAATGTTCTTTTCTGCCAATTCTAACATCTGTATGGATTATGGGTTAGTTTTGATTGATTGCCTTTTCTCCTCAGTATGGGTCATATTTTCCTACTTCTTTGCATCCTTGGCAATTTTTCATATGATCCCAGATATTGTGAGGTTTAGTTTATTATTTGCTATATATATATATATATTCCTGTAAAATGCTTGGGCTTTGTTTTGGGTGAAATCAAGTTACTCAGAACAATTTTATTCTTTTAGGTCTAGTGTGTAAGATTCGTTGGGTAGGAGTCCAAGTAGCCTTTAGTGTGGAGCTCACTGTATGCAACTACGGAGACAAGTCCTTTCTGAGCATCATGAGGTTTTGCAGTCTGACTTGTAGGAACAGGTACTATTCCTACAACCCTGTGTGATATCCAGTTATTCTTATTATTAATCCTTTCATGTGGTTCTTTTCCTGGCATCAGGGAATTCCTCACACAAATGTACTGACCAATACTTTGTTGAATTCTCAAGAGATCCCTCTGCATGTCTCCAGAGTTCTTTGTCTGTGCACTTCTTTTCTCTCTGATACTCTGCTTTGGGAACTCTAGTTACGTTGGTTTTCCCAGACTCTCAGCTCCATTTCCTCAGTCAGGGGGTCCACCAGTCTCTGCCAGGACTTCTCTTCCCTTTACCATGACCTGGAAACTCTCTCAGAGAAGTAAGGTAGGGCAATTAGAGGGATCACTTCATTTATTTCCCATCTCCTGGAGATCACTGAACTTTATTGCCTGAGGTCCAGTTTCTTGAAAACTGTTGTTTCATATGTCCTGTCTGATGTTTTCATTGTTTCAGGTGGGAGGTCAAATTGGTCCTTGTTACTTCATCTTGGCCAGAAGCCAATAACATAGTTTAAGTCTGTTTTGTTTTGATACAGGGTCCAGTTAAAGATTAGGCATTGCATGTCATGTCTTTGTTTCCTTTAATCTAGAATATTTCCCTACTATTTTTTTTGATGTTTTATGACATTGGCATTTTTGAAGAGTCTAAGCCAGTTGTCTTGTCAATTGCCCCACAATCTGGATTTGTCTGTTTCCTCATTAGATTCAAAGTAAACATTTTGGGGAAGAATACTATATAGGTGATGTATTCTTCATACTTCATCACTTCAGGTGGCCCAGTGCTAAGTTTGATCACTTGACTGAGGTGGTATCTTCCATATCTCTCCATTGTAAAGTTATTTTTCCCCTTGGTAATTGATAAATAATATGTGGGGTGATACGTTGGGATCAGTGAAGATCCTACTTTCAAACAACTCTTCACCCAACTGTGCATCAATGATAATCCTTGTCTGAATCGATTATTACATTGATAGTTGCCAAATGACACTTTCCTAATTCTATCATTCCTTTTGCATTTATTAGCTGACATTATTCTATAAAGAAGAGCTCCCCCACTTTTCATTTTGAGTATCATTATGAACTCATGTGCTTTTTTAAAAAGTAACTATGTTATACCTTATTATAACGATAGTGTTATTCTTTGGAATGTTCCTTTTGTCCAGATTTGGCCAATGCGATCTCTGTTATTGTTTAACCACACGATGCTTTTTTCTTACTAGAATGATTTCTAATATATTACTACTCACAAATAGGAACTGAGAAAAGGACTCCAGAAGGTGCGGTCTTATTCAGACTCTTCTTAGAAGTCCGCCTTCTTCCTGCGTACTCTCAACCCCAAGTGAGGCTTTCGGGTTGGAAGGAGATACTTCTGAATTAAACTACAGATCAATGTCACCCAATTCTAATCCCTATTCCCTTTTTTCTAGGCATACCATACCTACTGCCATCCTAATCCTTCTGTTGGGCACCTCTCTCCTCCTCTATATTTACTTACAACAGTCAAGAGCAGCAATTGGCCAACCGGCCCCTATCCAGTTCTCCAGTCCATATGCCCCAAGAACTCCTTTTTGCACTGGTCTGTGGTGGCCTTGGCCTACCTCGTCTACCCACTCAAGTAACTCTTTTACCACGAATTTAATTACCTGTGTTTCCCTTTATAGGGTCTTACCTAGCCGTATGGCCTGCTGCCTCTGCCAATTTAAAAATACTATTGAGGTTGTCTGTAAGACAGTCAAGCTGCGTTGTGACAGTGAATGCCTGACAGACGTCACACGTTGTGGTGAGTCTCAATTGCGGGATAATAAATTTTTTAATTTTAATTTAATTTTTTAATAATTTTTATTTTTAATCAATGATGATAAATTTTCAAATTAATGATGTAATTGCATTATTTTAATTCATTCATTCAGCGTTCCAGCTCCCTACGTTTCTAAGAACTACCCCCTTGCTAAAAATCAGATTCTTGGTTACGTTATTAAGCTAATAAGAGCTCAGGTACATAGTTAGCTTAATAATGTAACTGATCCGCATACATAAAGGAACAAGAGAAAGGCATGGAAGGGGGAAGGGAATTCACATTAACGGCCACATATCCTATGCTGTGCTCTCGGCAAATGAGAACTTATTCGTAGAGTGCATCACAGTTTGTAAACTGATTTTATATACATTAGGTCTCAACTACCCTTTGTTTTATAGGACAGGTGTAAATATAATTTTGTTTCTTTTATTTGTTTCTGCAATTTTATAAAGAGTACAAGTGATGCTGTTTTATGTCCTATTGGGAGCCTGAGAGTTTCTGGTTCCATAACCAGAAGCTGCTACCCAGCCCTTCTAATGGATGGGAGAGCTAGTTTATTCTTAGACTGTCCAGCTCTGAACTTGCTCTGAATCTCAAGCTTTTCTATCCACAAAACACTCAGGGGCTTTCAACTATTTTTCTATGTATCAGATTTATTGGCACTAACTTGATGACTTCCAAAATGTGCTTTCCTGCCCAGGTAGCTTGAATACAGGTCTCTTTCAGTGATCTAGAGCACGTCATATATAGTAACACTTTACTACTTCTGTAAAGACAATATTGCTGATTTTTCAACACAATTTTTTTTTTTTTTTGGCCGTGCCACACAGCTTGTGGGATCTTAGTTCCCCACCCAGGGATTGAACCCGGGCCACAGCAGGGGAAGTGCTCGGTGCCAACCACTAGACCACCAGGGAACTCCCCCAAACAATTTTTTTACTAATTATATTGCTCCCTTCTCGCCCAGAAGTGTGCAGAAAAGGCATTTTTCATCTCCTTTTACAGGTGAGGAAAAACAAGATCAGAGGTGTTAAGTGCTATGATCCTAGTGCCCTGATCTCCTATCCCCAGTTTGGGGCTCTCTGCAAGCCCATGCTCCTCCTTTCTCATGACCCTTCCCTCCTCCTTTGACCCTCACCAAAAATACTTTTAATCCTTTTGGAAGAGAAGCCCAGCTACACAATGGTACACATTACCTTCACACAGTCAGAAGCTTTGGATGGTTCCCCCAGTAAAGCTGGAAATATTAGAAGTAAAATGAAATGAAAGCAAAGTAGCCATCTGACAGAAGTTGCTTTCTGCCTTCTACATTTTAGGACCTCAAGTATTATTCCATTGATTTGTTGTACATTCCGCATTGGCATGCAATCTGGCAAATCTCTTAACTTATACCCCAGATCCCTGGCCAAATTTTAGCAAAGAGCCAGGGCGGACATAGTGTTTTTTTCTGTATAGAGCCTTCTGTTATGGCGGCTGGGATATATGGAAGCAGGGAGTGAGCAAAGGACTCGGTGGGTGGGTGGAGAAGGGCATGTCCAGGTGACCACCTGTTTGTGGCGGTTGTTGTCGTGGTCATCTGTGACAGTAGCAAGAACGCAAGCTCACTGAAGAGGTGGAGAGAGGAAGCCTCACACTCCTCTGCCTCTGAGGCAGGACAGGATGGGGTATGTGAATGTGAGGAGTCACAGTAGATCTGCAGAGAGTCCAGCTGAGTAGGGGAGTATTTGTCTTCCAGCCTTGGCTATTCTTGAGTACTGGCCCCTGGGAACCAGTGGAGTAATCCTGAATATAGTGACTATATTTCACGCTACAGAATTTTCTGAGTAGATAGCCACTTTTTCAAGAGATACCTTTTTCACATTTTCTTGTTGCCAGTCATAGGCTTAAGTGTGGGTTTCTTTTTCTCCTAAGTGGCACTCAAACGTTGACTGATTCCTAATTTATTTGGCTGTGGCCTGACAAAAAGCTGTCCCATCAGTCTTCAGTGATCAAAAACAGTCTCCTCTTTTTTGCCAGATGAAGAAACATCCCTAGAGAATGCAGAAGGATCGTTGATGAAGGTGTTACAAGCGTGGAAGAAGAACAACAGCCCCGAGCTGACTATTGAGTCAGAGAGGGCATCCTCAGATAAAAGTGCTGTCAGCTTGTCAGGCTTCATGAATGAGCAGCTGGACTTTAATAATAACAGTGATATTATCAGGGCACGAAATTACATACTGCCTTATATCTCAGAGGGAGATCTAGGAGATGTGGAATCAACATTATTACCATTCCTTCAACTTCTTTTTTCAAATACACAAGATGGAGATATGCCGCTGGGCCTTTTGAAAAACAATACAAGGAGCCCTTCTGTTAAACGTGCACGCAACAATTCAACTAATAAAAATAGATGGAGGAAACTCCATTTTCTGGAAAATTTGTTAGATGCAGAAACTCAAGAAAAAATGGATGAGGTGAAAAAGGAAGAAAAACCTGCCACGCGTACGCGTTCCAACCTTTTAAGTGCCATGTATAAACGCTACATCTTTCAAAAGAAGTTGGAAACTGCCCAACCACAGAAAGACAGCCTAGCAAAGACTAAGAGTACAGAGGAAAAGCTGCTGAGAGTGAACAGGGTCCTCAAGGGCCCGAGGGGCCTACAGAAAATGCACCTCCAAGCAGTGGGAGATGAGAGCGTCTGGGGGAAACAGAATGCCCAGCCATCTGTGGCGAGCACTGCCGAAGAAAGAAGGCTCAGGAGGCCATCCCCAAGAAAGCTGAAACAGCTACTCATGGTGCAGAGGCCCAGGAAGCTGGTGGGAAAGTCCTCCAATGCAGAGTCTTCATTCATAAAGGAACACAAGGCAGCAGGTTCCTCTACCCTGAAACAGTACTTCAAGGGCAGGCCTTCTGCCTCCATCCCTCCAGAATCCCCACCTGAGGTTAAAAGCAAATCAAAAGACTTATCCAACACTATACTTGTTTTAGAAGATGCAAAGGCTAGAGTTAGAAATATTAAGGATTTTGAACTAATCTCACATTCTGGGAAAAAAATACATCTTCCATAAAATTAGGACTCATCGGGTCCACAGAAAACCCAAAGTCAAAAGGAGTCAAAAGTTCAGAAAGAAAAGTTCGCCCAATAGAATGATGCTTGCAAGCCCTCCGTTCTCTGTAGGGAGGAGTCTCATAAATTCCCCTCCGCGAGAGCCTGTTTCATCTTCAGGAGAAGTGACTTCTCAGGAAAATCCTTTTCCAGAATTATTTTCGCTTTCAGACCCTTCGATAGAAAACACCACTTCAGAAAACAATACTGCACAAAACGTTTCTGAAGAAATTATTTCTACAGGAAACTCTAGTCTGCCAGGAGGAACCAGCCCTGGAAACACTACCCATAGGAACGTCTCCACTGCACATTCTACTGTTGCTGCAGACAACAGTATGCCAACTGTTCAACACACCAACGAAACACAATGGGAGTAGCACAACACGGGCACTGAATTATCCTCTAAGCCCACAGGCTTCACTTTCCTGGGGTTCACATCCCCGGGTGATCAAGTTGAAACTCAGCTAAAGCAGCAGCTGCGGTCCCTCATCCCCAACAATGTCATGCGAAGGCTCATTTCTCATGTTATCCAGACTTTGAAAATAGACTGCTCGGAGACCCACGTGCAGCTGGCCTGTGCCAACCTCATCTCTAGAACAGGCCTCCTGATGAAGCTTCTCAGCAAGCAGCAAGAAGTAAAGGTGTCCAAAGCGGAATGGGATACGGACCAGTGGAAAAGTGACAACTCTGTCAGTGAGAGCACAGAAGCCCAGAGTGAGCAGAAAGAGCAGGAGTCAAGTGAGGTGAGGAGAACCCCTGAAACATGGGACCTGGACTTTTACTCAGTTTAGGACATGCCATGAACGTGCCCAAGCAGGAATACCACGGGCTCCTAGTCTGTATCTTACCTTCAGCCGTGAAACTGGCTAAGACAGTGATCTCCCACTTGGCTCATTTAGAGAGTGTGCCACTATTCCTAGGGTAGACGAGAAGAGGACATAACACAGGACAACTAAATTGTAGGTAAATAAATTGTAGAAGAAAAGGCTAATGATAAGATTAATAACACTAAATTTAGCTTGTTCTTATAGAAGCTACTCGCCTGGAAGGATTGGGTTTTATAGTAGTTTAAGAATAGTTAGCTATTGTTTAGAATAAGTTTAAGAAGAGTTAGCTTTCATCCCTTGTATCTCCTTGTTTTTAAAAAATTTGTCATTTATTTTTTTAGCTCACAAAAGAAGTTCCAGGATATGGCTGTAACAACAAACTCATCTTGGCAATATCTGTAACTGTAGTAGTGACGATTTTGGTTACAATTCTCTGTCTCATTGAGGTAAGGACAATAATTCATTCAGATTCAGAACCCACAAACTTGAGAATCAAAGCCACCTTTCCACCTACTACTACTTGATTCTTCTCTTTAGTCATGAGGACTGAGATACACTTTGTTCTTTTACTGAAAAGTATATTCCCAGGATTTTTTGTTTCCTTTTTTCTTTTTTGGCTGCGTTGGGTCTTCATTGCGGTGCACGGGCTTCTCATTGCGGTGGCTTCTCTTGTTGTGGAGTACGGGCTCTAGACGCGCGGGCTCAGGAGTTGTGGCGCACGGACTTAGTTGCTCCACAGCATGTGGGACTTTCCGAGACCAGGGATGGGACCCGTGTCCCCTGCACCGGCAGGCAGATTCTTAACCACTGAACCACCAGGGAAGTCCCAATTCCAGTATTCTTAATCGTTTGTGTAGATCCATATTCCAAACAAGTGTCATTTTCCTCCTGCTTAAAAATACTTCTTTTACCCTTTCTTATAGTGAAAGTCTACTAGTAATGAATTCTTTCAGCTTTTGTATGTCTGAGATAGTCTTCATTTTGCTTTTGTTTGGACAGATCTGGGTATAGAATTCTAGCTTGATAGAATTCAATGCACTACTTTAAAGGTGTTATTCCACTGAGTTCTCCTTTACATTGTTTCCAGCAAGAAATCTGCTGTCGTTGTTATCTTTGTTCCTCCGTACGTAGTGTATAGTTTTTTCCTCTGGCTGCTTTTAAATTTTTCTCTTTATTGCTGGTTTTGAGCAATTTGATTATTTTTTGTGCCTTGGTGTAGTTTTGTCCATGTTTCTTATGCTTACAGTTCATTGATCTTCTTGACTTTGTGGGTTTATAGTGTTTACCAATTTGGAAAAGTGTTGGCTATTATTTCTTCAAATTGTTGTATTTCTCCTCTCCTTCATGGACTCTAAGTACCCATGTATTAGGCCACTTGACGTTGTTGCACAACTCACTGAGGCTCTATTCATTTTTGTTGTTGTTTTGTTTTGTTACTCTTTTTGTTTCATTTTGGATAGTTTCTATTGCTATGCCTTAATGTTCACTGACCCTTTCTTCTGCAGTGTCTAATCTGCCATTAACCTCGTTCCGTATCTTTTTCATTTAGACATTGTTTTTAATCTCTAGAAGCACAATTTGGGTCTGTTTTACATTTTCCATGCCTATACTTAACATTTTCAGTGTTTATTCTGGGTTTTTTAACATATGAAATGCAGTTGTAATAACTTTTCTTCATGTATAATAACTTTTTAAATGTTCTTTTCTGCCAATTCTAACATCTGTATGGATTATGGGTTAGTTTTGATTGATTGCCTTTTCTCCTCAGTATGGGTCATATTTTCCTACTTCTTTGCATCCTTGGCAATTTTTCATATGATCCCAGATATTGTGAGGTTTAGTTTATTATTTGCTATATATATATATATATTCCTGTAAAATGCTTGGGCTTTGTTTTGGGTGAAATCAAGTTACTCAGAACAATTTTATTCTTTTAGGTCTAGTGTGTAAGATTCGTTGGGTAGGAGTCCAAGTAGCCTTTAGTGTGGAGCTCACTGTATGCAACTACGGAGACAAGTCCTTTCTGAGCATCATGAGGTTTTGCAGTCTGACTTGTAGGAACAGGTACTATTCCTACAACCCTGTGTGATATCCAGTTATTCTTATTATTAATCCTTTCATGTGGTTCTTTTCCTGGCATCAGGGAATTCCTCACACAAATGTACTGACCAATACTTTGTTGAATTCTCAAGAGATCCCTCTGCATGTCTCCAGAGTTCTTTGTCTGTGCACTTCTTTTCTCTCTGATACTCTGCTTTGGGAACTCTAGTTACGTTGGTTTTCCCAGACTCTCAGCTCCATTTCCTCAGTCAGGGGGTCCACCAGTCTCTGCCAGGACTTCTCTTCCCTTTACCATGACCTGGAAACTCTCTCAGAGAAGTAAGGTAGGGCAATTAGAGGGATCACTTCATTTATTTCCCATCTCCTGGAGATCACTGAACTTTATTGCCTGAGGTCCAGTTTCTTGAAAACTGTTGTTTCATATGTCCTGTCTGATGTTTTCATTGTTTCAGGTGGGAGGTCAAATTGGTCCTTGTTACTTCATCTTGGCCAGAAGCCAATAACATAGTTTAAGTCTGTTTTGTTTTGATACAGGGTCCAGTTAAAGATTAGGCATTGCATGTCATGTCTTTGTTTCCTTTAATCTAGAATATTTCCCTACTATTTTTTTTGATGTTTTATGACATTGGCATTTTTGAAGAGTCTAAGCCAGTTGTCTTGTCAATTGCCCCACAATCTGGATTTGTCTGTTTCCTCATTAGATTCAAAGTAAACATTTTGGGGAAGAATACTATATAGGTGATGTATTCTTCATACTTCATCACTTCAGGTGGCCCAGTGCTAAGTTTGATCACTTGACTGAGGTGGTATCTTCCATATCTCTCCATTGTAAAGTTATTTTTCCCCTTGGTAATTGATAAATAATATGTGGGGTGATACGTTGGGATCAGTGAAGATCCTACTTTCAAACAACTCTTCACCCAACTGTGCATCAATGATAATCCTTGTCTGAATCGATTATTACATTGATAGTTGCCAAATGACACTTTCCTAATTCTATCATTCCTTTTGCATTTATTAGCTGACATTATTCTATAAAGAAGAGCTCCCCCACTTTTCATTTTGAGTATCATTATGAACTCATGTGCTTTTGTAAAAAGTAACTATGTTATACCTTATTATAACGATAGTGTTATTCTTTGGAATGTTCCTTTTGTCCAGATTTGGCCAATGCGATCTCTGTTATTGTTTAACCACACGATGCTTTTTTCTTACTAGAATGATTTCTAATATATTACTACTCACAAATAGGAACTGAGAAAAGGACTCCAGAAGGTGCGGTCTTATTCAGACTCTTCTTAGAAGTCCGCCTTCTTCCTGCGTACTCTCAACCCCAAGTGAGGCTTTCGGGTTGGAAGGAGATACTTCTGAATTAAACTACAGATCAATGTCACCCAATTCTAATCCCTATTCCCTTTTTTCTAGGCATACCATACCTACTGCCATCCTAATCCTTCTGTTGGGCACCTCTCTCCTCCTCTATATTTACTTACAACAGTCAAGAGCAGCAATTGGCCAACCGGCCCCTATCCAGTTCTCCAGTCCATATGCCCCAAGAACTCCTTTTTGCACTGGTCTGTGGTGGCCTTGGCCTACCTCGTCTACCCACTCAAGTAACTCTTTTACCACGAATTTAATTACCTGTGTTTCCCTTTATAGGGTCTTACCTAGCCGTATGGCCTGCTGCCTCTGCCAATTTAAAAATACTATTGAGGTTGTCTGTAAGACAGTCAAGCTGCGTTGTGACAGTGAATGCCTGACAGACGTCACACGTTGTGGTGAGTCTCAATTGCGGGATAATAAATTTTTTAATTTTAATTTAATTTTTTAATAATTTTTATTTTTAATCAATGATGATAAATTTTCAAATTAATGATGTAATTGCATTATTTTAATTCATTCATTCAGCGTTCCAGCTCCCTACGTTTCTAGGAACTACCCCCTTGCTAAAAATCAGATTCTTGGTTACGTTATTAAGCTAATAAGAGCTCAGGTACATAGTTAGCTTAATAATGTAACTGATCCGCATACATAAAGGAACAAGAGAAAGGCATGGAAGGGGGAAGGGAATTCACATTAACGGCCACATATCCTATGCTGTGCTCTCGGCAAATGAGAACTTATTCGTAGAGTGCATCACAGTTTGTAAACTGATTTTATATACATTAGGTCTCAACTACCCTTTGTCTTATAGGACAGGTGTAAATATAATTTTGTTTCTTTTATTTGTTTCTGCAATTTTATAAAGAGTACAAGTGATGCTGTTTTATGTCCTATTGGGAGCCTGAGAGTTTCTGGTTCCATAACCAGAAGCTGCTACCTAGCCCTTCTAATGGATGGGAGAGCTAGTTTATTCTTAGACTGTCCAGCTCTGAACTTGCTCTGAATCTCAAGCTTTTCTATCCACAAAACACTCAGGGGCTTTCAACTATTTTTCTATGTATCAGATTTATTGGCACTAACTTGATGACTTCCAAAATGTGCTTTCCTGCCCAGGTAGCTTGAATACAGGTCTCTTTCAGTGATCTAGAGCACGTCATATATAGTAACACTTTACTACTTCTGTAAAGACAATATTGCTGATTTTTCAACACAATTTTTTTTTTTTTTTGGCCGTGCCACACAGCTTGTGGGATCTTAGTTCCCCACCCAGGGATTGAACCCGGGCCACAGCAGGGGAAGTGCTCGGTCCCAACCACTAGACCACCAGGGAACTCCCCCAAACAATTTTTTTACTAATTATCTTGCTCCCTTCTCGCCCAGAAGTGTGCAGAAAAGGCATTTTTCATCTCCTTTTACAGGTGAGGAAAAACAAGATCAGAGGTGTTAAGTGCTATGATCCTAGTGCCCTGATCTCCTATCCCCAGTTTGGGGCTCTCTGCAAGCCCATGCTCCTCCTTTCTCATGACCCTTCCCTCCTCCTTTGACCCTCACCAAAAATACTTTTAATCCTTTTGGAAGAGAAGCCCAGCTACACAATGGTACACATTACCTTCACACAGTCAGAAGCTTTGGATGGTTCCCCCAGTAAAGCTGGAAATATTAGAAGTAAAATGAAATGAAAGCAAAGTAGCCATCTGACAGAAGTTGCTTTCTGCCTTCTACATTTTAGGACCTCAAGTATTATTCCATTGATTTGTTGTACATTCCGCATTGGCATGCAATCTGGCAAATCTCTTAACTTATACCCCAGATCCCTGGCCAAATTTTAGCAAAGAGCCAGGGCGGACATAGTGTTTTTTTCTGTATAGAGCCTTCTGTTATGGCGGCTGGGATATATGGAAGCAGGGAGTGAGCAAAGGACTCGGTGGGTGGGTGGAGAAGGGCATGTCCAGGTGACCACCTGTTTGTGGCGGTTGTTGTCGTGGTCATCTGTGACAGTAGCAAGAACGCAAGCTCACTGAAGAGGTGGAGAGAGGAAGCCTCACACTCCTCTGCCTCTGAGGCAGGACAGGATGGGGTATGTGAATGTGAGGAGTCACAGTAGATCTGCAGAGAGTCCAGCTGAGTAGGGGAGGATTTGTCTTCCAGCCTTGGCTATTCTTGAGTACTGGCCCCTGGGAACCAGTGGAGTAATCCTGAATATAGTGACTATATTTCACGCTACAGAATTTTCTGAGTAGATAGCCACTTTTTCAAGAGATACCTTTTTCACATTTTCTTGTTGCCAGTCATAGGCTTAAGTGTGGGTTTCTTTTTCTCCTAAGTGGCACTCAAACGTTGACTGATTCCTAATTTATTTGGCTGTGGCCTGACAAAAAGCTGTCCCATCAGTCTTCAGTGATCAAAAACAGTCTCCTCTTTTTTGCCAGATGAAGAAACATCCCTAGAGAATGCAGAAGGATCGTTGATGAAGGTGTTACAAGCGTGGAAGAAGAACAACAGCCCCGAGCTGACTATTGAGTCAGAGAGGGCATCCTCAGATAAAAGTGCTGTCAGCTTGTCAGGCTTCATGAATGAGCAGCTGGACTTTAATAATAACAGTGATGTTATCAGGGCACGAAATTACATACTGCCTTATATCTCAGAGGGAGATCTAGGAGATGTGGAATCAACATTATTACCATTCCTTCAACTTCTTTTTTCAAATACACAAGATGGAGATATGCCGCTGGGCCTTTTGAAAAACAATACAAGGAGCCCTTCTGTTAAACGTGCACGCAACAATTCAACTAATAAAAATAGATGGAGGAAACTCCATTTTCTGGAAAATTTGTTAGATGCAGAAACTCAGGAAAAAATGGATGAGGTGAAAAAGGAAGAAAAACCTGCCACGCGTACGCGTTCCAACCTTTTAAGTGCCATGTATAAACGCTACATCTTTCAAAAGAAGTTGGAAACTGCCCAACCACAGAAAGACAGCCTAGCAAAGACTAAGAGTACAGAGGAAAAGCTGCTGAGAGTGAACAGGGTCCTCAAGGGCCCGAGGGGCCTACAGAAAATGCACCTCCAAGCAGTGGGAGATGAGAGCGTCTGGGGGAAACAGAATGCCCAGCCATCTGTGGCGAGCACTGCCGAAGAAAGAAGGCTCAGGAGGCCATCCCCAAGAAAGCTGAAACAGCTACTCATGGTGCAGAGGCCCAGGAAGCTGGTGGGAAAGTCCTCCAATGCAGAGTCTTCATTCATAAAGGAACACAAGGCAGCAGGTTCCTCTACCCTGAAACAGTACTTCAAGGGCAGGCCTTCTGCCTCCATCCCTCCAGAATCCCCACCTGAGGTTAAAAGCAAATCAAAAGACTTATCCAACACTATACTTGTTTTAGAAGATGCAAAGGCTAGAGTTAGAAATATTAAGGATTTTGAACTAATCTCACATTCTGGGAAAAAAATACATCTTCCATAAAATTAGGACTCATCGGGTCCACAGAAAACCCAAAGTCAAAAGGAGTCAAAAGTTCAGAAAGAAAAGTTCACCCAATAGAATGATGCTTGCAAGCCCTCCTCCGTTCTCTGTAGGGAGGAGTCTCATAAATTCCCCTCCGCGAGAGCCTGTTTCATCTTCAGGAGAAGTGACTTCTCAGGAAAATCCTTTTCCAGAATTATTTTCTCTTTCAGACCCTTCGATAGAAAACACCACTTCAGAAAACAATACTGCACAAAACGTTTCTGAAGAAATTATTTCTACAGGAAACTCTAGTCTGCCAGGAGGAACCAGCCCTGGAAACACTACCCATAGGAACGTCTCCACTGCACATTCTACTGTTGCTGCAGACAACAGTATGCCAACTGTTCAACACACCAACGAAACACAATGGGAGTAGCACAACACGGGCACTGAATTATCCTCTAAGCCCACAGGCTTCACTTTCCTGGGGTTCACATCCCCGGGTGATCAAGTTGAAACTCAGCTAAAGCAGCAGCTGCGGTCCCTCATCCCCAACAATGTCATGCGAAGGCTCATTTCTCATGTTATCCAGACTTTGAAAATAGACTGCTCGGAGACCCACGTGCAGCTGGCCTGTGCCAACCTCATCTCTAGAACAGGCCTCCTGATGAAGCTTCTCAGCAAGCAGCAAGAAGTAAAGGTGTCCAAAGCGGAATGGGATACGGACCAGTGGAAAAGTGACAACTCTGTCAGTGAGAGCACAGAAGCCCAGAGTGAGCAGAAAGAGCAGGAGTCAAGTGAGGTGAGGAGAACCCCTGAAACATGGGACCTGGACTTTTACTCAGTTTAGGACATGCCATGAACGTGCCCAAGCAGGAATACCACGGGCTCCTAGTCTGTATCTTACCTTCAGCCGTGAAACTGGCTAAGACAGTGATCTCCCACTTGGCTCATTTAGAGAGTGTGCCACTATTCCTAGGGTAGACGAGAAGAGGACATAACACAGGACAACTAAATTGTAGGTAAATAAATTGTAGAAGAAAAGGCTAATGATAAGATTAATAACACTAAATTTAGCTTGTTCTTATAGAAGCTACTCGCCTGGAAGGATTGGGTTTTATAGTAGTTTAAGAATAGTTAGCTATTGTTTAGAATAGGTTTAAGAAGAGTTAGCTTTCATCCCTTGTATCTCCTTGTTTTTAAAAAATTTGTCATTTATTTTTTTAGCTCACAAAAGAAGTTCCAGGATATGGCTGTAACAACAAACTCATCTTGGCAATATCTGTAACTGTAGTAGTGACGATTTTGGTTACAATTCTCTGTCTCATTGAGGTAAGGACAATAATTCATTCAGATTCAGAACCCACAAACTTGAGAATCAAAGCCACCTTTCCACCCACTACTACTTGATTCTTCTCTTTAGTCATGAGGACTGAGATACACTTTGTTCTTTTACTGAAAAGTATATTCCCAGGATTTTTTGTTTCCTTTTTTCTTTTTTGGCTGCGTTGGGTCTTCATTGCGGTGCACGGGCTTCTCATTGCGGTGGCTTCTCTTGTTGTGGAGTACGGGCTCTAGACGCGCGGGCTCAGGAGTTGTGGCGCACGGACTTAGTTGCTCCACAGCATGTGGGACTTTCCGAGACCAGGGATGGGACCCGTGTCCCCTGCACTGGCAGGCAGATTCTTAACCACTGAACCACCAGGGAAGTCCCAATTCCAGTATTCTTAATCGTTTGTGTAGATCCATATTCCAAACAAGTGTCATTTTCCTCCTGCTTAAAAATACTTCTTTTACCCTTTCTTATAGTGAAAGTCTACTAGTAATGAATTCTTTCAGCTTTTGTATGTCTGAGATAGTCTTCATTTTGCTTTTGTTTGGACAGATCTGGGTATAGAATTCTAGCTTGATAGAATTCAATGCACTACTTTAAAGGTGTTATTCCACTGAGTTCTCCTTTACATTGTTTCCAGCAAGAAATCTGCTGTCGTTGTTATCTTTGTTCCTCTGTACGTAGTGTATAGTTTTTTCCTCTGGCTGCTTTTAAATTTTTCTCTTTATTGCTGGTTTTGAGCAATTTGATTATTTTTTGTGCCTTGGTGTAGTTTTGTCCATGTTTCTTATGCTTACAGTTCATTGATCTTCTTGACTTTGTGGGTTTATAGTGTTTACCAATTTGGAAAAGTGTTGGCTATTATTTCTTCAAATTGTTGTATTTCTCCTCTCCTTCATGGACTCTAAGTACCCATGTATTAGGCCACTTGACGTTGTTGCACAACTCACTGAGGCTCTATTCATTTTTGTTGTTGTTTTGTTTTGTTACTCTTTTTGTTTCATTTTGGATAGTTTCTATTGCTATGCCTTAATGTTCACTGACCCTTTCTTCTGCAGTGTCTAATCTGCCATTAACCTCGTTCCGTATCTTTTTCATTTAGACATTGTTTTTAATCTCTAGAAGCACAATTTGGGTCTGTTTTACATTTTCCATGCCTATACTTAACATTTTCAGTGTTTATTCTGGGTTTATTAACATATGAAATGCAGTTGTAATAACTTTTCTTCATGTATAATAACTTTTTAAATGTTCTTTTCTGCCAGTTCTAACATCTGTATGGATTATGGGTTAGTTTTGATTGATTGCCTTTTCTCCTCAGTATGGGTCATATTTTCCTACTTCTTTGCATCCTTGGCAATTTTTCATATGATCCCAGATATTGTGAGGTTTAGTTTATTATTTGCTATATATATATATATATATTCCTGTAAAATGCTTGGGCTTTGTTTTGGGTGAAATCAAGTTACTCAGAACAATTTTATTCTTTTAGGTCTAGTGTGTAAGATTCGTTGGGTAGGAGTCCAAGTAGCCTTTAGTGTGGAGCTCACTGTATGCAACTACGGAGACAAGTCCTTTCTGAGCATCATGAGGTTTTGCAGTCTGACTTGTAGGAACAGGTACTATTCCTACAACCCTGTGTGATATCCAGTTATTCTTATTATTAATCCTTTCATGTGGTTCTTTTCCTGGCATCAGGGAATTCCTCACACAAATGTACTGACCAATACTTTGTTGAATTCTCAAGAGATCCCTCTGCATGTCTCCAGAGTTCTTTGTCTGTGCACTTCTTTTCTCTCTGATACTCTGCTTTGGGAACTCTAGTTACGTTGGTTTTCCCAGACTCTCAGCTCCATTTCCTCAGTCAGGGGGTCCACCAGTCTCTGCCAGGACTTCTCTTCCCTTTACCATGACCTGGAAACTCTCTCAGAGAAGTAAGGTAGGGCAATTAGAGGGATCACTTCATTTATTTCCCATCTCCTGGAGATCACTGAACTTTATTGCCTGAGGTCCAGTTTCTTGAAAACTGTTGTTTCATATGTCCTGTCTGATGTTTTCATTGTTTCAGGTGGGAGGTCAAATTGGTCCTTGTTACTTCATCTTGGCCAGAAGCCAATAACATAGTTTAAGTCTGTTTTGTTTTGATACAGGGTCCAGTTAAAGATTAGGCATTGCATGTCATGTCTTTGTTTCCTTTAATCTAGAATATTTCCCTACTATTTTTTTTGATGTTTTATGACATTGGCATTTTTGAAGAGTCTAAGCCAGTTGTCTTGTCAATTGCCCCACAATCTGGATTTGTCTGTTTCCTCATTAGATTCAAAGTAAACATTTTGGGGAAGAATACTATATAGGTGATGTATTCTTCATACTTCATCACTTCAGGTGGCCCAGTGCTAAGTTTGATCACTTGACTGAGGTGGTATCTTCCATATCTCTCCATTGTAAAGTTATTTTTCCCCTTGGTAATTGATAAATAATATGTGGGGTGATACGTTGGGATCAGTGAAGATCCTACTTTCAAACAACTCTTCACCCAACTGTGCATCAATGATAATCCTTGTCTGAATCGATTATTACATTGATAGTTGCCAAATGACACTTTCCTAATTCTATCATTCCTTTTGCATTTATTAGCTGACATTATTCTATAAAGAAGAGCTCCCCCACTTTTCATTTTGAGTATCATTATGAACTCATGTGCTTTTTTAAAAAGTAACTATGTTATACCTTATTATAACGATAGTGTTATTCTTTGGAATGTTCCTTTTGTCCAGATTTGGCCAATGCGATCTCTGTTATTGTTTAACCACACGATGCTTTTTTCTTACTAGAATGATTTCTAATATATTACTACTCACAAATAGGAACTGAGAAAAGGACTCCAGAAGGTGCGGTCTTATTCAGACTCTTCTTAGAAGTCCGCCTTCTTCCTGCGTACTCTCAACCCCAAGTGAGGCTTTCGGGTTGGAAGGAGATACTTCTGAATTAAACTACAGATCAATGTCACCCAATTCTAATCCCTATTCCCTTTTTTCTAGGCATACCATACCTACTGCCATCCTAATCCTTCTGTTGGGCACCTCTCTCCTCCTCTATATTTACTTACAACAGTCAAGAGCAGCAATTGGCCAACCGGCCCCTATCCAGTTCTCCAGTCCATATGCCCCAAGAACTCCTTTTTGCACTGGTCTGTGGTGGCCTTGGCCTACCTCGTCTACCCACTCAAGTAACTCTTTTACCACGAATTTAATTACCTGTGTTTCCCTTTATAGGGTCTTACCTAGCCGTATGGCCTGCTGCCTCTGCCAATTTAAAAATACTATTGAGGTTGTCTGTAAGACAGTCAAGCTGCGTTGTGACAGTGAATGCCTGACAGACGTCACACGTTGTGGTGAGTCTCAATTGCGGGATAATAAATTTTTTAATTTTAATTTAATTTTTTAATAATTTTTATTTTTAATCAATGATGATAAATTTTCAAATTAATGATGTAATTGCATTATTTTAATTCATTCATTCAGCGTTCCAGCTCCCTACGTTTCTAGGAACTACCCCCTTGCTAAAAATCAGATTCTTGGTTACGTTATTAAGCTAATAAGAGCTCAGGTACATAGTTAGCTTAATAATGTAACTGATCCGCATACATAAAGGAACAAGAGAAAGGCATGGAAGGGGGAAGGGAATTCACATCAACGGCCACATATCCTATGCTGTGCTCTCGGCAAATGAGAACTTATTCGTAGAGTGCATCACAGTTTGTAAACTGATTTTATATACATTAGGTCTCAACTACCCTTTGTCTTATAGGACAGGTGTAAATATAATTTTGTTTCTTTTATTTGTTTCTGCAATTTTATAAAGAGTACAAGTGATGCTGTTTTATGTCCTATTGGGAGCCTGAGAGTTTCTGGTTCCATAACCAGAAGCTGCTACCTAGCCCTTCTAATGGATGGGAGAGCTAGTTTATTCTTAGACTGTCCAGCTGTGAACTTGCTCTGAATCTCAAGCTTTTCTATCCACAAAACACTCAGGGGCTTTCAACTATTTTTCTATGTATCAGATTTATTGGCACTAACTTGATGACTTCCAAAATGTGCTTTCCTGCCCAGGTAGCTTGAATACAGGTCTCTTTCAGTGATCTAGAGCACGTCATATATAGTAACACTTTACTACTTCTGTAAAGACAATATTGCTGATTTTTCAACACAATTTTTTTTTTTTTTTGGCCGTGCCACACAGCTTGTGGGATCTTAGTTCCCCACCCAGGGATTGAACCCGGGCCACAGCAGGGGAAGTGCTCGGTCCCAACCACTAGACCACCAGGGAACTCCCCCAAACAATTTTTTTACTAATTATCTTGCTCCCTTCTCGCCCAGAAGTGTGCAGAAAAGGCATTTTTCATCTCCTTTTACAGGTGAGGAAAAACAAGATCAGAGGTGTTAAGTGCTATGATCCTAGTGCCCTGATCTCCTATCCCCAGTTTGGGGCTCTCTGCAAGCCCATGCTCCTCCTTTCTCATGACCCTTCCCTCCTCCTTTGACCCTCACCAAAAATACTTTTAATCCTTTTGGAAGAGAAGCCCAGCTACACAATGGTACACATTACCTTCACACAGTCAGAAGCTTTGGATGGTTCCCCCAGTAAAGCTGGAAATATTAGAAGTAAAATGAAATGAAAGCAAAGTAGCCATCTGACAGAAGTTGCTTTCTGCCTTCTACATTTTAGGACCTCAAGTATTATTCCATTGATTTGTTGTACATTCCGCATTGGCATGCAATCTGGCAAATCTCTTAACTTATACCCCAGATCCCTGGCCAAATTTTAGCAAAGAGCCAGGGCGGACATAGTGTTTTTTTCTGTATAGAGCCTTCTGTTATGGCGGCTGGGATATATGGAAGCAGGGAGTGAGCAAAGGACTCGGTGGGTGGGTGGAGAAGGGCATGTCCAGGTGACCACCTGTTTGTGGCGGTTGTTGTCGTGGTCATCTGTGACAGTAGCAAGAACGCAAGCTCACTGAAGAGGTGGAGAGAGGAAGCCTCACACTCCTCTGCCTCTGAGGCAGGACAGGATGGGGTATGTGAATGTGAGGAGTCACAGTAGATCTGCAGAGAGTCCAGCTGAGTAGGGGAGGATTTGTCTTCCAGCCTTGGCTATTCTTGAGTACTGGCCCCTGGGAACCAGTGGCGTAATCCTGAATATAGTGACTATATTTCACGCTACAGAATTTTCTGAGTAGATAGCCACTTTTTCAAGAGATACCTTTTTCACATTTTCTTGTTGCCAGTCATAGGCTTAAGTGTGGGTTTCTTTTTCTCCTAAGTGGCACTCAAACGTTGACTGATTCCTAATTTATTTGGCTGTGGCCTGACAAAAAGCTGTCCCATCAGTCTTCAGTGATCAAAAACAGTCTCCTCTTTTTTGCCAGATGAAGAAACATCCCTAGAGAATGCAGAAGGATCGTTGATGAAGGTGTTACAAGCGTGGAAGAAGAACAACAGCCCCGAGCTGACTATTGAGTCAGAGAGGGCATCCTCAGATAAAAGTGCTGTCAGCTTGTCAGGCTTCATGAATGAGCAGCTGGACTTTAATAATAACAGTGATGTTATCAGGGCACGAAATTACATACTGCCTTATATCTCAGAGGGAGATCTAGGAGATGTGGAATCAACATTATTACCATTCCTTCAACTTCTTTTTTCAAATACACAAGATGGAGATATGCCGCTGGGCCTTTTGAAAAACAATACAAGGAGCCCTTCTGTTAAACGTGCACGCAACAATTCAACTAATAAAAATAGATGGAGGAAACTCCATTTTCTGGAAAATTTGTTAGATGCAGAAACTCAGGAAAAAATGGATGAGGTGAAAAAGGAAGAAAAACCTGCCACGCGTACGCGTTCCAACCTTTTAAGTGCCATGTATAAACGCTACGTCTTTCAAAAGAAGTTGGAAACTGCCCAACCACAGAAAGACAGCCTAGCAAAGACTAAGAGTACAGAGGAAAAGCTGCTGAGAGTGAACAGGGTCCTCAAGGGCCCGAGGGGCCTACAGAAAATGCACCTCCAAGCAGTGGGAGATGAGAGCGTCTGGGGGAAACAGAATGCCCAGCCATCTGTGGCGAGCACTGCCGAAGAAAGAAGGCTCAGGAGGCCATCCCCAAGAAAGCTGAAACAGCTACTCATGGTGCAGAGGCCCAGGAAGCTGGTGGGAAAGTCCTCCAATGCAGAGTCTTCATTCATAAAGGAACACAAGGCAGCAGGTTCCTCTACCCTGAAACAGTACTTCAAGGGCAGGCCTTCTGCCTCCATCCCTCCAGAATCCCCACCTGAGGTTAAAAGCAAATCAAAAGACTTATCCAACACTATACTTGTTTTAGAAGATGCAAAGGCTAGAGTTAGAAATATTAAGGATTTTGAACTAATCTCACATTCTGGGAAAAAAATACATCTTCCATAAAATTAGGACTCATCGGGTCCACAGAAAACCCAAAGTCAAAAGGAGTCAAAAGTTCAGAAAGAAAAGTTCACCCAATAGAATGATGCTTGCAAGCCCTCCGTTCTCTGTAGGGAGGAGTCTCATAAATTCCCCTCCGCGAGAGCCTGTTTCATCTTCAGGAGAAGTGACTTCTCAGGAAAATCCTTTTCCAGAATTATTTTCGCTTTCAGACCCTTCGATAGAAAACACCACTTCAGAAAACAATACTGCACAAAACGTTTCTGAAGAAATTATTTCTACAGGAAACTCTAGTCTGCCAGGAGGAACCAGCCCTGGAAACACTACCCATAGGAACGTCTCCACTGCACATTCTACTGTTGCTGCAGACAACAGTATGCCAACTGTTCAACACACCAACGAAACACAATGGGAGTAGCACAACACGGGCACTGAATTATCCTCTAAGCCCACAGGCTTCACTTTCCTGGGGTTCACATCCCCGGGTGATCAAGTTGAAACTCAGCTAAAGCAGCAGCTGCGGTCCCTCATCCCCAACAATGTCATGCGAAGGCTCATTTCTCATGTTATCCAGACTTTGAAAATAGACTGCTCGGAGACCCACGTGCAGCTGGCCTGTGCCAACCTCATCTCTAGAACAGGCCTCCTGATGAAGCTTCTCAGCAAGCAGCAAGAAGTAAAGGTGTCCAAAGCGGAATGGGATACGGACCAGTGGAAAAGTGACAACTCTGTCAGTGAGAGCACAGAAGCCCAGAGTGAGCAGAAAGAGCAGGAGTCAAGTGAGGTGAGGAGAACCCCTGAAACATGGGACCTGGACTTTTACTCAGTTTAGGACATGCCATGAACGTGCCCAAGCAGGAATACCACGGGCTCCTAGTCTGTATCTTACCTTCAGCCGTGAAACTGGCTAAGACAGTGATCTCCCACTTGGCTCATTTAGAGAGTGTGCCACTATTCCTAGGGTAGACGAGAAGAGGACATAACACAGGACAACTAAATTGTAGGTAAATAAATTGTAGAAGAAAAGGCTAATGATAAGATTAATAACACTAAATTTAGCTTGTTCTTATAGAAGCTACTCGCCTGGAAGGATTGGGTTTTATAGTAGTTTAAGAATAGTTAGCTATTGTTTAGAATAGGTTTAAGAAGAGTTAGCTTTCATCCCTTGTATCTCCTTGTTTTTAAAAAATTTGTCATTTATTTTTTTAGCTCACAAAAGAAGTTCCAGGATATGGCTGTAACAACAAACTCATCTTGGCAATATCTGTAACTGTAGTAGTGACGATTTTGGTTACAATTCTCTGTCTCATTGAGGTAAGGACAATAATTCATTCAGATTCAGAACCCACAAACTTGAGAATCAAAGCCACCTTTCCACCCACTACTACTTGATTCTTCTCTTTAGTCATGAGGACTGAGATACACTTTGTTCTTTTACTGAAAAGTATATTCCCAGGATTTTTTGTTTCCTTTTTTCTTTTTTGGCTGCGTTGGGTCTTCATTGCGGTGCACGGGCTTCTCATTGCGGTGGCTTCTCTTGTTGTGGAGTACGGGCTCTAGACGCGCGGGCTCAGGAGTTGTGGCGCACGGACTTAGTTGCTCCACAGCATGTGGGACTTTCCGAGACCAGGGATGGGACCCGTGTCCCCTGCACTGGCAGGCAGATTCTTAACCACTGAACCACCAGGGAAGTCCCAATTCCAGTATTCTTAATCGTTTGTGTAGATCCATATTCCAAACAAGTGTCATTTTCCTCCTGCTTAAAAATACTTCTTTTACCCTTTCTTATAGTGAAAGTCTACTAGTAATGAATTCTTTCAGCTTTTGTATGTCTGAGATAGTCTTCATTTTGCTTTTGTTTGGACAGATCTGGGTATAGAATTCTAGCTTGATAGAATTCAATGCACTACTTTAAAGGTGTTATTCCACTGAGTTCTCCTTTACATTGTTTCCAGCACGAATTCTGCTGTCGTTGTTATCTTTGTTCCTCTGTACGTAGTGTATAGTTTTTTCCTCTGGCTGCTTTTAAATTTTTCTCTTTATTGCTGGTTTTGAGCAATTTGATTATTTTTTGTGCCTTGGTGTAGTTTTGTCCATGTTTCTTATGCTTACAGTTCATTGATCTTCTTGACTTTGTGGGTTTATAGTGTTTGCCAATTTGGAAAAGTGTTGGCTATTATTTCTTCAAATTGTTGTATTTCTCCTCTCCTTCATGGACTCTAAGTACCCATGTATTAGGCCAGTTGACGTTGTTGCACAACTCACTGAGGCTCTATTCATTTTTGTTGTTGTTTTGTTTTGTTACTCTTTTTGTTTCATTTTGGATAGTTTCTATTGCTATGCCTTAATGTTCACTGACCCTTTCTTCTGCAGTGTCTAATCTGCCATTAACCTCGTTCCGTATCTTTTTCATTTAGACATTGTTTTTAATCTCTAGAAGCACAATTTGGGTCTGTTTTACATTTTCCATGCCTATACTTAACATTTTCAGTGTTTATTCTGGGTTTATTAACATACGAAATGCAGTTGTAATAACTTTTCTTCATGTATAATAACTTTTTAAATGTTCTTTTCTGCCAATTCTAACATCTGTATGGATTATGGGTTAGTTTTGATTGATTGCCTTTTCTCCTCAGTATGGGTCATATTTTCCTACTTCTTTGCATCCTTGGCAATTTTTCATATGATCCCAGATATTGTGAGGTTTAGTTTATTATTTGCTATATATATATATATATTCCTGTAAAATGCTTGGGCTTTGTTTTGGGTGAAATCAAGTTACTCAGAACAATTTTATTCTTTTAGGTCTAGTGTGTAAGATTCGTTGGGTAGGAGTCCAAGTAGCCTTTAGTGTGGAGCTCACTGTATGCAACTACGGAGACAAGTCCTTTCTGAGCATCATGAGGTTTTGCAGTCTGACTTGTAGGAACAGGTACTATTCCTACAACCCTGTGTGATATCCAGTTATTCTTATTATTAATCCTTTCATGTGGTTCTTTTCCTGGCATCAGGGAATTCCTCACACAAATGTACTGACCAATACTTTGTTGAATTCTCAAGAGATCCCTCTGCATGTCTCCAGAGTTCTTTGTCTGTGCACTTCTTTTCTCTCTGATACTCTGCTTTGGGAACTCTAGTTACGTTGGTTTTCCCAGACTCTCAGCTCCATTTCCTCAGTCAGGGGGTCCACCAGTCTCTGCCAGGACTTCTCTTCCCTTTACCATGACCTGGAAACTCTCTCAGAGAAGTAAGGTAGGGCAATTAGAGGGATCACTTCATTTATTTCCCATCTCCTGGAGATCACTGAACTTTATTTGCCTGAGGTCCAGTTTCTTGAAAACTGTTGTTTCATATGTCCTGTCTGATGTTTTCATTGTTTCAGGTGGGAGGTCAAATTGGTCCTTGTTACTTCATCTTGGCCAGAAGCCAATAACATAGTTTAAGTCTGTTTTGTTTTGATACAGGGTCCAGTTAAAGATTAGGCATTGCATGTCATGTCTTTGTTTCCTTTAATCTAGAATATTTCCCTACTATTTTTTTTGATGTTTTATGACATTGGCATTTTTGAAGAGTCTAAGCCAGTTGTCTTGTCAATTGCCCCACAATCTGGATTTGTCTGTTTCCTCATTAGATTCAAAGTAAACATTTTGGGGAAGAATACTATATAGGTGATGTATTCTTCATACTTCATCACTTCAGGTGGCCCAGTGCTAAGTTTGATCACTTGACTGAGGTGGTATCTTCCATATCTCTCCATTGTAAAGTTATTTTTCCCCTTGGTAATTGATAAATAATATGTGGGGTGATACGTTGGGATCAGTGAAGATCCTACTTTCAAACAACTCTTCACCCAACTGTGCATCAATGATAATCCTTGTCTGAATCGATTATTACATTGATAGTTGCCAAATGACACTTTCCTAATTCTATCATTCCTTTTGCATTTATTAGCTGACATTATTCTATAAAGAAGAGCTCCCCCACTTTTCATTTTGAGTATCATTATGAACTCATGTGCTTTTTTAAAAAGTAACTATGTTATACCTTATTATAACGATAGTGTTATTCTTTGGAATGTTCCTTTTGTCCAGATTTGGCCAATGCGATCTCTGTTATTGTTTAACCACACGATGCTTTTTTCTTACTAGAATGATTTCTAATATATTACTACTCACAAATAGGAACTGAGAAAAGGACTCCAGAAGGTGCGGTCTTATTCAGACTCTTCTTAGAAGTCCGCCTTCTTCCTGCGTACTCTCAACCCCAAGTGAGGCTTTCGGGTTGGAAGGAGATACTTCTGAATTAAACTACAGATCAATGTCACCCAATTCTAATCCCTATTCCCTTTTTTCTAGGCATACCATACCTACTGCCATCCTAATCCTTCTGTTGGGCACCTCTCTCCTCCTCTATATTTACTTACAACAGTCAAGAGCAGCAATTGGCCAACCGGCCCCTATCCAGTTCTCCAGTCCATATGCCCCAAGAACTCCTTTTTGCACTGGTCTGTGGTGGCCTTGGCCTACCTCGTCTACCCACTCAAGTAACTCTTTTACCACGAATTTAATTACCTGTGTTTCCCTTTATAGGGTCTTACCTAGCCGTATGGCCTGCTGCCTCTGCCAATTTAAAAATACTATTGAGGTTGTCTGTAAGACAGTCAAGCTGCGTTGTGACAGTGAATGCCTGACAGACGTCACACGTTGTGGTGAGTCTCAATTGCGGGATAATAAATTTTTTAATTTTAATTTAATTTTTTAATAATTTTTATTTTTAATCAATGATGATACATTTTCAAATTAATGATGTAATTGCATTATTTTAATTCATTCATTCAGCGTTCCAGCTCCCTACGTTTCTAAGAACTACCCCCTTGCTAAAAATCAGATTCTTGGTTACATCATTAAGCTAATAAGAGCTCAGGTACATAGTTAGCTTAATAATGTAACTGATCCGCATACATAAAGGAACAAGAGAAAGGCATGGAAGGGGGAAGGGAATTCACATTAACGGCCACATATCCTATGCTGTGCTCTCGGCAAATGAGAACTTATTCGTAGAGTGCATCACAGTTTGTAAACTGATTTTATATACATTAGGTCTCAACTACCCTTTGTCTTATAGGACAGGTGTAAATATAATTTTGTTTCTTTTATTTGTTTCTGCAATTTTATAAAGAGTACAAGTGATGCTGTTTTATGTCCTATTGGGAGCCTGAGAGTTTCTGGTTCCATAACCAGAAGCTGCTACCTAGCCCTTCTAATGGATGGGAGAGCTAGTTTATTCTTAGACTGTCCAGCTCTGAACTTGCTCTGAATCTCAAGCTTTTCTATCCACAAAACACTCAGGGGCTTTCAACTATTTTTCTATGTATCAGATTTATTGGCACTAACTTGATGACTTCCAAAATGTGCTTTCCTGCCCAGGTAGCTTGAATACAGGTCTCTTTCAGTGATCTAGAGCACGTCATATATAGTAACACTTTACTACTTCTGTAAAGACAATATTGCTGATTTTTCAACACAATTTTTTTTTTTTTTTGGCCGTGCCACACAGCTTGTGGGATCTTAGTTCCCCACCCAGGGATTGAACCCGGGCCACAGCAGGGGAAGTGCTCGGTCCCAACCACTAGACCACCAGGGAACTCCCCCAAACAATTTTTTTACTAATTATATTGCTCCCTTCTCGCCCAGAAGTGTGCAGAAAAGGCATTTTTCATCTCCTTTTACAGGTGAGGAAAAACAAGATCAGAGGTGTTAAGTGCTATGATCCTAGTGCCCTGATCTCCTATCCCCAGTTTGGGGCTCTCTGCAAGCCCATGCTCCTCCTTTCTCATGACCCTTCCCTCCTCCTTTGACCCTCACCAAAAATACTTTTAATCCTTTTGGAAGAGAAGCCCAGCTACACAATGGTACACATTACCTTCACACAGTCAGAAGCTTTGGATGGTTCCCCCAGTAAAGCTGGAAATATTAGAAGTAAAATGAAATGAAAGCAAAGTAGCCATCTGACAGAAGTTGCTTTCTGCCTTCTACATTTTAGGACCTCAAGTATTATTCCATTGATTTGTTGTACATTCCGCATTGGCATGCAATCTGGCAAATCTCTTAACTTATACCCCAGATCCCTGGCCAAATTTTAGCAAAGAGCCAGGGCGGACATAGTGTTTTTTTCTGTATAGAGCCTTCTGTTATGGCGGCTGGGATATATGGAAGCAGGGAGTGAGCAAAGGACTCGGTGGGTGGGTGGAGAAGGGCATGTCCAGGTGACCACCTGTTTGTGGCGGTTGTTGTCGTGGTCATCTGTGACAGTAGCAAGAACGCAAGCTCACTGAAGAGGTGGAGAGAGGAAGCCTCACACTCCTCTGCCTCTGAGGCAGGACAGGATGGGGTATGTGAATGTGAGGAGTCACAGTAGATCTGCAGAGAGTCCAGCTGAGTAGGGGAGGATTTGTCTTCCAGCCTTGGCTATTCTTGAGTACTGGCCCCTGGGAACCAGTGGAGTAATCCTGAATATAGTGACTATATTTCACGCTACAGAATTTTCTGAGTAGATAGCCACTTTTTCAAGAGATACCTTTTTCACATTTTCTTGTTGCCAGTCATAGGCTTAAGTGTGGGTTTCTTTTTCTCCTAAGTGGCACTCAAACGTTGACTGATTCCTAATTTATTTGGCTGTGGCCTGACAAAAAGCTGTCCCATCAGTCTTCAGTGATCAAAAACAGTCTCCTCTTTTTTGCCAGATGAAGAAACATCCCTAGAGAATGCAGAAGGATCGTTGATGAAGGTGTTACAAGCGTGGAAGAAGAACAACAGCCCCGAGCTGACTATTGAGTCAGAGAGGGCATCCTCAGATAAAAGTGCTGTCAGCTTGTCAGGCTTCATGAATGAGCAGCTGGACTTTAATAATAACAGTGATGTTATCAGGGCACGAAATTACATACTGCCTTATATCTCAGAGGGAGATCTAGGAGATGTGGAATCAACATTATTACCATTCCTTCAACTTCTTTTTTCAAATACACAAGATGGAGATATGCCGCTGGGCCTTTTGAAAAACAATACAAGGAGCCCTTCTGTTAAACGTGCACGCAACAATTCAACTAATAAAAATAGATGGAGGAAACTCCATTTTCTGGAAAATTTGTTAGATGCAGAAACTCAGGAAAAAATGGATGAGGTGAAAAAGGAAGAAAAACCTGCCACGCGTACGCGTTCCAACCTTTTAAGTGCCATGTATAAACGCTACGTCTTTCAAAAGAAGTTGGAAACTGCCCAACCACAGAAAGACAGCCTAGCAAAGACTAAGAGTACAGAGGAAAAGCTGCTGAGAGTGAACAGGGTCCTCAAGGGCCCGAGGGGCCTACAGAAAATGCACCTCCAAGCAGTGGGAGATGAGAGCGTCTGGGGGAAACAGAATGCCCAGCCATCTGTGGCGAGCACTGCCGAAGAAAGAAGGCTCAGGAGGCCATCCCCAAGAAAGCTGAAACAGCTACTCATGGTGCAGAGGCCCAGGAAGCTGGTGGGAAAGTCCTCCAATGCAGAGTCTTCATTCATAAAGGAACACAAGGCAGCAGGTTCCTCTACCCTGAAACAGTACTTCAAGGGCAGGCCTTCTGCCTCCATCCCTCCAGAATCCCCACCTGAGGTTAAAAGCAAATCAAAAGACTTATCCAACACTATACTTGTTTTAGAAGATGCAAAGGCTAGAGTTAGAAATATTAAGGATTTTGAACTAATCTCACATTCTGGGAAAAAAATACATCTTCCATAAAATTAGGACTCATCGGGTCCACAGAAAACCCAAAGTCAAAAGGAGTCAAAAGTTCAGAAAGAAAAGTTCGCCCAATAGAATGATGCTTGCAAGCCCTCCGTTCTCTGTAGGGAGGAGTCTCATAAATTCCCCTCCGCGAGAGCCTGTTTCATCTTCAGGAGAAGTGACTTCTCAGGAAAATCCTTTTCCAGAATTATTTTCGCTTTCAGACCCTTCGATAGAAAACACCACTTCAGAAAACAATACTGCACAAAACGTTTCTGAAGAAATTATTTCTACAGGAAACTCTAGTCTGCCAGGAGGAACCAGCCCTGGAAACACTACCCATAGGAACGTCTCCACTGCACATTCTACTGTTGCTGCAGACAACAGTATGCCAACTGTTCAACACACCAACGAAACACAATGGGAGTAGCACAACACGGGCACTGAATTATCCTCTAAGCCCACAGGCTTCACTTTCCTGGGGTTCACATCCCCGGGTGATCAAGTTGAAACTCAGCTAAAGCAGCAGCTGCGGTCCCTCATCCCCAACAATGTCATGCGAAGGCTCATTTCTCATGTTATCCAGACTTTGAAAATAGACTGCTCGGAGACCCACGTGCAGCTGGCCTGTGCCAACCTCATCTCTAGAACAGGCCTCCTGATGAAGCTTCTCAGCAAGCAGCAAGAAGTAAAGGTGTCCAAAGCGGAATGGGATACGGACCAGTGGAAAAGTGACAACTCTGTCAGTGAGAGCACAGAAGCCCAGAGTGAGCAGAAAGAGCAGGAGTCAAGTGAGGTGAGGAGAACCCCTGAAACATGGGACCTGGACTTTTACTCAGTTTAGGACATGCCATGAACGTGCCCAAGCAGGAATACCACGGGCTCCTAGTCTGTATCTTACCTTCAGCCGTGAAACTGGCTAAGACAGTGATCTCCCACTTGGCTCATTTAGAGAGTGTGCCACTATTCCTAGGGTAGACGAGAAGAGGACATAACACAGGACAACTAAATTGTAGGTAAATAAATTGTAGAAGAAAAGGCTAATGATAAGATTAATAACACTAAATTTAGCTTGTTCTTATAGAAGCTACTCGCCTGGAAGGATTGGGTTTTATAGTAGTTTAAGAATAGTTAGCTATTGTTTAGAATAGGTTTAAGAAGAGTTAGCTTTCATCCCTTGTATCTCCTTGTTTTTAAAAAATTTGTCATTTATTTTTTTAGCTCACAAAAGAAGTTCCAGGATATGGCTGTAACAACAAACTCATCTTGGCAATATCTGTAACTGTAGTAGTGACGATTTTGGTTACAATTCTCTGTCTCATTGAGGTAAGGACAATAATTCATTCAGATTCAGAACCCACAAACTTGAGAATCAAAGCCACCTTTCCACCCACTACTACTTGATTCTTCTCTTTAGTCATGAGGACTGAGATACACTTTGTTCTTTTACTGAAAAGTATATTCCCAGGATTTTTTGTTTCCTTTTTTCTTTTTTGGCTGCGTTGGGTCTTCATTGCGGTGCACGGGCTTCTCATTGCGGTGGCTTCTCTTGTTGTGGAGTACGGGCTCTAGACGCGCGGGCTCAGGAGTTGTGGCGCACGGACTTAGTTGCTCCACAGCATGTGGGACTTTCCGAGACCAGGGATGGGACCCGTGTCCCCTGCACCGGCAGGCAGATTCTTAACCACTGAACCACCAGGGAAGTCCCAATTCCAGTATTCTTAATCGTTTGTGTAGATCCATATTCCAAACAAGTGTCATTTTCCTCCTGCTTAAAAATACTTCTTTTACCCTTTCTTATAGTGAAAGTCTACTAGTAATGAATTCTTTCAGCTTTTGTATGTCTGAGATAGTCTTCATTTTGCTTTTGTTTGGACAGATCTGGGTATAGAATTCTAGCTTGATAGAATTCAATGCACTACTTTAAAGGTGTTATTCCACTGAGTTCTCCTTTACATTGTTTCCAGCACGAATTCTGCTGTCGTTGTTATCTTTGTTCCTCTGTACGTAGTGTATAGTTTTTTCCTCTGGCTGCTTTTAAATTTTTCTCTTTATTGCTGGTTTTGAGCAATTTGATTATTTTTTGTGCCTTGGTGTAGTTTTGTCCATGTTTCTTATGCTTACAGTTCATTGATCTTCTTGACTTTGTGGGTTTATAGTGTTTACCAATTTGGAAAAGTGTTGGCTATTATTTCTTCAAATTGTTGTATTTCTCCTCTCCTTCATGGACTCTAAGTACCCATGTATTAGGCCACTTGACGTTGTTGCACAACTCACTGAGGCTCTATTCATTTTTGTTGTTGTTTTGTTTTGTTACTCTTTTTGTTTCATTTTGGATAGTTTCTATTGCTATGCCTTAATGTTCACTGACCCTTTCTTCTGCAGTGTCTAATCTGCCATTAACCTCGTTCCGTATCTTTTTCATTTAGACATTGTTTTTAATCTCTAGAAGCACAATTTGGGTCTGTTTTACATTTTCCATGCCTATACTTAACATTTTCAGTGTTTATTCTGGGTTTATTAACATACGAAATGCAGTTGTAATAACTTTTCTTCATGTATAATAACTTTTTAAATGTTCTTTTCTGCCAATTCTAACATCTGTATGGATTATGGGTTAGTTTTGATTGATTGCCTTTTCTCCTCAGTATGGGTCATATTTTCCTACTTCTTTGCATCCTTGGCAATTTTTCATATGATCCCAGATATTGTGAGGTTTAGTTTATTATTTGCTATATATATATATATATTCCTGTAAAATGCTTGGGCTTTGTTTTGGGTGAAATCAAGTTACTCAGAACAATTTTATTCTTTTAGGTCTAGTGTGTAAGATTCGTTGGGTAGGAGTCCAAGTAGCCTTTAGTGTGGAGCTCACTGTATGCAACTACGGAGACAAGTCCTTTCTGAGCATCATGAGGTTTTGCAGTCTGACTTGTAGGAACAGGTACTATTCCTACAACCCTGTGTGATATCCAGTTATTCTTATTATTAATCCTTTCATGTGGTTCTTTTCCTGGCATCAGGGAATTCCTCACACAAATGTACTGACCAATACTTTGTTGAATTCTCAAGAGATCCCTCTGCATGTCTCCAGAGTTCTTTGTCTGTGCACTTCTTTTCTCTCTGATACTCTGCTTTGGGAACTCTAGTTACGTTGGTTTTCCCAGACTCTCAGCTCCATTTCCTCAGTCAGGGGGTCCACCAGTCTCTGCCAGGACTTCTCTTCCCTTTACCATGACCTGGAAACTCTCTCAGAGAAGTAAGGTAGGGCAATTAGAGGGATCACTTCATTTATTTCCCATCTCCTGGAGATCACTGAACTTTATTTGCCTGAGGTCCAGTTTCTTGAAAACTGTTGTTTCATATGTCCTGTCTGATGTTTTCATTGTTTCAGGTGGGAGGTCAAATTGGTCCTTGTTACTTCATCTTGGCCAGAAGCCAATAACATAGTTTAAGTCTGTTTTGTTTTGATACAGGGTCCAGTTAAAGATTAGGCATTGCATGTCATGTCTTTGTTTCCTTTAATCTAGAATATTTCCCTACTATTTTTTTTGATGTTTTATGACATTGGCATTTTTGAAGAGTCTAAGCCAGTTGTCTTGTCAATTGCCCCACAATCTGGATTTGTCTGTTTCCTCATTAGATTCAAAGTAAACATTTTGGGGAAGAATACTATATAGGTGATGTATTCTTCATACTTCATCACTTCAGGTGGCCCAGTGCTAAGTTTGATCACTTGACTGAGGTGGTATCTTCCATATCTCTCCATTGTAAAGTTATTTTTCCCCTTGGTAATTGATAAATAATATGTGGGGTGATACGTTGGGATCAGTGAAGATCCTACTTTCAAACAACTCTTCACCCAACTGTGCATCAATGATAATCCTTGTCTGAATCGATTATTACATTGATAGTTGCCAAATGACACTTTCCTAATTCTATCATTCCTTTTGCATTTATTAGCTGACATTATTCTATAAAGAAGAGCTCCCCCACTTTTCATTTTGAGTATCATTATGAACTCATGTGCTTTTTTAAAAAGTAACTATGTTATACCTTATTATAACGATAGTGTTATTCTTTGGAATGTTCCTTTTGTCCAGATTTGGCCAATGCGATCTCTGTTATTGTTTAACCACACGATGCTTTTTTCTTACTAGAATGATTTCTAATATATTACTACTCACAAATAGGAACTGAGAAAAGGACTCCAGAAGGTGCGGTCTTATTCAGACTCTTCTTAGAAGTCCGCCTTCTTCCTGCGTACTCTCAACCCCAAGTGAGGCTTTCGGGTTGGAAGGAGATACTTCTGAATTAAACTACAGATCAATGTCACCCAATTCTAATCCCTATTCCCTTTTTTCTAGGCATACCATACCTACTGCCATCCTAATCCTTCTGTTGGGCACCTCTCTCCTCCTCTATATTTACTTACAACAGTCAAGAGCAGCAATTGGCCAACCGGCCCCTATCCAGTTCTCCAGTCCATATGCCCCAAGAACTCCTTTTTGCACTGGTCTGTGGTGGCCTTGGCCTACCTCGTCTACCCACTCAAGTAACTCTTTTACCACGAATTTAATTACCTGTGTTTCCCTTTATAGGGTCTTACCTAGCCGTATGGCCTGCTGCCTCTGCCAATTTAAAAATACTATTGAGGTTGTCTGTAAGACAGTCAAGCTGCGTTGTGACAGTGAATGCCTGACAGACGTCACACGTTGTGGTGAGTCTCAATTGCGGGATAATAAATTTTTTAATTTTAATTTAATTTTTTAATAATTTTTATTTTTAATCAATGATGATACATTTTCAAATTAATGATGTAATTGCATTATTTTAATTCATTCATTCAGCGTTCCAGCTCCCTACGTTTCTAAGAACTACCCCCTTGCTAAAAATCAGATTCTTGGTTACATTATTAAGCTAATAAGAGCTCAGGTACATAGTTAGCTTAATAATGTAACTGATCCGCATACATAAAGGAACAAGAGAAAGGCATGGAAGGGGGAAGGGAATTCACATTAACGGCCACATATCCTATGCTGTGCTCTCGGCAAATGAGAACTTATTCGTAGAGTGCATCACAGTTTGTAAACTGATTTTATATACATTAGGTCTCAACTACCCTTTGTCTTATAGGACAGGTGTAAATATAATTTTGTTTCTTTTATTTGTTTCTGCAATTTTATAAAGAGTACAAGTGATGCTGTTTTATGTCCTATTGGGAGCCTGAGAGTTTCTGGTTCCATAACCAGAAGCTGCTACCTAGCCCTTCTAATGGATGGGAGAGCTAGTTTATTCTTAGACTGTCCAGCTCTGAACTTGCTCTGAATCTCAAGCTTTTCTATCCACAAAACACTCAGGGGCTTTCAACTATTTTTCTATGTATCAGATTTATTGGCACTAACTTGATGACTTCCAAAATGTGCTTTCCTGCCCAGGTAGCTTGAATACAGGTCTCTTTCAGTGATCTAGAGCACGTCATATATAGTAACACTTTACTACTTCTGTAAAGACAATATTGCTGATTTTTCAACACAATTTTTTTTTTTTTTTGGCCGTGCCACACAGCTTGTGGGATCTTAGTTCCCCACCCAGGGATTGAACCCGGGCCACAGCAGGGGAAGTGCTCGGTCCCAACCACTAGACCACCAGGGAACTCCCCCAAACAATTTTTTTACTAATTATATTGCTCCCTTCTCGCCCAGAAGTGTGCAGAAAAGGCATTTTTCATCTCCTTTTACAGGTGAGGAAAAACAAGATCAGAGGTGTTAAGTGCTATGATCCTAGTGCCCTGATCTCCTATCCCCAGTTTGGGGCTCTCTGCAAGCCCATGCTCCTCCTTTCTCATGACCCTTCCCTCCTCCTTTGACCCTCACCAAAAATACTTTTAATCCTTTTGGAAGAGAAGCCCAGCTACACAATGGTACACATTACCTTCACACAGTCAGAAGCTTTGGATGGTTCCCCCAGTAAAGCTGGAAATATTAGAAGTAAAATGAAATGAAAGCAAAGTAGCCATCTGACAGAAGTTGCTTTCTGCCTTCTACATTTTAGGACCTCAAGTATTATTCCATTGATTTGTTGTACATTCCGCATTGGCATGCAATCTGGCAAATCTCTTAACTTATACCCCAGATCCCTGGCCAAATTTTAGCAAAGAGCCAGGGCGGACATAGTGTTTTTTTCTGTATAGAGCCTTCTGTTATGGCGGCTGGGATATATGGAAGCAGGGAGTGAGCAAAGGACTCGGTGGGTGGGTGGAGAAGGGCATGTCCAGGTGACCACCTGTTTGTGGCGGTTGTTGTCGTGGTCATCTGTGACAGTAGCAAGAACGCAAGCTCACTGAAGAGGTGGAGAGAGGAAGCCTCACACTCCTCTGCCTCTGAGGCAGGACAGGATGGGGTATGTGAATGTGAGGAGTCACAGTAGATCTGCAGAGAGTCCAGCTGAGTAGGGGAGGATTTGTCTTCCAGCCTTGGCTATTCTTGAGTACTGGCCCCTGGGAACCAGTGGAGTAATCCTGAATATAGTGACTATATTTCACGCTACAGAATTTTCTGAGTAGATAGCCACTTTTTCAAGAGATACCTTTTTCACATTTTCTTGTTGCCAGTCATAGGCTTAAGTGTGGGTTTCTTTTTCTCCTAAGTGGCACTCAAACGTTGACTGATTCCTAATTTATTTGGCTGTGGCCTGACAAAAAGCTGTCCCATCAGTCTTCAGTGATCAAAAACAGTCTCCTCTTTTTTGCCAGATGAAGAAACATCCCTAGAGAATGCAGAAGGATCGTTGATGAAGGTGTTACAAGCGTGGAAGAAGAACAACAGCCCCGAGCTGACTATTGAGTCAGAGAGGGCATCCTCAGATAAAAGTGCTGTCAGCTTGTCAGGCTTCATGAATGAGCAGCTGGACTTTAATAATAACAGTGATGTTATCAGGGCACGAAATTACATACTGCCTTATATCTCAGAGGGAGATCTAGGAGATGTGGAATCAACATTATTACCATTCCTTCAACTTCTTTTTTCAAATACACAAGATGGAGATATGCCGCTGGGCCTTTTGAAAAACAATACAAGGAGCCCTTCTGTTAAACGTGCACGCAACAATTCAACTAATAAAAATAGATGGAGGAAACTCCATTTTCTGGAAAATTTGTTAGATGCAGAAACTCAGGAAAAAATGGATGAGGTGAAAAAGGAAGAAAAACCTGCCACGCGTACGCGTTCCAACCTTTTAAGTGCCATGTATAAACGCTACATCTTTCAAAAGAAGTTGGAAACTGCCCAACCACAGAAAGACAGCCTAGCAAAGACTAAGAGTACAGAGGAAAAGCTGCTGAGAGTGAACAGGGTCCTCAAGGGCCCGAGGGGCCTACAGAAAATGCACCTCCAAGCAGTGGGAGATGAGAGCGTCTGGGGGAAACAGAATGCCCAGCCATCTGTGGCGAGCACTGCCGAAGAAAGAAGGCTCAGGAGGCCATCCCCAAGAAAGCTGAAACAGCTACTCATGGTGCAGAGGCCCAGGAAGCTGGTGGGAAAGTCCTCCAATGCAGAGTCTTCATTCATAAAGGAACACAAGGCAGCAGGTTCCTCTACCCTGAAACAGTACTTCAAGGGCAGGCCTTCTGCCTCCATCCCTCCAGAATCCCCACCTGAGGTTAAAAGCAAATCAAAAGACTTATCCAACACTATACTTGTTTTAGAAGATGCAAAGGCTAGAGTTAGAAATATTAAGGATTTTGAACTAATCTCACATTCTGGGAAAAAAATACATCTTCCATAAAATTAGGACTCATCGGGTCCACAGAAAACCCAAAGTCAAAAGGAGTCAAAAGTTCAGAAAGAAAAGTTCACCCAATAGAATGATGCTTGCAAGCCCTCCTCCGTTCTCTGTAGGGAGGAGTCTCATAAATTCCCCTCCGCGAGAGCCTGTTTCATCTTCAGGAGAAGTGACTTCTCAGGAAAATCCTTTTCCAGAATTATTTTCGCTTTCAGACCCTTCGATAGAAAACACCACTTCAGAAAACAATACTGCACAAAACGTTTCTGAAGAAATTATTTCTACAGGAAACTCTAGTCTGCCAGGAGGAACCAGCCCTGGAAACACTACCCATAGGAACGTCTCCACTGCACATTCTACTGTTGCTGCAGACAACAGTATGCCAACTGTTCAACACACCAACGAAACACAATGGGAGTAGCACAACACGGGCACTGAATTATCCTCTAAGCCCACAGGCTTCACTTTCCTAGGGTTCACATCCCCGGGTGATCAAGTTGAAACTCAGCTAAAGCAGCAGCTGCGGTCCCTCATCCCCAACAATGTCATGCGAAGGCTCATTTCTCATGTTATCCAGACTTTGAAAATAGACTGCTCGGAGACCCACGTGCAGCTGGCCTGTGCCAACCTCATCTCTAGAACAGGCCTCCTGATGAAGCTTCTCAGCAAGCAGCAAGAAGTAAAGGTGTCCAAAGCGGAATGGGATACGGACCAGTGGAAAAGTGACAACTCTGTCAGTGAGAGCACAGAAGCCCAGAGTGAGCAGAAAGAGCAGGAGTCAAGTGAGGTGAGGAGAACCCCTGAAACATGGGACCTGGACTTTTACTCAGTTTAGGACATGCCATGAACGTGCCCAAGCAGGAATACCACGGGCTCCTAGTCTGTATCTTACCTTCAGCCGTGAAACTGGCTAAGACAGTGATCTCCCACTTGGCTCATTTAGAGAGTGTGCCACTATTCCTAGGGTAGACGAGAAGAGGACATAACACAGGACAACTAAATTGTAGGTAAATAAATTGTAGAAGAAAAGGCTAATGATAAGATTAATAACACTAAATTTAGCTTGTTCTTATAGAAGCTACTCGCCTGGAAGGATTGGGTTTTATAGTAGTTTAAGAATAGTTAGCTATTGTTTAGAATAGGTTTAAGAAGAGTTAGCTTTCATCCCTTGTATCTCCTTGTTTTTAAAAAATTTGTCATTTATTTTTTTAGCTCACAAAAGAAGTTCCAGGATATGGCTGTAACAACAAACTCATCTTGGCAATATCTGTAACTGTAGTAGTGACGATTTTGGTTACAATTCTCTGTCTCATTGAGGTAAGGACAATAATTCATTCAGATTCAGAACCCACAAACTTGAGAATCAAAGCCACCTTTCCACCCACTACTACTTGATTCTTCTCTTTAGTCATGAGGACTGAGATACACTTTGTTCTTTTACTGAAAAGTATATTCCCAGGATTTTTTGTTTCCTTTTTTCTTTTTTGGCTGCGTTGGGTCTTCATTGCGGTGCACGGGCTTCTCATTGCGGTGGCTTCTCTTGTTGTGGAGTACGGGCTCTAGACGCGCGGGCTCAGGAGTTGTGGCGCACGGACTTAGTTGCTCCACAGCATGTGGGACTTTCCGAGACCAGGGATGGGACCCGTGTCCCCTGCACTGGCAGGCAGATTCTTAACCACTGAACCACCAGGGAAGTCCCAATTCCAGTATTCTTAATCGTTTGTGTAGATCCATATTCCAAACAAGTGTCATTTTCCTCCTGCTTAAAAATACTTCTTTTACCCTTTCTTATAGTGAAAGTCTACTAGTAATGAATTCTTTCAGCTTTTGTATGTCTGAGATAGTCTTCATTTTGCTTTTGTTTGGACAGATCTGGGTATAGAATTCTAGCTTGATAGAATTCAATGCACTACTTTAAAGGTGTTATTCCACTGAGTTCTCCTTTACATTGTTTCCAGCAAGAAATCTGCTGTCGTTGTTATCTTTGTTCCTCTGTACGTAGTGTATAGTTTTTTCCTCTGGCTGCTTTTAAATTTTTCTCTTTATTGCTGGTTTTGAGCAATTTGATTATTTTTTGTGCCTTGGTGTAGTTTTGTCCATGTTTCTTATGCTTACAGTTCATTGATCTTCTTGACTTTGTGGGTTTATAGTGTTTACCAATTTGGAAAAGTGTTGGCTATTATTTCTTCAAATTGTTGTATTTCTCCTCTCCTTCATGGACTCTAAGTACCCATGTATTAGGCCACTTGACGTTGTTGCACAACTCACTGAGGCTCTATTCATTTTTGTTGTTGTTTTGTTTTGTTACTCTTTTTGTTTCATTTTGGATAGTTTCTATTGCTATGCCTTAATGTTCACTGACCCTTTCTTCTGCAGTGTCTAATCTGCCATTAACCTCGTTCCGTATCTTTTTCATTTAGACATTGTTTTTAATCTCTAGAAGCACAATTTGGGTCTGTTTTACATTTTCCATGCCTATACTTAACATTTTCAGTGTTTATTCTGGGTTTATTAACATATGAAATGCAGTTGTAATAACTTTTCTTCATGTATAATAACTTTTTAAATGTTCTTTTCTGCCAGTTCTAACATCTGTATGGATTATGGGTTAGTTTTGATTGATTGCCTTTTCTCCTCAGTATGGGTCATATTTTCCTACTTCTTTGCATCCTTGGCAATTTTTCATATGATCCCAGATATTGTGAGGTTTAGTTTATTATTTGCTATATATATATATATATATTCCTGTAAAATGCTTGGGCTTTGTTTTGGGTGAAATCAAGTTACTCAGAACAATTTTATTCTTTTAGGTCTAGTGTGTAAGATTCGTTGGGTAGGAGTCCAAGTAGCCTTTAGTGTGGAGCTCACTGTATGCAACTACGGAGACAAGTCCTTTCTGAGCATCATGAGGTTTTGCAGTCTGACTTGTAGGAACAGGTACTATTCCTACAACCCTGTGTGATATCCAGTTATTCTTATTATTAATCCTTTCATGTGGTTCTTTTCCTGGCATCAGGGAATTCCTCACACAAATGTACTGACCAATACTTTGTTGAATTCTCAAGAGATCCCTCTGCATGTCTCCAGAGTTCTTTGTCTGTGCACTTCTTTTCTCTCTGATACTCTGCTTTGGGAACTCTAGTTACGTTGGTTTTCCCAGACTCTCAGCTCCATTTCCTCAGTCAGGGGGTCCACCAGTCTCTGCCAGGACTTCTCTTCCCTTTACCATGACCTGGAAACTCTCTCAGAGAAGTAAGGTAGGGCAATTAGAGGGATCACTTCATTTATTTCCCATCTCCTGGAGATCACTGAACTTTATTGCCTGAGGTCCAGTTTCTTGAAAACTGTTGTTTCATATGTCCTGTCTGATGTTTTCATTGTTTCAGGTGGGAGGTCAAATTGGTCCTTGTTACTTCATCTTGGCCAGAAGCCAATAACATAGTTTAAGTCTGTTTTGTTTTGATACAGGGTCCAGTTAAAGATTAGGCATTGCATGTCATGTCTTTGTTTCCTTTAATCTAGAATATTTCCCTACTATTTTTTTTGATGTTTTATGACATTGGCATTTTTGAAGAGTCTAAGCCAGTTGTCTTGTCAATTGCCCCACAATCTGGATTTGTCTGTTTCCTCATTAGATTCAAAGTAAACATTTTGGGGAAGAATACTATATAGGTGATGTATTCTTCATACTTCATCACTTCAGGTGGCCCAGTGCTAAGTTTGATCACTTGACTGAGGTGGTATCTTCCATATCTCTCCATTGTAAAGTTATTTTTCCCCTTGGTAATTGATAAATAATATGTGGGGTGATACGTTGGGATCAGTGAAGATCCTACTTTCAAACAACTCTTCACCCAACTGTGCATCAATGATAATCCTTGTCTGAATCGATTATTACATTGATAGTTGCCAAATGACACTTTCCTAATTCTATCATTCCTTTTGCATTTATTAGCTGACATTATTCTATAAAGAAGAGCTCCCCCACTTTTCATTTTGAGTATCATTATGAACTCATGTGCTTTTTTAAAAAGTAACTATGTTATACCTTATTATAACGATAGTGTTATTCTTTGGAATGTTCCTTTTGTCCAGATTTGGCCAATGCGATCTCTGTTATTGTTTAACCACACGATGCTTTTTTCTTACTAGAATGATTTCTAATATATTACTACTCACAAATAGGAACTGAGAAAAGGACTCCAGAAGGTGCGGTCTTATTCAGACTCTTCTTAGAAGTCCGCCTTCTTCCTGCGTACTCTCAACCCCAAGTGAGGCTTTCGGGTTGGAAGGAGATACTTCTGAATTAAACTACAGATCAATGTCACCCAATTCTAATCCCTATTCCCTTTTTTCTAGGCATACCATACCTACTGCCATCCTAATCCTTCTGTTGGGCACCTCTCTCCTCCTCTATATTTACTTACAACAGTCAAGAGCAGCAATTGGCCAACCGGCCCCTATCCAGTTCTCCAGTCCATATGCCCCAAGAACTCCTTTTTGCACTGGTCTGTGGTGGCCTTGGCCTACCTCGTCTACCCACTCAAGTAACTCTTTTACCACGAATTTAATTACCTGTGTTTCCCTTTATAGGGTCTTACCTAGCCGTATGGCCTGCTGCCTCTGCCAATTTAAAAATACTATTGAGGTTGTCTGTAAGACAGTCAAGCTGCGTTGTGACAGTGAATGCCTGACAGACGTCACACGTTGTGGTGAGTCTCAATTGCGGGATAATAAATTTTTTAATTTTAATTTAATTTTTTAATAATTTTTATTTTTAATCAATGATGATACATTTTCAAATTAATGATGTAATTGCATTATTTTAATTCATTCATTCAGCGTTCCAGCTCCCTACGTTTCTAAGAACTACCCCCTTGCTAAAAATCAGATTCTTGGTTACGTTATTAAGCTAATAAGAGCTCAGGTACATAGTTAGCTTAATAATGTAACTGATCCGCATACATAAAGGAACAAGAGAAAGGCATGGAAGGGGGAAGGGAATTCACATTAACGGCCACATATCCTATGCTGTGCTCTCGGCAAATGAGAACTTATTCGTAGAGTGCATCACAGTTTGTAAACTGATTTTATATACATTAGGTCTCAACTACCCTTTGTCTTATAGGACAGGTGTAAATATAATTTTGTTTCTTTTATTTGTTTCTGCAATTTTATAAAGAGTACAAGTGATGCTGTTTTATGTCCTATTGGGAGCCTGAGAGTTTCTGGTTCCATAACCAGAAGCTGCTACCTAGCCCTTCTAATGGATGGGAGAGCTAGTTTATTCTTAGACTGTCCAGCTCTGAACTTGCTCTGAATCTCAAGCTTTTCTATCCACAAAACACTCAGGGGCTTTCAACTATTTTTCTATGTATCAGATTTATTGGCACTAACTTGATGACTTCCAAAATGTGCTTTCCTGCCCAGGTAGCTTGAATACAGGTCTCTTTCAGTGATCTAGAGCACGTCATATATAGTAACACTTTACTACTTCTGTAAAGACAATATTGCTGATTTTTCAACACAATTTTTTTTTTTTTTTGGCCGTGCCACACAGCTTGTGGGATCTTAGTTCCCCACCCAGGGATTGAACCCGGGCCACAGCAGGGGAAGTGCTCGGTCCCAACCACTAGACCACCAGGGAACTCCCCCAAACAATTGTTTTACTAATTATCTTGCTCCCTTCTCGCCCAGAAGTGTGCAGAAAAGGCATTTTTCATCTCCTTTTACAGGTGAGGAAAAACAAGATCAGAGGTGTTAAGTGCTATGATCCTAGTGCCCTGATCTCCTATCCCCAGTTTGGGGCTCTCTGCAAGCCCATGCTCCTCCTTTCTCATGACCCTTCCCTCCTCCTTTGACCCTCACCAAAAATACTTTTAATCCTTTTGGAAGAGAAGCCCAGCTACACAATGGTACACATTACCTTCACACAGTCAGAAGCTTTGGATGGTTCCCCCAGTAAAGCTGGAAATATTAGAAGTAAAATGAAATGAAAGCAAAGTAGCCATCTGACAGAAGTTGCTTTCTGCCTTCTACATTTTAGGACCTCAAGTATTATTCCATTGATTTGTTGTACATTCCGCATTGGCATGCAATCTGGCAAATCTCTTAACTTATACCCCAGATCCCTGGCCAAATTTTAGCAAAGAGCCAGGGCGGACATAGTGTTTTTTTCTGTATAGAGCCTTCTGTTATGGCGGCTGGGATATATGGAAGCAGGGAGTGAGCAAAGGACTCGGTGGGTGGGTGGAGAAGGGCATGTCCAGGTGACCACCTGTTTGTGGCGGTTGTTGTCGTGGTCATCTGTGACAGTAGCAAGAACGCAAGCTCACTGAAGAGGTGGAGAGAGGAAGCCTCACACTCCTCTGCCTCTGAGGCAGGACAGGATGGGGTATGTGAATGTGAGGAGTCACAGTAGATCTGCAGAGAGTCCAGCTGAGTAGGGGAGGATTTGTCTTCCAGCCTTGGCTATTCTTGAGTACTGGCCCCTGGGAACCAGTGGAGTAATCCTGAATATAGTGACTATATTTCACGCTACAGAATTTTCTGAGTAGATAGCCACTTTTTCAAGAGATACCTTTTTCACATTTTCTTGTTGCCAGTCATAGGCTTAAGTGTGGGTTTCTTTTTCTCCTAAGTGGCACTCAAACGTTGACTGATTCCTAATTTATTTGGCTGTGGCCTGACAAAAAGCTGTCCCATCAGTCTTCAGTGATCAAAAACAGTCTCCTCTTTTTTGCCAGATGAAGAAACATCCCTAGAGAATGCAGAAGGATCGTTGATGAAGGTGTTACAAGCGTGGAAGAAGAACAACAGCCCCGAGCTGACTATTGAGTCAGAGAGGGCATCCTCAGATAAAAGTGCTGTCAGCTTGTCAGGCTTCATGAATGAGCAGCTGGACTTTAATAATAACAGTGATGTTATCAGGGCACGAAATTACATACTGCCTTATATCTCAGAGGGAGATCTAGGAGATGTGGAATCAACATTATTACCATTCCTTCAACTTCTTTTTTCAAATACACAAGATGGAGATATGCCGCTGGGCCTTTTGAAAAACAATACAAGGAGCCCTTCTGTTAAACGTGCACGCAACAATTCAACTAATAAAAATAGATGGAGGAAACTCCATTTTCTGGAAAATTTGTTAGATGCAGAAACTCAAGAAAAAATGGATGAGGTGAAAAAGGAAGAAAAACCTGCCACGCGTACGCGTTCCAACCTTTTAAGTGCCATGTATAAACGCTACGTCTTTCAAAAGAAGTTGGAAACTGCCCAACCACAGAAAGACAGCCTAGCAAAGACTAAGAGTACAGAGGAAAAGCTGCTGAGAGTGAACAGGGTCCTCAAGGGCCCGAGGGGCCTACAGAAAATGCACCTCCAAGCAGTGGGAGATGAGAGCGTCTGGGGGAAACAGAATGCCCAGCCATCTGTGGCGAGCACTGCCGAAGAAAGAAGGCTCAGGAGGCCATCCCCAAGAAAGCTGAAACAGCTACTCATGGTGCAGAGGCCCAGGAAGCTGGTGGGAAAGTCCTCCAATGCAGAGTCTTCATTCATAAAGGAACACAAGGCAGCAGGTTCCTCTACCCTGAAACAGTACTTCAAGGGCAGGCCTTCTGCCTCCATCCCTCCAGAATCCCCACCTGAGGTTAAAAGCAAATCAAAAGACTTATCCAACACTATACTTGTTTTAGAAGATGCAAAGGCTAGAGTTAGAAATATTAAGGATTTTGAACTAATCTCACATTCTGGGAAAAAAATACATCTTCCATAAAATTAGGACTCATCGGGTCCACAGAAAACCCAAAGTCAAAAGGAGTCAAAAGTTCAGAAAGAAAAGTTCACCCAATAGAATGATGCTTGCAAGCCCTCCTCCGTTCTCTGTAGGGAGGAGTCTCATAAATTCCCCTCCGCGAGAGCCTGTTTCATCTTCAGGAGAAGTGACTTCTCAGGAAAATCCTTTTCCAGAATTATTTTCTCTTTCAGACCCTTCGATAGAAAACACCACTTCAGAAAACAATACTGCACAAAACGTTTCTGAAGAAATTATTTCTACAGGAAACTCTAGTCTGCCAGGAGGAACCAGCCCTGGAAACACTACCCATAGGAACGTCTCCACTGCACATTCTACTGTTGCTGCAGACAACAGTATGCCAACTGTTCAACACACCAACGAAACACAATGGGAGTAGCACAACACGGGCACTGAATTATCCTCTAAGCCCACAGGCTTCACTTTCCTAGGGTTCACATCCCCGGGTGATCAAGTTGAAACTCAGCTAAAGCAGCAGCTGCGGTCCCTCATCCCCAACAATGTCATGCGAAGGCTCATTTCTCATGTTATCCAGACTTTGAAAATAGACTGCTCGGAGACCCACGTGCAGCTGGCCTGTGCCAACCTCATCTCTAGAACAGGCCTCCTGATGAAGCTTCTCAGCAAGCAGCAAGAAGTAAAGGTGTCCAAAGCGGAATGGGATACGGACCAGTGGAAAAGTGACAACTCTGTCAGTGAGAGCACAGAAGCCCAGAGTGAGCAGAAAGAGCAGGAGTCAAGTGAGGTGAGGAGAACCCCTGAAACATGGGACCTGGACTTTTACTCAGTTTAGGACATGCCATGAACGTGCCCAAGCAGGAATACCACGGGCTCCTAGTCTGTATCTTACCTTCAGCCGTGAAACTGGCTAAGACAGTGATCTCCCACTTGGCTCATTTAGAGAGTGTGCCACTATTCCTAGGGTAGACGAGAAGAGGACATAACACAGGACAACTAAATTGTAGGTAAATAAATTGTAGAAGAAAAGGCTAATGATAAGATTAATAACACTAAATTTAGCTTGTTCTTATAGAAGCTACTCGCCTGGAAGGATTGGGTTTTATAGTAGTTTAAGAATAGTTAGCTATTGTTTAGAATAGGTTTAAGAAGAGTTAGCTTTCATCCCTTGTATCTCCTTGTTTTTAAAAAATTTGTCATTTATTTTTTTAGCTCACAAAAGAAGTTCCAGGATATGGCTGTAACAACAAACTCATCTTGGCAATATCTGTAACTGTAGTAGTGACGATTTTGGTTACAATTCTCTGTCTCATTGAGGTAAGGACAATAATTCATTCAGATTCAGAACCCACAAACTTGAGAATCAAAGCCACCTTTCCACCCACTACTACTTGATTCTTCTCTTTAGTCATGAGGACTGAGATACACTTTGTTCTTTTACTGAAAAGTATATTCCCAGGATTTTTTGTTTCCTTTTTTCTTTTTTGGCTGCGTTGGGTCTTCATTGCGGTGCACGGGCTTCTCATTGCGGTGGCTTCTCTTGTTGTGGAGTACGGGCTCTAGACGCGCGGGCTCAGGAGTTGTGGCGCACGGACTTAGTTGCTCCACAGCATGTGGGACTTTCCGAGACCAGGGATGGGACCCGTGTCCCCTGCACCGGCAGGCAGATTCTTAACCACTGAACCACCAGGGAAGTCCCAATTCCAGTATTCTTAATCGTTTGTGTAGATCCATATTCCAAACAAGTGTCATTTTCCTCCTGCTTAAAAATACTTCTTTTACCCTTTCTTATAGTGAAAGTCTACTAGTAATGAATTCTTTCAGCTTTTGTATGTCTGAGATAGTCTTCATTTTGCTTTTGTTTGGACAGATCTGGGTATAGAATTCTAGCTTGATAGAATTCAATGCACTACTTTAAAGGTGTTATTCCACTGAGTTCTCCTTTACATTGTTTCCAGCAAGAATTCTGCTGTCGTTGTTATCTTTGTTCCTCTGTACGTAGTGTATAGTTTTTTCCTCTGGCTGCTTTTAAATTTTTCTCTTTATTGCTGGTTTTGAGCAATTTGATTATTTTTTGTGCCTTGGTGTAGTTTTGTCCATGTTTCTTATGCTTACAGTTCATTGATCTTCTTGACTTTGTGGGTTTATAGTGTTTACCAATTTGGAAAAGTGTTGGCTATTATTTCTTCAAATTGTTGTATTTCTCCTCTCCTTCATGGACTCTAAGTACCCATGTATTAGGCCACTTGACGTTGTTGCACAACTCACTGAGGCTCTATTCATTTTTGTTGTTGTTTTGTTTTGTTACTCTTTTTGTTTCATTTTGGATAGTTTCTATTGCTATGCCTTAATGTTCACTGACCCTTTCTTCTGCAGTGTCTAATCTGCCATTAACCTCGTTCCGTATCTTTTTCATTTAGACATTGTTTTTAATCTCTAGAAGCACAATTTGGGTCTGTTTTACATTTTCCATGCCTATACTTAACATTTTCAGTGTTTATTCTGGGTTTATTAACATACGAAATGCAGTTGTAATAACTTTTCTTCATGTATAATAACTTTTTAAATGTTCTTTTCTGCCAATTCTAACATCTGTATGGATTATGGGTTAGTTTTGATTGATTGCCTTTTCTCCTCAGTATGGGTCATATTTTCCTACTTCTTTGCATCCTTGGCAATTTTTCATATGATCCCAGATATTGTGAGGTTTAGTTTATTATTTGCTATATATATATATATATTCCTGTAAAATGCTTGGGCTTTGTTTTGGGTGAAATCAAGTTACTCAGAACAATTTTATTCTTTTAGGTCTAGTGTGTAAGATTCGTTGGGTAGGAGTCCAAGTAGCCTTTAGTGTGGAGCTCACTGTATGCAACTACGGAGACAAGTCCTTTCTGAGCATCATGAGGTTTTGCAGTCTGACTTGTAGGAACAGGTACTATTCCTACAACCCTGTGTGATATCCAGTTATTCTTATTATTAATCCTTTCATGTGGTTCTTTTCCTGGCATCAGGGAATTCCTCACACAAATGTACTGACCAATACTTTGTTGAATTCTCAAGAGATCCCTCTGCATGTCTCCAGAGTTCTTTGTCTGTGCACTTCTTTTCTCTCTGATACTCTGCTTTGGGAACTCTAGTTACGTTGGTTTTCCCAGACTCTCAGCTCCATTTCCTCAGTCAGGGGGTCCACCAGTCTCTGCCAGGACTTCTCTTCCCTTTACCATGACCTGGAAACTCTCTCAGAGAAGTAAGGTAGGGCAATTAGAGGGATCACTTCATTTATTTCCCATCTCCTGGAGATCACTGAACTTTATTGCCTGAGGTCCAGTTTCTTGAAAACTGTTGTTTCATATGTCCTGTCTGATGTTTTCATTGTTTCAGGTGGGAGGTCAAATTGGTCCTTGTTACTTCATCTTGGCCAGAAGCCAATAACATAGTTTAAGTCTGTTTTGTTTTGATACAGGGTCCAGTTAAAGATTAGGCATTGCATGTCATGTCTTTGTTTCCTTTAATCTAGAATATTTCCCTACTATTTTTTTTGATGTTTTATGACATTGGCATTTTTGAAGAGTCTAAGCCAGTTGTCTTGTCAATTGCCCCACAATCTGGATTTGTCTGTTTCCTCATTAGATTCAAAGTAAACATTTTGGGGAAGAATACTATATAGGTGATGTATTCTTCATACTTCATCACTTCAGGTGGCCCAGTGCTAAGTTTGATCACTTGACTGAGGTGGTATCTTCCATATCTCTCCATTGTAAAGTTATTTTTCCCCTTGGTAATTGATAAATAATATGTGGGGTGATACGTTGGGATCAGTGAAGATCCTACTTTCAAACAACTCTTCACCCAACTGTGCATCAATGATAATCCTTGTCTGAATCGATTATTACATTGATAGTTGCCAAATGACACTTTCCTAATTCTATCATTCCTTTTGCATTTATTAGCTGACATTATTCTATAAAGAAGAGCTCCCCCACTTTTCATTTTGAGTATCATTATGAACTCATGTGCTTTTTTAAAAAGTAACTATGTTATACCTTATTATAACGATAGTGTTATTCTTTGGAATGTTCCTTTTGTCCAGATTTGGCCAATGCGATCTCTGTTATTGTTTAACCACACGATGCTTTTTTCTTACTAGAATGATTTCTAATATATTACTACTCACAAATAGGAACTGAGAAAAGGACTCCAGAAGGTGCGGTCTTATTCAGACTCTTCTTAGAAGTCCGCCTTCTTCCTGCGTACTCTCAACCCCAAGTGAGGCTTTCGGGTTGGAAGGAGATACTTCTGAATTAAACTACAGATCAATGTCACCCAATTCTAATCCCTATTCCCTTTTTTCTAGGCATACCATACCTACTGCCATCCTAATCCTTCTGTTGGGCACCTCTCTCCTCCTCTATATTTACTTACAACAGTCAAGAGCAGCAATTGGCCAACCGGCCCCTATCCAGTTCTCCAGTCCATATGCCCCAAGAACTCCTTTTTGCACTGGTCTGTGGTGGCCTTGGCCTACCTCGTCTACCCACTCAAGTAACTCTTTTACCACGAATTTAATTACCTGTGTTTCCCTTTATAGGGTCTTACCTAGCCGTATGGCCTGCTGCCTCTGCCAATTTAAAAATACTATTGAGGTTGTCTGTAAGACAGTCAAGCTGCGTTGTGACAGTGAATGCCTGACAGACGTCACACGTTGTGGTGAGTCTCAATTGCGGGATAATAAATTTTTTAATTTTAATTTAATTTTTTAATAATTTTTATTTTTAATCAATGATGATACATTTTCAAATTAATGATGTAATTGCATTATTTTAATTCATTCATTCAGCGTTCCAGCTCCCTACGTTTCTAAGAACTACCCCCTTGCTAAAAATCAGATTCTTGGTTACATCATTAAGCTAATAAGAGCTCAGGTACATAGTTAGCTTAATAATGTAACTGATCCGCATACATAAAGGAACAAGAGAAAGGCATGGAAGGGGGAAGGGAATTCACATTAACGGCCACATATCCTATGCTGTGCTCTCGGCAAATGAGAACTTATTCGTAGAGTGCATCACAGTTTGTAAACTGATTTTATATACATTAGGTCTCAACTACCCTTTGTCTTATAGGACAGGTGTAAATATAATTTTGTTTCTTTTATTTGTTTCTGCAATTTTATAAAGAGTACAAGTGATGCTGTTTTATGTCCTATTGGGAGCCTGAGAGTTTCTGGTTCCATAACCAGAAGCTGCTACCTAGCCCTTCTAATGGATGGGAGAGCTAGTTTATTCTTCGACTGTCCAGCTCTGAACTTGCTCTGAATCTCAAGCTTTTCTATCCACAAAACACTCAGGGGCTTTCAACTATTTTTCTATGTATCAGATTTATTGGCACTAACTTGATGACTTCCAAAATGTGCTTTCCTGCCCAGGTAGCTTGAATACAGGTCTCTTTCAGTGATCTAGAGCACGTCATATATAGTAACACTTTACTACTTCTGTAAAGACAATATTGCTGATTTTTCAACACAATTTTTTTTTTTTTTTGGCCGTGCCACACAGCTTGTGGGATCTTAGTTCCCCACCCAGGGATTGAACCCGGGCCACAGCAGGGGAAGTGCTCGGTCCCAACCACTAGACCACCAGGGAACTCCCCCAAACAATTGTTTTACTAATTATCTTGCTCCCTTCTCGCCCAGAAGTGTGCAGAAAAGGCATTTTTCATCTCCTTTTACAGGTGAGGAAAAACAAGATCAGAGGTGTTAAGTGCTATGATCCTAGTGCCCTGATCTCCTATCCCCAGTTTGGGGCTCTCTGCAAGCCCATGCTCCTCCTTTCTCATGACCCTTCCCTCCTCCTTTGACCCTCACCAAAAATACTTTTAATCCTTTTGGAAGAGAAGCCCAGCTACACAATGGTACACATTACCTTCACACAGTCAGAAGCTTTGGATGGTTCCCCCAGTAAAGCTGGAAATATTAGAAGTAAAATGAAATGAAAGCAAAGTAGCCATCTGACAGAAGTTGCTTTCTGCCTTCTACATTTTAGGACCTCAAGTATTATTCCATTGATTTGTTGTACATTCCGCATTGGCATGCAATCTGGCAAATCTCTTAACTTATACCCCAGATCCCTGGCCAAATTTTAGCAAAGAGCCAGGGCGGACATAGTGTTTTTTTCTGTATAGAGCCTTCTGTTATGGCGGCTGGGATATATGGAAGCAGGGAGTGAGCAAAGGACTCGGTGGGTGGGTGGAGAAGGGCATGTCCAGGTGACCACCTGTTTGTGGCGGTTGTTGTCGTGGTCATCTGTGACAGTAGCAAGAACGCAAGCTCACTGAAGAGGTGGAGAGAGGAAGCCTCACACTCCTCTGCCTCTGAGGCAGGACAGGATGGGGTATGTGAATGTGAGGAGTCACAGTAGATCTGCAGAGAGTCCAGCTGAGTAGGGGAGGATTTGTCTTCCAGCCTTGGCTATTCTTGAGTACTGGCCCCTGGGAACCAGTGGAGTAATCCTGAATATAGTGACTATATTTCACGCTACAGAATTTTCTGAGTAGATAGCCACTTTTTCAAGAGATACCTTTTTCACATTTTCTTGTTGCCAGTCATAGGCTTAAGTGTGGGTTTCTTTTTCTCCTAAGTGGCACTCAAACGTTGACTGATTCCTAATTTATTTGGCTGTGGCCTGACAAAAAGCTGTCCCATCAGTCTTCAGTGATCAAAAACAGTCTCCTCTTTTTTGCCAGATGAAGAAACATCCCTAGAGAATGCAGAAGGATCGTTGATGAAGGTGTTACAAGCGTGGAAGAAGAACAACAGCCCCGAGCTGACTATTGAGTCAGAGAGGGCATCCTCAGATAAAAGTGCTGTCAGCTTGTCAGGCTTCATGAATGAGCAGCTGGACTTTAATAATAACAGTGATGTTATCAGGGCACGAAATTACATACTGCCTTATATCTCAGAGGGAGATCTAGGAGATGTGGAATCAACATTATTACCATTCCTTCAACTTCTTTTTTCAAATACACAAGATGGAGATATGCCGCTGGGCCTTTTGAAAAACAATACAAGGAGCCCTTCTGTTAAACGTGCACGCAACAATTCAACTAATAAAAATAGATGGAGGAAACTCCATTTTCTGGAAAATTTGTTAGATGCAGAAACTCAAGAAAAAATGGATGAGGTGAAAAAGGAAGAAAAACCTGCCACGCGTACGCGTTCCAACCTTTTAAGTGCCATGTATAAACGCTACGTCTTTCAAAAGAAGTTGGAAACTGCCCAACCACAGAAAGACAGCCTAGCAAAGACTAAGAGTACAGAGGAAAAGCTGCTGAGAGTGAACAGGGTCCTCAAGGGCCCGAGGGGCCTACAGAAAATGCACCTCCAAGCAGTGGGAGATGAGAGCGTCTGGGGGAAACAGAATGCCCAGCCATCTGTGGCGAGCACTGCCGAAGAAAGAAGGCTCAGGAGGCCATCCCCAAGAAAGCTGAAACAGCTACTCATGGTGCAGAGGCCCAGGAAGCTGGTGGGAAAGTCCTCCAATGCAGAGTCTTCATTCATAAAGGAACACAAGGCAAGCAGGTTCCTCTACCCTGAAACAGTACTTCAAGGGCAGGCCTTCTGCCTCCATCCCTCCAGAATCCCCACCTGAGGTTAAAAGCAAATCAAAAGACTTATCCAACACTATACTTGTTTTAGAAGATGCAAAGGCTAGAGTTAGAAATATTAAGGATTTTGAACTAATCTCACATTCTGGGAAAAAAATACATCTTCCATAAAATTAGGACTCATCGGGTCCACAGAAAACCCAAAGTCAAAAGGAGTCAAAAGTTCAGAAAGAAAAGTTCACCCAATAGAATGATGCTTGCAAGCCCTCCGTTCTCTGTAGGGAGGAGTCTCATAAATTCCCCTCCGCGAGAGCCTGTTTCATCTTCAGGAGAAGTGACTTCTCAGGAAAATCCTTTTCCAGAATTATTTTCGCTTTCAGACCCTTCGATAGAAAACACCACTTCAGAAAACAATACTGCACAAAACGTTTCTGAAGAAATTATTTCTACAGGAAACTCTAGTCTGCCAGGAGGAACCAGCCCTGGAAACACTACCCATAGGAACGTCTCCACTGCACATTCTACTGTTGCTGCAGACAACAGTATGCCAACTGTTCAACACACCAACGAAACACAATGGGAGTAGCACAACACGGGCACTGAATTATCCTCTAAGCCCACAGGCTTCACTTTCCTGGGGTTCACATCCCCGGGTGATCAAGTTGAAACTCAGCTAAAGCAGCAGCTGCGGTCCCTCATCCCCAACAATGTCATGCGAAGGCTCATTTCTCATGTTATCCAGACTTTGAAAATAGACTGCTCGGAGACCCACGTGCAGCTGGCCTGTGCCAACCTCATCTCTAGAACAGGCCTCCTGATGAAGCTTCTCAGCAAGCAGCAAGAAGTAAAGGTGTCCAAAGCGGAATGGGATACGGACCAGTGGAAAAGTGACAACTCTGTCAGTGAGAGCACAGAAGCCCAGAGTGAGCAGAAAGAGCAGGAGTCAAGTGAGGTGAGGAGAACCCCTGAAACATGGGACCTGGACTTTTACTCAGTTTAGGACATGCCATGAACGTGCCCAAGCAGGAATACCACGGGCTCCTAGTCTGTATCTTACCTTCAGCCGTGAAACTGGCTAAGACAGTGATCTCCCACTTGGCTCATTTAGAGAGTGTGCCACTATTCCTAGGGTAGACGAGAAGAGGACATAACACAGGACAACTAAATTGTAGGTAAATAAATTGTAGAAGAAAAGGCTAATGATAAGATTAATAACACTAAATTTAGCTTGTTCTTATAGAAGCTACTCGCCTGGAAGGATTGGGTTTTATAGTAGTTTAAGAATAGTTAGCTATTGTTTAGAATAGGTTTAAGAAGAGTTAGCTTTCATCCCTTGTATCTCCTTGTTTTTAAAAAATTTGTCATTTATTTTTTTAGCTCACAAAAGAAGTTCCAGGATATGGCTGTAACAACAAACTCATCTTGGCAATATCTGTAACTGTAGTAGTGACGATTTTGGTTACAATTCTCTGTCTCATTGAGGTAAGGACAATAATTCATTCAGATTCAGAACCCACAAACTTGAGAATCAAAGCCACCTTTCCACCCACTACTACTTGATTCTTCTCTTTAGTCATGAGGACTGAGATACACTTTGTTCTTTTACTGAAAAGTATATTCCCAGGATTTTTTGTTTCCTTTTTTCTTTTTTGGCTGCGTTGGGTCTTCATTGCGGTGCACGGGCTTCTCATTGCGGTGGCTTCTCTTGTTGTGGAGTACGGGCTCTAGACGCGCGGGCTCAGGAGTTGTGGCGCACGGACTTAGTTGCTCCACAGCATGTGGGACTTTCCGAGACCAGGGATGGGACCCGTGTCCCCTGCACTGGCAGGCAGATTCTTAACCACTGAACCACCAGGGAAGTCCCAATTCCAGTATTCTTAATCGTTTGTGTAGATCCATATTCCAAACAAGTGTCATTTTCCTCCTGCTTAAAAATACTTCTTTTACCCTTTCTTATAGTGAAAGTCTACTAGTAATGAATTCTTTCAGCTTTTGTATGTCTGAGATAGTCTTCATTTTGCTTTTGTTTGGACAGATCTGGGTATAGAATTCTAGCTTGATAGAATTCAATGCACTACTTTAAAGGTGTTATTCCACTGAGTTCTCCTTTACATTGTTTCCAGCACGAATTCTGCTGTCGTTGTTATCTTTGTTCCTCTGTACGTAGTGTATAGTTTTTTCCTCTGGCTGCTTTTAAATTTTTCTCTTTATTGCTGGTTTTGAGCAATTTGATTATTTTTTGTGCCTTGGTGTAGTTTTGTCCATGTTTCTTATGCTTACAGTTCATTGATCTTCTTGACTTTGTGGGTTTATAGTGTTTACCAATTTGGAAAAGTGTTGGCTATTATTTCTTCAAATTGTTGTATTTCTCCTCTCCTTCATGGACTCTAAGTACCCATGTATTAGGCCAGTTGACGTTGTTGCACAACTCACTGAGGCTCTATTCATTTTTGTTGTTGTTTTGTTTTGTTACTCTTTTTGTTTCATTTTGGATAGTTTCTATTGCTATGCCTTAATGTTCACTGACCCTTTCTTCTGCAGTGTCTAATCTGCCATTAACCTCGTTCCGTATCTTTTTCATTTAGACATTGTTTTTAATCTCTAGAAGCACAATTTGGGTCTGTTTTACATTTTCCATGCCTATACTTAACATTTTCAGTGTTTATTCTGGGTTTATTAACATACGAAATGCAGTTGTAATAACTTTTCTTCATGTATAATAACTTTTTAAATGTTCTTTTCTGCCAATTCTAACATCTGTATGGATTATGGGTTAGTTTTGATTGATTGCCTTTTCTCCTCAGTATGGGTCATATTTTCCTACTTCTTTGCATCCTTGGCAATTTTTCATATGATCCCAGATATTGTGAGGTTTAGTTTATTATTTGCTATATATATATATATATTCCTGTAAAATGCTTGGGCTTTGTTTTGGGTGAAATCAAGTTACTCAGAACAATTTTATTCTTTTAGGTCTAGTGTGTAAGATTCGTTGGGTAGGAGTCCAAGTAGCCTTTAGTGTGGAGCTCACTGTATGCAACTACGGAGACAAGTCCTTTCTGAGCATCATGAGGTTTTGCAGTCTGACTTGTAGGAACAGGTACTATTCCTACAACCCTGTGTGATATCCAGTTATTCTTATTATTAATCCTTTCATGTGGTTCTTTTCCTGGCATCAGGGAATTCCTCACACAAATGTACTGACCAATACTTTGTTGAATTCTCAAGAGATCCCTCTGCATGTCTCCAGAGTTCTTTGTCTGTGCACTTCTTTTCTCTCTGATACTCTGCTTTGGGAACTCTAGTTACGTTGGTTTTCCCAGACTCTCAGCTCCATTTCCTCAGTCAGGGGGTCCACCAGTCTCTGCCAGGACTTCTCTTCCCTTTACCATGACCTGGAAACTCTCTCAGAGAAGTAAGGTAGGGCAATTAGAGGGATCACTTCATTTATTTCCCATCTCCTGGAGATCACTGAACTTTATTTGCCTGAGGTCCAGTTTCTTGAAAACTGTTGTTTCATATGTCCTGTCTGATGTTTTCATTGTTTCAGGTGGGAGGTCAAATTGGTCCTTGTTACTTCATCTTGGCCAGAAGCCAATAACATAGTTTAAGTCTGTTTTGTTTTGATACAGGGTCCAGTTAAAGATTAGGCATTGCATGTCATGTCTTTGTTTCCTTTAATCTAGAATATTTCCCTACTATTTTTTTTGATGTTTTATGACATTGGCATTTTTGAAGAGTCTAAGCCAGTTGTCTTGTCAATTGCCCCACAATCTGGATTTGTCTGTTTCCTCATTAGATTCAAAGTAAACATTTTGGGGAAGAATACTATATAGGTGATGTATTCTTCATACTTCATCACTTCAGGTGGCCCAGTGCTAAGTTTGATCACTTGACTGAGGTGGTATCTTCCATATCTCTCCATTGTAAAGTTATTTTTCCCCTTGGTAATTGATAAATAATATGTGGGGTGATACGTTGGGATCAGTGAAGATCCTACTTTCAAACAACTCTTCACCCAACTGTGCATCAATGATAATCCTTGTCTGAATCGATTATTACATTGATAGTTGCCAAATGACACTTTCCTAATTCTATCATTCCTTTTGCATTTATTAGCTGACATTATTCTATAAAGAAGAGCTCCCCCACTTTTCATTTTGAGTATCATTATGAACTCATGTGCTTTTTTAAAAAGTAACTATGTTATACCTTATTATAACGATAGTGTTATTCTTTGGAATGTTCCTTTTGTCCAGATTTGGCCAATGCGATCTCTGTTATTGTTTAACCACACGATGCTTTTTTCTTACTAGAATGATTTCTAATATATTACTACTCACAAATAGGAACTGAGAAAAGGACTCCAGAAGGTGCGGTCTTATTCAGACTCTTCTTAGAAGTCCGCCTTCTTCCTGCGTACTCTCAACCCCAAGTGAGGCTTTCGGGTTGGAAGGAGATACTTCTGAATTAAACTACAGATCAATGTCACCCAATTCTAATCCCTATTCCCTTTTTTCTAGGCATACCATACCTACTGCCATCCTAATCCTTCTGTTGGGCACCTCTCTCCTCCTCTATATTTACTTACAACAGTCAAGAGCAGCAATTGGCCAACCGGCCCCTATCCAGTTCTCCAGTCCATATGCCCCAAGAACTCCTTTTTGCACTGGTCTGTGGTGGCCTTGGCCTACCTCGTCTACCCACTCAAGTAACTCTTTTACCACGAATTTAATTACCTGTGTTTCCCTTTATAGGGTCTTACCTAGCCGTATGGCCTGCTGCCTCTGCCAATTTAAAAATACTATTGAGGTTGTCTGTAAGACAGTCAAGCTGCGTTGTGACAGTGAATGCCTGACAGACGTCACACGTTGTGGTGAGTCTCAATTGCGGGATAATAAATTTTTTAATTTTAATTTAATTTTTTAATAATTTTTATTTTTAATCAATGATGATACATTTTCAAATTAATGATGTAATTGCATTATTTTAATTCATTCATTCAGCGTTCCAGCTCCCTACGTTTCTAAGAACTACCCCCTTGCTAAAAATCAGATTCTTGGTTACATTATTAAGCTAATAAGAGCTCAGGTACATAGTTAGCTTAATAATGTAACTGATCCGCATACATAAAGGAACAAGAGAAAGGCATGGAAGGGGGAAGGGAATTCACATTAACGGCCACATATCCTATGCTGTGCTCTCGGCAAATGAGAACTTATTCGTAGAGTGCATCACAGTTTGTAAACTGATTTTATATACATTAGGTCTCAACTACCCTTTGTCTTATAGGACAGGTGTAAATATAATTTTGTTTCTTTTATTTGTTTCTGCAATTTTATAAAGAGTACAAGTGATGCTGTTTTATGTCCTATTGGGAGCCTGAGAGTTTCTGGTTCCATAACCAGAAGCTGCTACCTAGCCCTTCTAATGGATGGGAGAGCTAGTTTATTCTTCGACTGTCCAGCTCTGAACTTGCTCTGAATCTCAAGCTTTTCTATCCACAAAACACTCAGGGGCTTTCAACTATTTTTCTATGTATCAGATTTATTGGCACTAACTTGATGACTTCCAAAATGTGCTTTCCTGCCCAGGTAGCTTGAATACAGGTCTCTTTCAGTGATCTAGAGCACGTCATATATAGTAACACTTTACTACTTCTGTAAAGACAATATTGCTGATTTTTCAACACAATTTTTTTTTTTTTTTGGCCGTGCCACACAGCTTGTGGGATCTTAGTTCCCCACCCAGGGATTGAACCCGGGCCACAGCAGGGGAAGTGCTCGGTCCCAACCACTAGACCACCAGGGAACTCCCCCAAACAATTGTTTTACTAATTATCTTGCTCCCTTCTCGCCCAGAAGTGTGCAGAAAAGGCATTTTTCATCTCCTTTTACAGGTGAGGAAAAACAAGATCAGAGGTGTTAAGTGCTATGATCCTAGTGCCCTGATCTCCTATCCCCAGTTTGGGGCTCTCTGCAAGCCCATGCTCCTCCTTTCTCATGACCCTTCCCTCCTCCTTTGACCCTCACCAAAAATACTTTTAATCCTTTTGGAAGAGAAGCCCAGCTACACAATGGTACACATTACCTTCACACAGTCAGAAGCTTTGGATGGTTCCCCCAGTAAAGCTGGAAATATTAGAAGTAAAATGAAATGAAAGCAAAGTAGCCATCTGACAGAAGTTGCTTTCTGCCTTCTACATTTTAGGACCTCAAGTATTATTCCATTGATTTGTTGTACATTCCGCATTGGCATGCAATCTGGCAAATCTCTTAACTTATACCCCAGATCCCTGGCCAAATTTTAGCAAAGAGCCAGGGCGGACATAGTGTTTTTTTCTGTATAGAGCCTTCTGTTATGGCGGCTGGGATATATGGAAGCAGGGAGTGAGCAAAGGACTCGGTGGGTGGGTGGAGAAGGGCATGTCCAGGTGACCACCTGTTTGTGGCGGTTGTTGTCGTGGTCATCTGTGACAGTAGCAAGAACGCAAGCTCACTGAAGAGGTGGAGAGAGGAAGCCTCACACTCCTCTGCCTCTGAGGCAGGACAGGATGGGGTATGTGAATGTGAGGAGTCACAGTAGATCTGCAGAGAGTCCAGCTGAGTAGGGGAGGATTTGTCTTCCAGCCTTGGCTATTCTTGAGTACTGGCCCCTGGGAACCAGTGGAGTAATCCTGAATATAGTGACTATATTTCACGCTACAGAATTTTCTGAGTAGATAGCCACTTTTTCAAGAGATACCTTTTTCACATTTTCTTGTTGCCAGTCATAGGCTTAAGTGTGGGTTTCTTTTTCTCCTAAGTGGCACTCAAACGTTGACTGATTCCTAATTTATTTGGCTGTGGCCTGACAAAAAGCTGTCCCATCAGTCTTCAGTGATCAAAAACAGTCTCCTCTTTTTTGCCAGATGAAGAAACATCCCTAGAGAATGCAGAAGGATCGTTGATGAAGGTGTTACAAGCGTGGAAGAAGAACAACAGCCCCGAGCTGACTATTGAGTCAGAGAGGGCATCCTCAGATAAAAGTGCTGTCAGCTTGTCAGGCTTCATGAATGAGCAGCTGGACTTTAATAATAACAGTGATGTTATCAGGGCACGAAATTACATACTGCCTTATATCTCAGAGGGAGATCTAGGAGATGTGGAATCAACATTATTACCATTCCTTCAACTTCTTTTTTCAAATACACAAGATGGAGATATGCCGCTGGGCCTTTTGAAAAACAATACAAGGAGCCCTTCTGTTAAACGTGCACGCAACAATTCAACTAATAAAAATAGATGGAGGAAACTCCATTTTCTGGAAAATTTGTTAGATGCAGAAACTCAAGAAAAAATGGATGAGGTGAAAAAGGAAGAAAAACCTGCCACGCGTACGCGTTCCAACCTTTTAAGTGCCATGTATAAACGCTACGTCTTTCAAAAGAAGTTGGAAACTGCCCAACCACAGAAAGACAGCCTAGCAAAGACTAAGAGTACAGAGGAAAAGCTGCTGAGAGTGAACAGGGTCCTCAAGGGCCCGAGGGGCCTACAGAAAATGCACCTCCAAGCAGTGGGAGATGAGAGCGTCTGGGGGAAACAGAATGCCCAGCCATCTGTGGCGAGCACTGCCGAAGAAAGAAGGCTCAGGAGGCCATCCCCAAGAAAGCTGAAACAGCTACTCATGGTGCAGAGGCCCAGGAAGCTGGTGGGAAAGTCCTCCAATGCAGAGTCTTCATTCATAAAGGAACACAAGGCAGCAGGTTCCTCTACCCTGAAACAGTACTTCAAGGGCAGGCCTTCTGCCTCCATCCCTCCAGAATCCCCACCTGAGGTTAAAAGCAAATCAAAAGACTTATCCAACACTATACTTGTTTTAGAAGATGCAAAGGCTAGAGTTAGAAATATTAAGGATTTTGAACTAATCTCACATTCTGGGAAAAAAATACATCTTCCATAAAATTAGGACTCATCGGGTCCACAGAAAACCCAAAGTCAAAAGGAGTCAAAAGTTCAGAAAGAAAAGTTCGCCCAATAGAATGATGCTTGCAAGCCCTCCGTTCTCTGTAGGGAGGAGTCTCATAAATTCCCCTCCGCGAGAGCCTGTTTCATCTTCAGGAGAAGTGACTTCTCAGGAAAATCCTTTTCCAGAATTATTTTCGCTTTCAGACCCTTCGATAGAAAACACCACTTCAGAAAACAATACTGCACAAAACGTTTCTGAAGAAATTATTTCTACAGGAAACTCTAGTCTGCCAGGAGGAACCAGCCCTGGAAACACTACCCATAGGAACGTCTCCACTGCACATTCTACTGTTGCTGCAGACAACAGTATGCCAACTGTTCAACACACCAACGAAACACAATGGGAGTAGCACAACACGGGCACTGAATTATCCTCTAAGCCCACAGGCTTCACTTTCCTGGGGTTCACATCCCCGGGTGATCAAGTTGAAACTCAGCTAAAGCAGCAGCTGCGGTCCCTCATCCCCAACAATGTCATGCGAAGGCTCATTTCTCATGTTATCCAGACTTTGAAAATAGACTGCTCGGAGACCCACGTGCAGCTGGCCTGTGCCAACCTCATCTCTAGAACAGGCCTCCTGATGAAGCTTCTCAGCAAGCAGCAAGAAGTAAAGGTGTCCAAAGCGGAATGGGATACGGACCAGTGGAAAAGTGACAACTCTGTCAGTGAGAGCACAGAAGCCCAGAGTGAGCAGAAAGAGCAGGAGTCAAGTGAGGTGAGGAGAACCCCTGAAACATGGGACCTGGACTTTTACTCAGTTTAGGACATGCCATGAACGTGCCCAAGCAGGAATACCACGGGCTCCTAGTCTGTATCTTACCTTCAGCCGTGAAACTGGCTAAGACAGTGATCTCCCACTTGGCTCATTTAGAGAGTGTGCCACTATTCCTAGGGTAGACGAGAAGAGGACATAACACAGGACAACTAAATTGTAGGTAAATAAATTGTAGAAGAAAAGGCTAATGATAAGATTAATAACACTAAATTTAGCTTGTTCTTATAGAAGCTACTCGCCTGGAAGGATTGGGTTTTATAGTAGTTTAAGAATAGTTAGCTATTGTTTAGAATAGGTTTAAGAAGAGTTAGCTTTCATCCCTTGTATCTCCTTGTTTTTAAAAAATTTGTCATTTATTTTTTTAGCTCACAAAAGAAGTTCCAGGATATGGCTGTAACAACAAACTCATCTTGGCAATATCTGTAACTGTAGTAGTGACGATTTTGGTTACAATTCTCTGTCTCATTGAGGTAAGGACAATAATTCATTCAGATTCAGAACCCACAAACTTGAGAATCAAAGCCACCTTTCCACCTACTACTACTTGATTCTTCTCTTTAGTCATGAGGACTGAGATACACTTTGTTCTTTTACTGAAAAGTATATTCCCAGGATTTTTTGTTTCCTTTTTTCTTTTTTGGCTGCGTTGGGTCTTCATTGCGGTGCACGGGCTTCTCATTGCGGTGGCTTCTCTTGTTGTGGAGTACGGGCTCTAGACGCGCGGGCTCAGGAGTTGTGGCGCACGGACTTAGTTGCTCCACAGCATGTGGGACTTTCCGAGACCAGGGATGGGACCCGTGTCCCCTGCACTGGCAGGCAGATTCTTAACCACTGAACCACCAGGGAAGTCCCAATTCCAGTATTCTTAATCGTTTGTGTAGATCCATATTCCAAACAAGTGTCATTTTCCTCCTGCTTAAAAATACTTCTTTTACCCTTTCTTATAGTGAAAGTCTACTAGTAATGAATTCTTTCAGCTTTTGTATGTCTGAGATAGTCTTCATTTTGCTTTTGTTTGGACAGATCTGGGTATAGAATTCTAGCTTGATAGAATTCAATGCACTACTTTAAAGGTGTTATTCCACTGAGTTCTCCTTTACATTGTTTCCAGCAAGAAATCTGCTGTCGTTGTTATCTTTGTTCCTCTGTACGTAGTGTATAGTTTTTTCCTCTGGCTGCTTTTAAATTTTTCTCTTTATTGCTGGTTTTGAGCAATTTGATTATTTTTTGTGCCTTGGTGTAGTTTTGTCCATGTTTCTTATGCTTACAGTTCATTGATCTTCTTGACTTTGTGGGTTTATAGTGTTTACCAATTTGGAAAAGTGTTGGCTATTATTTCTTCAAATTGTTGTATTTCTCCTCTCCTTCATGGACTCTAAGTACCCATGTATTAGGCCACTTGACGTTGTTGCACAACTCACTGAGGCTCTATTCATTTTTGTTGTTGTTTTGTTTTGTTACTCTTTTTGTTTCATTTTGGATAGTTTCTATTGCTATGCCTTAATGTTCACTGACCCTTTCTTCTGCAGTGTCTAATCTGCCATTAACCTCGTTCCGTATCTTTTTCATTTAGACATTGTTTTTAATCTCTAGAAGCACAATTTGGGTCTGTTTTACATTTTCCATGCCTATACTTAACATTTTCAGTGTTTATTCTGGGTTTATTAACATACGAAATGCAGTTGTAATAACTTTTCTTCATGTATAATAACTTTTTAAATGTTCTTTTCTGCCAATTCTAACATCTGTATGGATTATGGGTTAGTTTTGATTGATTGCCTTTTCTCCTCAGTATGGGTCATATTTTCCTACTTCTTTGCATCCTTGGCAATTTTTCATATGATCCCAGATATTGTGAGGTTTAGTTTATTATTTGCTATATATATATATATATTCCTGTAAAATGCTTGGGCTTTGTTTTGGGTGAAATCAAGTTACTCAGAACAATTTTATTCTTTTAGGTCTAGTGTGTAAGATTCGTTGGGTAGGAGTCCAAGTAGCCTTTAGTGTGGAGCTCACTGTATGCAACTACGGAGACAAGTCCTTTCTGAGCATCATGAGGTTTTGCAGTCTGACTTGTAGGAACAGGTACTATTCCTACAACCCTGTGTGATATCCAGTTATTCTTATTATTAATCCTTTCATGTGGTTCTTTTCCTGGCATCAGGGAATTCCTCACACAAATGTACTGACCAATACTTTGTTGAATTCTCAAGAGATCCCTCTGCATGTCTCCAGAGTTCTTTGTCTGTGCACTTCTTTTCTCTCTGATACTCTGCTTTGGGAACTCTAGTTACGTTGGTTTTCCCAGACTCTCAGCTCCATTTCCTCAGTCAGGGGGTCCACCAGTCTCTGCCAGGACTTCTCTTCCCTTTACCATGACCTGGAAACTCTCTCAGAGAAGTAAGGTAGGGCAATTAGAGGGATCACTTCATTTATTTCCCATCTCCTGGAGATCACTGAACTTTATTTGCCTGAGGTCCAGTTTCTTGAAAACTGTTGTTTCATATGTCCTGTCTGATGTTTTCATTGTTTCAGGTGGGAGGTCAAATTGGTCCTTGTTACTTCATCTTGGCCAGAAGCCAATAACATAGTTTAAGTCTGTTTTGTTTTGATACAGGGTCCAGTTAAAGATTAGGCATTGCATGTCATGTCTTTGTTTCCTTTAATCTAGAATATTTCCCTACTATTTTTTTTGATGTTTTATGACATTGGCATTTTTGAAGAGTCTAAGCCAGTTGTCTTGTCAATTGCCCCACAATCTGGATTTGTCTGTTTCCTCATTAGATTCAAAGTAAACATTTTGGGGAAGAATACTATATAGGTGATGTATTCTTCATACTTCATCACTTCAGGTGGCCCAGTGCTAAGTTTGATCACTTGACTGAGGTGGTATCTTCCATATCTCTCCATTGTAAAGTTATTTTTCCCCTTGGTAATTGATAAATAATATGTGGGGTGATACGTTGGGATCAGTGAAGATCCTACTTTCAAACAACTCTTCACCCAACTGTGCATCAATGATAATCCTTGTCTGAATCGATTATTACATTGATAGTTGCCAAATGACACTTTCCTAATTCTATCATTCCTTTTGCATTTATTAGCTGACATTATTCTATAAAGAAGAGCTCCCCCACTTTTCATTTTGAGTATCATTATGAACTCATGTGCTTTTTTAAAAAGTAACTATGTTATACCTTATTATAACGATAGTGTTATTCTTTGGAATGTTCCTTTTGTCCAGATTTGGCCAATGCGATCTCTGTTATTGTTTAACCACACGATGCTTTTTTCTTACTAGAATGATTTCTAATATATTACTACTCACAAATAGGAACTGAGAAAAGGACTCCAGAAGGTGCGGTCTTATTCAGACTCTTCTTAGAAGTCCGCCTTCTTCCTGCGTACTCTCAACCCCAAGTGAGGCTTTCGGGTTGGAAGGAGATACTTCTGAATTAAACTACAGATCAATGTCACCCAATTCTAATCCCTATTCCCTTTTTTCTAGGCATACCATACCTACTGCCATCCTAATCCTTCTGTTGGGCACCTCTCTCCTCCTCTATATTTACTTACAACAGTCAAGAGCAGCAATTGGCCAACCGGCCCCTATCCAGTTCTCCAGTCCATATGCCCCAAGAACTCCTTTTTGCACTGGTCTGTGGTGGCCTTGGCCTACCTCGTCTACCCACTCAAGTAACTCTTTTACCACGAATTTAATTACCTGTGTTTCCCTTTATAGGGTCTTACCTAGCCGTATGGCCTGCTGCCTCTGCCAATTTAAAAATACTATTGAGGTTGTCTGTAAGACAGTCAAGCTGCGTTGTGACAGTGAATGCCTGACAGACGTCACACGTTGTGGTGAGTCTCAATTGCGGGATAATAAATTTTTTAATTTTAATTTAATTTTTTAATAATTTTTATTTTTAATCAATGATGATACATTTTCAAATTAATGATGTAATTGCATTATTTTAATTCATTCATTCAGCGTTCCAGCTCCCTACGTTTCTAAGAACTACCCCCTTGCTAAAAATCAGATTCTTGGTTACATTATTAAGCTAATAAGAGCTCAGGTACATAGTTAGCTTAATAATGTAACTGATCCGCATACATAAAGGAACAAGAGAAAGGCATGGAAGGGGGAAGGGAATTCACATTAACGGCCACATATCCTATGCTGTGCTCTCGGCAAATGAGAACTTATTCGTAGAGTGCATCACAGTTTGTAAACTGATTTTATATACATTAGGTCTCAACTACCCTTTGTCTTATAGGACAGGTGTAAATATAATTTTGTTTCTTTTATTTGTTTCTGCAATTTTATAAAGAGTACAAGTGATGCTGTTTTATGTCCTATTGGGAGCCTGAGAGTTTCTGGTTCCATAACCAGAAGCTGCTACCTAGCCCTTCTAATGGATGGGAGAGCTAGTTTATTCTTCGACTGTCCAGCTCTGAACTTGCTCTGAATCTCAAGCTTTTCTATCCACAAAACACTCAGGGGCTTTCAACTATTTTTCTATGTATCAGATTTATTGGCACTAACTTGATGACTTCCAAAATGTGCTTTCCTGCCCAGGTAGCTTGAATACAGGTCTCTTTCAGTGATCTAGAGCACGTCATATATAGTAACACTTTACTACTTCTGTAAAGACAATATTGCTGATTTTTCAACACAATTTTTTTTTTTTTTTGGCCGTGCCACACAGCTTGTGGGATCTTAGTTCCCCACCCAGGGATTGAACCCGGGCCACAGCAGGGGAAGTGCTCGGTCCCAACCACTAGACCACCAGGGAACTCCCCCAAACAATTTTTTTACTAATTATCTTGCTCCCTTCTCGCCCAGAAGTGTGCAGAAAAGGCATTTTTCATCTCCTTTTACAGGTGAGGAAAAACAAGATCAGAGGTGTTAAGTGCTATGATCCTAGTGCCCTGATCTCCTATCCCCAGTTTGGGGCTCTCTGCAAGCCCATGCTCCTCCTTTCTCATGACCCTTCCCTCCTCCTTTGACCCTCACCAAAAATACTTTTAATCCTTTTGGAAGAGAAGCCCAGCTACACAATGGTACACATTACCTTCACACAGTCAGAAGCTTTGGATGGTTCCCCCAGTAAAGCTGGAAATATTAGAAGTAAAATGAAATGAAAGCAAAGTAGCCATCTGACAGAAGTTGCTTTCTGCCTTCTACATTTTAGGACCTCAAGTATTATTCCATTGATTTGTTGTACATTCCGCATTGGCATGCAATCTGGCAAATCTCTTAACTTATACCCCAGATCCCTGGCCAAATTTTAGCAAAGAGCCAGGGCGGACATAGTGTTTTTTTCTGTATAGAGCCTTCTGTTATGGCGGCTGGGATATATGGAAGCAGGGAGTGAGCAAAGGACTCGGTGGGTGGGTGGAGAAGGGCATGTCCAGGTGACCACCTGTTTGTGGCGGTTGTTGTCGTGGTCATCTGTGACAGTAGCAAGAACGCAAGCTCACTGAAGAGGTGGAGAGAGGAAGCCTCACACTCCTCTGCCTCTGAGGCAGGACAGGATGGGGTATGTGAATGTGAGGAGTCACAGTAGATCTGCAGAGAGTCCAGCTGAGTAGGGGAGGATTTGTCTTCCAGCCTTGGCTATTCTTGAGTACTGGCCCCTGGGAACCAGTGGAGTAATCCTGAATATAGTGACTATATTTCACGCTACAGAATTTTCTGAGTAGATAGCCACTTTTTCAAGAGATACCTTTTTCACATTTTCTTGTTGCCAGTCATAGGCTTAAGTGTGGGTTTCTTTTTCTCCTAAGTGGCACTCAAACGTTGACTGATTCCTAATTTATTTGGCTGTGGCCTGACAAAAAGCTGTCCCATCAGTCTTCAGTGATCAAAAACAGTCTCCTCTTTTTTGCCAGATGAAGAAACATCCCTAGAGAATGCAGAAGGATCGTTGATGAAGGTGTTACAAGCGTGGAAGAAGAACAACAGCCCCGAGCTGACTATTGAGTCAGAGAGGGCATCCTCAGATAAAAGTGCTGTCAGCTTGTCAGGCTTCATGAATGAGCAGCTGGACTTTAATAATAACAGTGATGTTATCAGGGCACGAAATTACATACTGCCTTATATCTCAGAGGGAGATCTAGGAGATGTGGAATCAACATTATTACCATTCCTTCAACTTCTTTTTTCAAATACACAAGATGGAGATATGCCGCTGGGCCTTTTGAAAAACAATACAAGGAGCCCTTCTGTTAAACGTGCACGCAACAATTCAACTAATAAAAATAGATGGAGGAAACTCCATTTTCTGGAAAATTTGTTAGATGCAGAAACTCAAGAAAAAATGGATGAGGTGAAAAAGGAAGAAAAACCTGCCACGCGTACGCGTTCCAACCTTTTAAGTGCCATGTATAAACGCTACATCTTTCAAAAGAAGTTGGAAACTGCCCAACCACAGAAAGACAGCCTAGCAAAGACTAAGAGTACAGAGGAAAAGCTGCTGAGAGTGAACAGGGTCCTCAAGGGCCCGAGGGGCCTACAGAAAATGCACCTCCAAGCAGTGGGAGATGAGAGCGTCTGGGGGAAACAGAATGCCCAGCCATCTGTGGCGAGCACTGCCGAAGAAAGAAGGCTCAGGAGGCCATCCCCAAGAAAGCTGAAACAGCTACTCATGGTGCAGAGGCCCAGGAAGCTGGTGGGAAAGTCCTCCAATGCAGAGTCTTCATTCATAAAGGAACACAAGGCAAGCAGGTTCCTCTACCCTGAAACAGTACTTCAAGGGCAGGCCTTCTGCCTCCATCCCTCCAGAATCCCCACCTGAGGTTAAAAGCAAATCAAAAGACTTATCCAACACTATACTTGTTTTAGAAGATGCAAAGGCTAGAGTTAGAAATATTAAGGATTTTGAACTAATCTCACATTCTGGGAAAAAAATACATCTTCCATAAAATTAGGACTCATCGGGTCCACAGAAAACCCAAAGTCAAAAGGAGTCAAAAGTTCAGAAAGAAAAGTTCACCCAATAGAATGATGCTTGCAAGCCCTCCGTTCTCTGTAGGGAGGAGTCTCATAAATTCCCCTCCGCGAGAGCCTGTTTCATCTTCAGGAGAAGTGACTTCTCAGGAAAATCCTTTTCCAGAATTATTTTCGCTTTCAGACCCTTCGATAGAAAACACCACTTCAGAAAACAATACTGCACAAAACGTTTCTGAAGAAATTATTTCTACAGGAAACTCTAGTCTGCCAGGAGGAACCAGCCCTGGAAACACTACCCATAGGAACGTCTCCACTGCACATTCTACTGTTGCTGCAGACAACAGTATGCCAACTGTTCAACACACCAACGAAACACAATGGGAGTAGCACAACACGGGCACTGAATTATCCTCTAAGCCCACAGGCTTCACTTTCCTGGGGTTCACATCCCCGGGTGATCAAGTTGAAACTCAGCTAAAGCAGCAGCTGCGGTCCCTCATCCCCAACAATGTCATGCGAAGGCTCATTTCTCATGTTATCCAGACTTTGAAAATAGACTGCTCGGAGACCCACGTGCAGCTGGCCTGTGCCAACCTCATCTCTAGAACAGGCCTCCTGATGAAGCTTCTCAGCAAGCAGCAAGAAGTAAAGGTGTCCAAAGCGGAATGGGATACGGACCAGTGGAAAAGTGACAACTCTGTCAGTGAGAGCACAGAAGCCCAGAGTGAGCAGAAAGAGCAGGAGTCAAGTGAGGTGAGGAGAACCCCTGAAACATGGGACCTGGACTTTTACTCAGTTTAGGACATGCCATGAACGTGCCCAAGCAGGAATACCACGGGCTCCTAGTCTGTATCTTACCTTCAGCCGTGAAACTGGCTAAGACAGTGATCTCCCACTTGGCTCATTTAGAGAGTGTGCCACTATTCCTAGGGTAGACGAGAAGAGGACATAACACAGGACAACTAAATTGTAGGTAAATAAATTGTAGAAGAAAAGGCTAATGATAAGATTAATAACACTAAATTTAGCTTGTTCTTATAGAAGCTACTCGCCTGGAAGGATTGGGTTTTATAGTAGTTTAAGAATAGTTAGCTATTGTTTAGAATAGGTTTAAGAAGAGTTAGCTTTCATCCCTTGTATCTCCTTGTTTTTAAAAAATTTGTCATTTATTTTTTTAGCTCACAAAAGAAGTTCCAGGATATGGCTGTAACAACAAACTCATCTTGGCAATATCTGTAACTGTAGTAGTGACGATTTTGGTTACAATTCTCTGTCTCATTGAGGTAAGGACAATAATTCATTCAGATTCAGAACCCACAAACTTGAGAATCAAAGCCACCTTTCCACCCACTACTACTTGATTCTTCTCTTTAGTCATGAGGACTGAGATACACTTTGTTCTTTTACTGAAAAGTATATTCCCAGGATTTTTTGTTTCCTTTTTTCTTTTTTGGCTGCGTTGGGTCTTCATTGCGGTGCACGGGCTTCTCATTGCGGTGGCTTCTCTTGTTGTGGAGTACGGGCTCTAGACGCGCGGGCTCAGGAGTTGTGGCGCACGGACTTAGTTGCTCCACAGCATGTGGGACTTTCCGAGACCAGGGATGGGACCCGTGTCCCCTGCACTGGCAGGCAGATTCTTAACCACTGAACCACCAGGGAAGTCCCAATTCCAGTATTCTTAATCGTTTGTGTAGATCCATATTCCAAACAAGTGTCATTTTCCTCCTGCTTAAAAATACTTCTTTTACCCTTTCTTATAGTGAAAGTCTACTAGTAATGAATTCTTTCAGCTTTTGTATGTCTGAGATAGTCTTCATTTTGCTTTTGTTTGGACAGATCTGGGTATAGAATTCTAGCTTGATAGAATTCAATGCACTACTTTAAAGGTGTTATTCCACTGAGTTCTCCTTTACATTGTTTCCAGCAAGAATTCTGCTGTCGTTGTTATCTTTGTTCCTCTGTACGTAGTGTATAGTTTTTTCCTCTGGCTGCTTTTAAATTTTTCTCTTTATTGCTGGTTTTGAGCAATTTGATTATTTTTTGTGCCTTGGTGTAGTTTTGTCCATGTTTCTTATGCTTACAGTTCATTGATCTTCTTGACTTTGTGGGTTTATAGTGTTTACCAATTTGGAAAAGTGTTGGCTATTATTTCTTCAAATTGTTGTATTTCTCCTCTCCTTCATGGACTCTAAGTACCCATGTATTAGGCCACTTGACGTTGTTGCACAACTCACTGAGGCTCTATTCATTTTTGTTGTTGTTTTGTTTTGTTACTCTTTTTGTTTCATTTTGGATAGTTTCTATTGCTATGCCTTAATGTTCACTGACCCTTTCTTCTGCAGTGTCTAATCTGCCATTAACCTCGTTCCGTATCTTTTTCATTTAGACATTGTTTTTAATCTCTAGAAGCACAATTTGGGTCTGTTTTACATTTTCCATGCCTATACTTAACATTTTCAGTGTTTATTCTGGGTTTATTAACATATGAAATGCAGTTGTAATAACTTTTCTTCATGTATAATAACTTTTTAAATGTTCTTTTCTGCCAATTCTAACATCTGTATGGATTATGGGTTAGTTTTGATTGATTGCCTTTTCTCCTCAGTATGGGTCATATTTTCCTACTTCTTTGCATCCTTGGCAATTTTTCATATGATCCCAGATATTGTGAGGTTTAGTTTATTATTTGCTATATATATATATATATTCCTGTAAAATGCTTGGGCTTTGTTTTGGGTGAAATCAAGTTACTCAGAACAATTTTATTCTTTTAGGTCTAGTGTGTAAGATTCGTTGGGTAGGAGTCCAAGTAGCCTTTAGTGTGGAGCTCACTGTATGCAACTACGGAGACAAGTCCTTTCTGAGCATCATGAGGTTTTGCAGTCTGACTTGTAGGAACAGGTACTATTCCTACAACCCTGTGTGATATCCAGTTATTCTTATTATTAATCCTTTCATGTGGTTCTTTTCCTGGCATCAGGGAATTCCTCACACAAATGTACTGACCAATACTTTGTTGAATTCTCAAGAGATCCCTCTGCATGTCTCCAGAGTTCTTTGTCTGTGCACTTCTTTTCTCTCTGATACTCTGCTTTGGGAACTCTAGTTACGTTGGTTTTCCCAGACTCTCAGCTCCATTTCCTCAGTCAGGGGGTCCACCAGTCTCTGCCAGGACTTCTCTTCCCTTTACCATGACCTGGAAACTCTCTCAGAGAAGTAAGGTAGGGCAATTAGAGGGATCACTTCATTTATTTCCCATCTCCTGGAGATCACTGAACTTTATTGCCTGAGGTCCAGTTTCTTGAAAACTGTTGTTTCATATGTCCTGTCTGATGTTTTCATTGTTTCAGGTGGGAGGTCAAATTGGTCCTTGTTACTTCATCTTGGCCAGAAGCCAATAACATAGTTTAAGTCTGTTTTGTTTTGATACAGGGTCCAGTTAAAGATTAGGCATTGCATGTCATGTCTTTGTTTCCTTTAATCTAGAATATTTCCCTACTATTTTTTTTGATGTTTTATGACATTGGCATTTTTGAAGAGTCTAAGCCAGTTGTCTTGTCAATTGCCCCACAATCTGGATTTGTCTGTTTCCTCATTAGATTCAAAGTAAACATTTTGGGGAAGAATACTATATAGGTGATGTATTCTTCATACTTCATCACTTCAGGTGGCCCAGTGCTAAGTTTGATCACTTGACTGAGGTGGTATCTTCCATATCTCTCCATTGTAAAGTTATTTTTCCCCTTGGTAATTGATAAATAATATGTGGGGTGATACGTTGGGATCAGTGAAGATCCTACTTTCAAACAACTCTTCACCCAACTGTGCATCAATGATAATCCTTGTCTGAATCGATTATTACATTGATAGTTGCCAAATGACACTTTCCTAATTCTATCATTCCTTTTGCATTTATTAGCTGACATTATTCTATAAAGAAGAGCTCCCCCACTTTTCATTTTGAGTATCATTATGAACTCATGTGCTTTTTTAAAAAGTAACTATGTTATACCTTATTATAACGATAGTGTTATTCTTTGGAATGTTCCTTTTGTCCAGATTTGGCCAATGCGATCTCTGTTATTGTTTAACCACACGATGCTTTTTTCTTACTAGAATGATTTCTAATATATTACTACTCACAAATAGGAACTGAGAAAAGGACTCCAGAAGGTGCGGTCTTATTCAGACTCTTCTTAGAAGTCCGCCTTCTTCCTGCGTACTCTCAACCCCAAGTGAGGCTTTCGGGTTGGAAGGAGATACTTCTGAATTAAACTACAGATCAATGTCACCCAATTCTAATCCCTATTCCCTTTTTTCTAGGCATACCATACCTACTGCCATCCTAATCCTTCTGTTGGGCACCTCTCTCCTCCTCTATATTTACTTACAACAGTCAAGAGCAGCAATTGGCCAACCGGCCCCTATCCAGTTCTCCAGTCCATATGCCCCAAGAACTCCTTTTTGCACTGGTCTGTGGTGGCCTTGGCCTACCTCGTCTACCCACTCAAGTAACTCTTTTACCACGAATTTAATTACCTGTGTTTCCCTTTATAGGGTCTTACCTAGCCGTATGGCCTGCTGCCTCTGCCAATTTAAAAATACTATTGAGGTTGTCTGTAAGACAGTCAAGCTGCGTTGTGACAGTGAATGCCTGACAGACGTCACACGTTGTGGTGAGTCTCAATTGTGGGATAATAAATTTTTTAATTTTAATTTAATTTTTTAATAATTTTTATTTTTAATCAATGATGATAAATTTTCAAATTAATGATGTAATTGCATTATTTTAATTCATTCATTCAGCGTTCCAGCTCCCTACGTTTCTAAGAACTACCCCCTTGCTAAAAATCAGATTCTTGGTTACATTATTAAGCTAATAAGAGCTCAGGTACATAGTTAGCTTAATAATGTAACTGATCCGCATACATAAAGGAACAAGAGAAAGGCATGGAAGGGGGAAGGGAATTCACATTAACGGCCACATATCCTATGCTGTGCTCTCGGCAAATGAGAACTTATTCGTAGAGTGCATCACAGTTTGTAAACTGATTTTATATACATTAGGTCTCAACTACCCTTTGTCTTATAGGACAGGTGTAAATATAATTTTGTTTCTTTTATTTGTTTCTGCAATTTTATAAAGAGTACAAGTGATGCTGTTTTATGTCCTATTGGGAGCCTGAGAGTTTCTGGTTCCATAACCAGAAGCTGCTACCTAGCCCTTCTAATGGATGGGAGAGCTAGTTTATTCTTCGACTGTCCAGCTCTGAACTTGCTCTGAATCTCAAGCTTTTCTATCCACAAAACACTCAGGGGCTTTCAACTATTTTTCTATGTATCAGATTTATTGGCACTAACTTGATGACTTCCAAAATGTGCTTTCCTGCCCAGGTAGCTTGAATACAGGTCTCTTTCAGTGATCTAGAGCACGTCATATATAGTAACACTTTACTACTTCTGTAAAGACAATATTGCTGATTTTTCAACACAATTTTTTTTTTTTTTTGGCCGTGCCACACAGCTTGTGGGATCTTAGTTCCCCACCCAGGGATTGAACCCGGGCCACAGCAGGGGAAGTGCTCGGTGCCAACCACTAGACCACCAGGGAACTCCCCCAAACAATTTTTTTACTAATTATATTGCTCCCTTCTCGCCCAGAAGTGTGCAGAAAAGGCATTTTTCATCTCCTTTTACAGGTGAGGAAAAACAAGATCAGAGGTGTTAAGTGCTATGATCCTAGTGCCCTGATCTCCTATCCCCAGTTTGGGGCTCTCTGCAAGCCCATGCTCCTCCTTTCTCATGACCCTTCCCTCCTCCTTTGACCCTCACCAAAAATACTTTTAATCCTTTTGGAAGAGAAGCCCAGCTACACAATGGTACACATTACCTTCACACAGTCAGAAGCTTTGGATGGTTCCCCCAGTAAAGCTGGAAATATTAGAAGTAAAATGAAATGAAAGCAAAGTAGCCATCTGACAGAAGTTGCTTTCTGCCTTCTACATTTTAGGACCTCAAGTATTATTCCATTGATTTGTTGTACATTCCGCATTGGCATGCAATCTGGCAAATCTCTTAACTTATACCCCAGATCCCTGGCCAAATTTTAGCAAAGAGCCAGGGCGGACATAGTGTTTTTTTCTGTATAGAGCCTTCTGTTATGGCGGCTGGGATATATGGAAGCAGGGAGTGAGCAAAGGACTCGGTGGGTGGGTGGAGAAGGGCATGTCCAGGTGACCACCTGTTTGTGGCGGTTGTTGTCGTGGTCATCTGTGACAGTAGCAAGAACGCAAGCTCACTGAAGAGGTGGAGAGAGGAAGCCTCACACTCCTCTGCCTCTGAGGCAGGACAGGATGGGGTATGTGAATGTGAGGAGTCACAGTAGATCTGCAGAGAGTCCAGCTGAGTAGGGGAGGATTTGTCTTCCAGCCTTGGCTATTCTTGAGTACTGGCCCCTGGGAACCAGTGGAGTAATCCTGAATATAGTGACTATATTTCACGCTACAGAATTTTCTGAGTAGATAGCCACTTTTTCAAGAGATACCTTTTTCACATTTTCTTGTTGCCAGTCATAGGCTTAAGTGTGGGTTTCTTTTTCTCCTAAGTGGCACTCAAACGTTGACTGATTCCTAATTTATTTGGCTGTGGCCTGACAAAAAGCTGTCCCATCAGTCTTCAGTGATCAAAAACAGTCTCCTCTTTTTTGCCAGATGAAGAAACATCCCTAGAGAATGCAGAAGGATCGTTGATGAAGGTGTTACAAGCGTGGAAGAAGAACAACAGCCCCGAGCTGACTATTGAGTCAGAGAGGGCATCCTCAGATAAAAGTGCTGTCAGCTTGTCAGGCTTCATGAATGAGCAGCTGGACTTTAATAATAACAGTGATGTTATCAGGGCACGAAATTACATACTGCCTTATATCTCAGAGGGAGATCTAGGAGATGTGGAATCAACATTATTACCATTCCTTCAACTTCTTTTTTCAAATACACAAGATGGAGATATGCCGCTGGGCCTTTTGAAAAACAATACAAGGAGCCCTTCTGTTAAACGTGCACGCAACAATTCAACTAATAAAAATAGATGGAGGAAACTCCATTTTCTGGAAAATTTGTTAGATGCAGAAACTCAAGAAAAAATGGATGAGGTGAAAAAGGAAGAAAAACCTGCCACGCGTACGCGTTCCAACCTTTTAAGTGCCATGTATAAACGCTACATCTTTCAAAAGAAGTTGGAAACTGCCCAACCACAGAAAGACAGCCTAGCAAAGACTAAGAGTACAGAGGAAAAGCTGCTGAGAGTGAACAGGGTCCTCAAGGGCCCGAGGGGCCTACAGAAAATGCACCTCCAAGCAGTGGGAGATGAGAGCGTCTGGGGGAAACAGAATGCCCAGCCATCTGTGGCGAGCACTGCCGAAGAAAGAAGGCTCAGGAGGCCATCCCCAAGAAAGCTGAAACAGCTACTCATGGTGCAGAGGCCCAGGAAGCTGGTGGGAAAGTCCTCCAATGCAGAGTCTTCATTCATAAAGGAACACAAGGCAAGCAGGTTCCTCTACCCTGAAACAGTACTTCAAGGGCAGGCCTTCTGCCTCCATCCCTCCAGAATCCCCACCTGAGGTTAAAAGCAAATCAAAAGACTTATCCAACACTATACTTGTTTTAGAAGATGCAAAGGCTAGAGTTAGAAATATTAAGGATTTTGAACTAATCTCACATTCTGGGAAAAAAATACATCTTCCATAAAATTAGGACTCATCGGGTCCACAGAAAACCCAAAGTCAAAAGGAGTCAAAAGTTCAGAAAGAAAAGTTCACCCAATAGAATGATGCTTGCAAGCCCTCCGTTCTCTGTAGGGAGGAGTCTCATAAATTCCCCTCCGCGAGAGCCTGTTTCATCTTCAGGAGAAGTGACTTCTCAGGAAAATCCTTTTCCAGAATTATTTTCTCTTTCAGACCCTTCGATAGAAAACACCACTTCAGAAAACAATACTGCACAAAACGTTTCTGAAGAAATTATTTCTACAGGAAACTCTAGTCTGCCAGGAGGAACCAGCCCTGGAAACACTACCCATAGGAACGTCTCCACTGCACATTCTACTGTTGCTGCAGACAACAGTATGCCAACTGTTCAACACACCAACGAAACACAATGGGAGTAGCACAACACGGGCACTGAATTATCCTCTAAGCCCACAGGCTTCACTTTCCTGGGGTTCACATCCCCGGGTGATCAAGTTGAAACTCAGCTAAAGCAGCAGCTGCGGTCCCTCATCCCCAACAATGTCATGCGAAGGCTCATTTCTCATGTTATCCAGACTTTGAAAATAGACTGCTCGGAGACCCACGTGCAGCTGGCCTGTGCCAACCTCATCTCTAGAACAGGCCTCCTGATGAAGCTTCTCAGCAAGCAGCAAGAAGTAAAGGTGTCCAAAGCGGAATGGGATACGGACCAGTGGAAAAGTGACAACTCTGTCAGTGAGAGCACAGAAGCCCAGAGTGAGCAGAAAGAGCAGGAGTCAAGTGAGGTGAGGAGAACCCCTGAAACATGGGACCTGGACTTTTACTCAGTTTAGGACATGCCATGAACGTGCCCAAGCAGGAATACCACGGGCTCCTAGTCTGTATCTTACCTTCAGCCGTGAAACTGGCTAAGACAGTGATCTCCCACTTGGCTCATTTAGAGAGTGTGCCACTATTCCTAGGGTAGACGAGAAGAGGACATAACACAGGACAACTAAATTGTAGGTAAATAAATTGTAGAAGAAAAGGCTAATGATAAGATTAATAACACTAAATTTAGCTTGTTCTTATAGAAGCTACTCGCCTGGAAGGATTGGGTTTTATAGTAGTTTAAGAATAGTTAGCTATTGTTTAGAATAGGTTTAAGAAGAGTTAGCTTTCATCCCTTGTATCTCCTTGTTTTTAAAAAATTTGTCATTTATTTTTTTAGCTCACAAAAGAAGTTCCAGGATATGGCTGTAACAACAAACTCATCTTGGCAATATCTGTAACTGTAGTAGTGACGATTTTGGTTACAATTCTCTGTCTCATTGAGGTAAGGACAATAATTCATTCAGATTCAGAACCCACAAACTTGAGAATCAAAGCCACCTTTCCACCCACTACTACTTGATTCTTCTCTTTAGTCATGAGGACTGAGATACACTTTGTTCTTTTACTGAAAAGTATATTCCCAGGATTTTTTGTTTCCTTTTTTCTTTTTTGGCTGCGTTGGGTCTTCATTGCGGTGCACGGGCTTCTCATTGCGGTGGCTTCTCTTGTTGTGGAGTACGGGCTCTAGACGCGCGGGCTCAGGAGTTGTGGCGCACGGACTTAGTTGCTCCACAGCATGTGGGACTTTCCGAGACCAGGGATGGGACCCGTGTCCCCTGCACTGGCAGGCAGATTCTTAACCACTGAACCACCAGGGAAGTCCCAATTCCAGTATTCTTAATCGTTTGTGTAGATCCATATTCCAAACAAGTGTCATTTTCCTCCTGCTTAAAAATACTTCTTTTACCCTTTCTTATAGTGAAAGTCTACTAGTAATGAATTCTTTCAGCTTTTGTATGTCTGAGATAGTCTTCATTTTGCTTTTGTTTGGACAGATCTGGGTATAGAATTCTAGCTTGATAGAATTCAATGCACTACTTTAAAGGTGTTATTCCACTGAGTTCTCCTTTACATTGTTTCCAGCAAGAATTCTGCTGTCGTTGTTATCTTTGTTCCTCTGTACGTAGTGTATAGTTTTTTCCTCTGGCTGCTTTTAAATTTTTCTCTTTATTGCTGGTTTTGAGCAATTTGATTATTTTTTGTGCCTTGGTGTAGTTTTGTCCATGTTTCTTATGCTTACAGTTCATTGATCTTCTTGACTTTGTGGGTTTATAGTGTTTGCCAATTTGGAAAAGTGTTGGCTATTATTTCTTCAAATTGTTGTATTTCTCCTCTCCTTCATGGACTCTAAGTACCCATGTATTAGGCCACTTGACGTTGTTGCACAACTCACTGAGGCTCTATTCATTTTTGTTGTTGTTTTGTTTTGTTACTCTTTTTGTTTCATTTTGGATAGTTTCTATTGCTATGCCTTAATGTTCACTGACCCTTTCTTCTGCAGTGTCTAATCTGCCATTAACCTCGTTCCGTATCTTTTTCATTTAGACATTGTTTTTAATCTCTAGAAGCACAATTTGGGTCTGTTTTACATTTTCCATGCCTATACTTAACATTTTCAGTGTTTATTCTGGGTTTATTAACATATGAAATGCAGTTGTAATAACTTTTCTTCATGTATAATAACTTTTTAAATGTTCTTTTCTGCCAATTCTAACATCTGTATGGATTATGGGTTAGTTTTGATTGATTGCCTTTTCTCCTCAGTATGGGTCATATTTTCCTACTTCTTTGCATCCTTGGCAATTTTTCATATGATCCCAGATATTGTGAGGTTTAGTTTATTATTTGCTATATATATATATATATTCCTGTAAAATGCTTGGGCTTTGTTTTGGGTGAAATCAAGTTACTCAGAACAATTTTATTCTTTTAGGTCTAGTGTGTAAGATTCGTTGGGTAGGAGTCCAAGTAGCCTTTAGTGTGGAGCTCACTGTATGCAACTACGGAGACAAGTCCTTTCTGAGCATCATGAGGTTTTGCAGTCTGACTTGTAGGAACAGGTACTATTCCTACAACCCTGTGTGATATCCAGTTATTCTTATTATTAATCCTTTCATGTGGTTCTTTTCCTGGCATCAGGGAATTCCTCACACAAATGTACTGACCAATACTTTGTTGAATTCTCAAGAGATCCCTCTGCATGTCTCCAGAGTTCTTTGTCTGTGCACTTCTTTTCTCTCTGATACTCTGCTTTGGGAACTCTAGTTACGTTGGTTTTCCCAGACTCTCAGCTCCATTTCCTCAGTCAGGGGGTCCACCAGTCTCTGCCAGGACTTCTCTTCCCTTTACCATGACCTGGAAACTCTCTCAGAGAAGTAAGGTAGGGCAATTAGAGGGATCACTTCATTTATTTCCCATCTCCTGGAGATCACTGAACTTTATTGCCTGAGGTCCAGTTTCTTGAAAACTGTTGTTTCATATGTCCTGTCTGATGTTTTCATTGTTTCAGGTGGGAGGTCAAATTGGTCCTTGTTACTTCATCTTGGCCAGAAGCCAATAACATAGTTTAAGTCTGTTTTGTTTTGATACAGGGTCCAGTTAAAGATTAGGCATTGCATGTCATGTCTTTGTTTCCTTTAATCTAGAATATTTCCCTACTATTTTTTTTGATGTTTTATGACATTGGCATTTTTGAAGAGTCTAAGCCAGTTGTCTTGTCAATTGCCCCACAATCTGGATTTGTCTGTTTCCTCATTAGATTCAAAGTAAACATTTTGGGGAAGAATACTATATAGGTGATGTATTCTTCATACTTCATCACTTCAGGTGGCCCAGTGCTAAGTTTGATCACTTGACTGAGGTGGTATCTTCCATATCTCTCCATTGTAAAGTTATTTTTCCCCTTGGTAATTGATAAATAATATGTGGGGTGATACGTTGGGATCAGTGAAGATCCTACTTTCAAACAACTCTTCACCCAACTGTGCATCAATGATAATCCTTGTCTGAATCGATTATTACATTGATAGTTGCCAAATGACACTTTCCTAATTCTATCATTCCTTTTGCATTTATTAGCTGACATTATTCTATAAAGAAGAGCTCCCCCACTTTTCATTTTGAGTATCATTATGAACTCATGTGCTTTTTTAAAAAGTAACTATGTTATACCTTATTATAACGATAGTGTTATTCTTTGGAATGTTCCTTTTGTCCAGATTTGGCCAATGCGATCTCTGTTATTGTTTAACCACACGATGCTTTTTTCTTACTAGAATGATTTCTAATATATTACTACTCACAAATAGGAACTGAGAAAAGGACTCCAGAAGGTGCGGTCTTATTCAGACTCTTCTTAGAAGTCCGCCTTCTTCCTGCGTACTCTCAACCCCAAGTGAGGCTTTCGGGTTGGAAGGAGATACTTCTGAATTAAACTACAGATCAATGTCACCCAATTCTAATCCCTATTCCCTTTTTTCTAGGCATACCATACCTACTGCCATCCTAATCCTTCTGTTGGGCACCTCTCTCCTCCTCTATATTTACTTACAACAGTCAAGAGCAGCAATTGGCCAACCGGCCCCTATCCAGTTCTCCAGTCCATATGCCCCAAGAACTCCTTTTTGCACTGGTCTGTGGTGGCCTTGGCCTACCTCGTCTACCCACTCAAGTAACTCTTTTACCACGAATTTAATTACCTGTGTTTCCCTTTATAGGGTCTTACCTAGCCGTATGGCCTGCTGCCTCTGCCAATTTAAAAATACTATTGAGGTTGTCTGTAAGACAGTCAAGCTGCGTTGTGACAGTGAATGCCTGACAGACGTCACACGTTGTGGTGAGTCTCAATTGCGGGATAATAAATTTTTTAATTTTAATTTAATTTTTTAATAATTTTTATTTTTAATCAATGATGATACATTTTCAAATTAATGATGTAATTGCATTATTTTAATTCATTCATTCAGCGTTCCAGCTCCCTACGTTTCTAAGAACTACCCCCTTGCTAAAAATCAGATTCTTGGTTACATTATTAAGCTAATAAGAGCTCAGGTACATAGTTAGCTTAATAATGTAACTGATCCGCATACATAAAGGAACAAGAGAAAGGCATGGAAGGGGGAAGGGAATTCACATTAACGGCCACATATCCTATGCTGTGCTCTCGGCAAATGAGAACTTATTCGTAGAGTGCATCACAGTTTGTAAACTGATTTTATATACATTAGGTCTCAACTACCCTTTGTCTTATAGGACAGGTGTAAATATAATTTTGTTTCTTTTATTTGTTTCTGCAATTTTATAAAGAGTACAAGTGATGCTGTTTTATGTCCTATTGGGAGCCTGAGAGTTTCTGGTTCCATAACCAGAAGCTGCTACCTAGCCCTTCTAATGGATGGGAGAGCTAGTTTATTCTTAGACTGTCCAGCTCTGAACTTGCTCTGAATCTCAAGCTTTTCTATCCACAAAACACTCAGGGGCTTTCAACTATTTTTCTATGTATCAGATTTATTGGCACTAACTTGATGACTTCCAAAATGTGCTTTCCTGCCCAGGTAGCTTGAATACAGGTCTCTTTCAGTGATCTAGAGCACGTCATATATAGTAACACTTTACTACTTCTGTAAAGACAATATTGCTGATTTTTCAACACAATTTTTTTTTTTTTTGGCCGTGCCACACAGCTTGTGGGATCTTAGTTCCCCACCCAGGGATTGAACCCGGGCCACAGCAGGGGAAGTGCTCGGTGCCAACCACTAGACCACCAGGGAACTCCCCCAAACAATTGTTTTACTAATTATATTGCTCCCTTCTCGCCCAGAAGTGTGCAGAAAAGGCATTTTTCATCTCCTTTTACAGGTGAGGAAAAACAAGATCAGAGGTGTTAAGTGCTATGATCCTAGTGCCCTGATCTCCTATCCCCAGTTTGGGGCTCTCTGCAAGCCCATGCTCCTCCTTTCTCATGACCCTTCCCTCCTCCTTTGACCCTCACCAAAAATACTTTTAATCCTTTTGGAAGAGAAGCCCAGCTACACAATGGTACACATTACCTTCACACAGTCAGAAGCTTTGGATGGTTCCCCCAGTAAAGCTGGAAATATTAGAAGTAAAATGAAATGAAAGCAAAGTAGCCATCTGACAGAAGTTGCTTTCTGCCTTCTACATTTTAGGACCTCAAGTATTATTCCATTGATTTGTTGTACATTCCGCATTGGCATGCAATCTGGCAAATCTCTTAACTTATACCCCAGATCCCTGGCCAAATTTTAGCAAAGAGCCAGGGCGGACATAGTGTTTTTTTCTGTATAGAGCCTTCTGTTATGGCGGCTGGGATATATGGAAGCAGGGAGTGAGCAAAGGACTCGGTGGGTGGGTGGAGAAGGGCATGTCCAGGTGACCACCTGTTTGTGGCGGTTGTTGTCGTGGTCATCTGTGACAGTAGCAAGAACGCAAGCTCACTGAAGAGGTGGAGAGAGGAAGCCTCACACTCCTCTGCCTCTGAGGCAGGACAGGATGGGGTATGTGAATGTGAGGAGTCACAGTAGATCTGCAGAGAGTCCAGCTGAGTAGGGGAGGATTTGTCTTCCAGCCTTGGCTATTCTTGAGTACTGGCCCCTGGGAACCAGTGGAGTAATCCTGAATATAGTGACTATATTTCACGCTACAGAATTTTCTGAGTAGATAGCCACTTTTTCAAGAGATACCTTTTTCACATTTTCTTGTTGCCAGTCATAGGCTTAAGTGTGGGTTTCTTTTTCTCCTAAGTGGCACTCAAACGTTGACTGATTCCTAATTTATTTGGCTGTGGCCTGACAAAAAGCTGTCCCATCAGTCTTCAGTGATCAAAAACAGTCTCCTCTTTTTTGCCAGATGAAGAAACATCCCTAGAGAATGCAGAAGGATCGTTGATGAAGGTGTTACAAGCGTGGAAGAAGAACAACAGCCCCGAGCTGACTATTGAGTCAGAGAGGGCATCCTCAGATAAAAGTGCTGTCAGCTTGTCAGGCTTCATGAATGAGCAGCTGGACTTTAATAATAACAGTGATGTTATCAGGGCACGAAATTACATACTGCCTTATATCTCAGAGGGAGATCTAGGAGATGTGGAATCAACATTATTACCATTCCTTCAACTTCTTTTTTCAAATACACAAGATGGAGATATGCCGCTGGGCCTTTTGAAAAACAATACAAGGAGCCCTTCTGTTAAACGTGCACGCAACAATTCAACTAATAAAAATAGATGGAGGAAACTCCATTTTCTGGAAAATTTGTTAGATGCAGAAACTCAAGAAAAAATGGATGAGGTGAAAAAGGAAGAAAAACCTGCCACGCGTACGCGTTCCAACCTTTTAAGTGCCATGTATAAACGCTACATCTTTCAAAAGAAGTTGGAAACTGCCCAACCACAGAAAGACAGCCTAGCAAAGACTAAGAGTACAGAGGAAAAGCTGCTGAGAGTGAACAGGGTCCTCAAGGGCCCGAGGGGCCTACAGAAAATGCACCTCCAAGCAGTGGGAGATGAGAGCGTCTGGGGGAAACAGAATGCCCAGCCATCTGTGGCGAGCACTGCCGAAGAAAGAAGGCTCAGGAGGCCATCCCCAAGAAAGCTGAAACAGCTACTCATGGTGCAGAGGCCCAGGAAGCTGGTGGGAAAGTCCTCCAATGCAGAGTCTTCATTCATAAAGGAACACAAGGCAAGCAGGTTCCTCTACCCTGAAACAGTACTTCAAGGGCAGGCCTTCTGCCTCCATCCCTCCAGAATCCCCACCTGAGGTTAAAAGCAAATCAAAAGACTTATCCAACACTATACTTGTTTTAGAAGATGCAAAGGCTAGAGTTAGAAATATTAAGGATTTTGAACTAATCTCACATTCTGGGAAAAAAATACATCTTCCATAAAATTAGGACTCATCGGGTCCACAGAAAACCCAAAGTCAAAAGGAGTCAAAAGTTCAGAAAGAAAAGTTCACCCAATAGAATGATGCTTGCAAGCCCTCCGTTCTCTGTAGGGAGGAGTCTCATAAATTCCCCTCCGCGAGAGCCTGTTTCATCTTCAGGAGAAGTGACTTCTCAGGAAAATCCTTTTCCAGAATTATTTTCGCTTTCAGACCCTTCGATAGAAAACACCACTTCAGAAAACAATACTGCACAAAACGTTTCTGAAGAAATTATTTCTACAGGAAACTCTAGTCTGCCAGGAGGAACCAGCCCTGGAAACACTACCCATAGGAACGTCTCCACTGCACATTCTACTGTTGCTGCAGACAACAGTATGCCAACTGTTCAACACACCAACGAAACACAATGGGAGTAGCACAACACGGGCACTGAATTATCCTCTAAGCCCACAGGCTTCACTTTCCTGGGGTTCACATCCCCGGGTGATCAAGTTGAAACTCAGCTAAAGCAGCAGCTGCGGTCCCTCATCCCCAACAATGTCATGCGAAGGCTCATTTCTCATGTTATCCAGACTTTGAAAATAGACTGCTCGGAGACCCACGTGCAGCTGGCCTGTGCCAACCTCATCTCTAGAACAGGCCTCCTGATGAAGCTTCTCAGCAAGCAGCAAGAAGTAAAGGTGTCCAAAGCGGAATGGGATACGGACCAGTGGAAAAGTGACAACTCTGTCAGTGAGAGCACAGAAGCCCAGAGTGAGCAGAAAGAGCAGGAGTCAAGTGAGGTGAGGAGAACCCCTGAAACATGGGACCTGGACTTTTACTCAGTTTAGGACATGCCATGAACGTGCCCAAGCAGGAATACCACGGGCTCCTAGTCTGTATCTTACCTTCAGCCGTGAAACTGGCTAAGACAGTGATCTCCCACTTGGCTCATTTAGAGAGTGTGCCACTATTCCTAGGGTAGACGAGAAGAGGACATAACACAGGACAACTAAATTGTAGGTAAATAAATTGTAGAAGAAAAGGCTAATGATAAGATTAATAACACTAAATTTAGCTTGTTCTTATAGAAGCTACTCGCCTGGAAGGATTGGGTTTTATAGTAGTTTAAGAATAGTTAGCTATTGTTTAGAATAGGTTTAAGAAGAGTTAGCTTTCATCCCTTGTATCTCCTTGTTTTTAAAAAATTTGTCATTTATTTTTTTAGCTCACAAAAGAAGTTCCAGGATATGGCTGTAACAACAAACTCATCTTGGCAATATCTGTAACTGTAGTAGTGACGATTTTGGTTACAATTCTCTGTCTCATTGAGGTAAGGACAATAATTCATTCAGATTCAGAACCCACAAACTTGAGAATCAAAGCCACCTTTCCACCCACTACTACTTGATTCTTCTCTTTAGTCATGAGGACTGAGATACACTTTGTTCTTTTACTGAAAAGTATATTCCCAGGATTTTTTGTTTCCTTTTTTCTTTTTTGGCTGCGTTGGGTCTTCATTGCGGTGCACGGGCTTCTCATTGCGGTGGCTTCTCTTGTTGTGGAGTACGGGCTCTAGACGCGCGGGCTCAGGAGTTGTGGCGCACGGACTTAGTTGCTCCACAGCATGTGGGACTTTCCGAGACCAGGGATGGGACCCGTGTCCCCTGCACTGGCAGGCAGATTCTTAACCACTGAACCACCAGGGAAGTCCCAATTCCAGTATTCTTAATCGTTTGTGTAGATCCATATTCCAAACAAGTGTCATTTTCCTCCTGCTTAAAAATACTTCTTTTACCCTTTCTTATAGTGAAAGTCTACTAGTAATGAATTCTTTCAGCTTTTGTATGTCTGAGATAGTCTTCATTTTGCTTTTGTTTGGACAGATCTGGGTATAGAATTCTAGCTTGATAGAATTCAATGCACTACTTTAAAGGTGTTATTCCACTGAGTTCTCCTTTACATTGTTTCCAGCAAGAATTCTGCTGTCGTTGTTATCTTTGTTCCTCTGTACGTAGTGTATAGTTTTTTCCTCTGGCTGCTTTTAAATTTTTCTCTTTATTGCTGGTTTTGAGCAATTTGATTATTTTTTGTGCCTTGGTGTAGTTTTGTCCATGTTTCTTATGCTTACAGTTCATTGATCTTCTTGACTTTGTGGGTTTATAGTGTTTACCAATTTGGAAAAGTGTTGGCTATTATTTCTTCAAATTGTTGTATTTCTCCTCTCCTTCATGGACTCTAAGTACCCATGTATTAGGCCACTTGACGTTGTTGCACAACTCACTGAGGCTCTATTCATTTTTGTTGTTGTTTTGTTTTGTTACTCTTTTTGTTTCATTTTGGATAGTTTCTATTGCTATGCCTTAATGTTCACTGACCCTTTCTTCTGCAGTGTCTAATCTGCCATTAACCTCGTTCCGTATCTTTTTCATTTAGACATTGTTTTTAATCTCTAGAAGCACAATTTGGGTCTGTTTTACATTTTCCATGCCTATACTTAACATTTTCAGTGTTTATTCTGGGTTTATTAACATACGAAATGCAGTTGTAATAACTTTTCTTCATGTATAATAACTTTTTAAATGTTCTTTTCTGCCAATTCTAACATCTGTATGGATTATGGGTTAGTTTTGATTGATTGCCTTTTCTCCTCAGTATGGGTCATATTTTCCTACTTCTTTGCATCCTTGGCAATTTTTCATATGATCCCAGATATTGTGAGGTTTAGTTTATTATTTGCTATATATATATATATATTCCTGTAAAATGCTTGGGCTTTGTTTTGGGTGAAATCAAGTTACTCAGAACAATTTTATTCTTTTAGGTCTAGTGTGTAAGATTCGTTGGGTAGGAGTCCAAGTAGCCTTTAGTGTGGAGCTCACTGTATGCAACTACGGAGACAAGTCCTTTCTGAGCATCATGAGGTTTTGCAGTCTGACTTGTAGGAACAGGTACTATTCCTACAACCCTGTGTGATATCCAGTTATTCTTATTATTAATCCTTTCATGTGGTTCTTTTCCTGGCATCAGGGAATTCCTCCCACAAATGTACTGACCAATACTTTGTTGAATTCTCAAGAGATCCCTCTGCATGTCTCCAGAGTTCTTTGTCTGTGCACTTCTTTTCTCTCTGATACTCTGCTTTGGGAACTCTAGTTACGTTGGTTTTCCCAGACTCTCAGCTCCATTTCCTCAGTCAGGGGGTCCACCAGTCTCTGCCAGGACTTCTCTTCCCTTTACCATGACCTGGAAACTCTCTCAGAGAAGTAAGGTAGGGCAATTAGAGGGATCACTTCATTTATTTCCCATCTCCTGGAGATCACTGAACTTTATTTGCCTGAGGTCCAGTTTCTTGAAAACTGTTGTTTCATATGTCCTGTCTGATGTTTTCATTGTTTCAGGTGGGAGGTCAAATTGGTCCTTGTTACTTCATCTTGGCCAGAAGCCAATAACATAGTTTAAGTCTGTTTTGTTTTGATACAGGGTCCAGTTAAAGATTAGGCATTGCATGTCATGTCTTTGTTTCCTTTAATCTAGAATATTTCCCTACTATTTTTTTTGATGTTTTATGACATTGGCATTTTTGAAGAGTCTAAGCCAGTTGTCTTGTCAATTGCCCCACAATCTGGATTTGTCTGTTTCCTCATTAGATTCAAAGTAAACATTTTGGGGAAGAATACTATATAGGTGATGTATTCTTCATACTTCATCACTTCAGGTGGCCCAGTGCTAAGTTTGATCACTTGACTGAGGTGGTATCTTCCATATCTCTCCATTGTAAAGTTATTTTTCCCCTTGGTAATTGATAAATAATATGTGGGGTGATACGTTGGGATCAGTGAAGATCCTACTTTCAAACAACTCTTCACCCAACTGTGCATCAATGATAATCCTTGTCTGAATCGATTATTACATTGATAGTTGCCAAATGACACTTTCCTAATTCTATCATTCCTTTTGCATTTATTAGCTGACATTATTCTATAAAGAAGAGCTCCCCCACTTTTCATTTTGAGTATCATTATGAACTCATGTGCTTTTTTAAAAAGTAACTATGTTATACCTTATTATAACGATAGTGTTATTCTTTGGAATGTTCCTTTTGTCCAGATTTGGCCAATGCGATCTCTGTTATTGTTTAACCACACGATGCTTTTTTCTTACTAGAATGATTTCTAATATATTACTACTCACAAATAGGAACTGAGAAAAGGACTCCAGAAGGTGCGGTCTTATTCAGACTCTTCTTAGAAGTCCGCCTTCTTCCTGCGTACTCTCAACCCCAAGTGAGGCTTTCGGGTTGGAAGGAGATACTTCTGAATTAAACTACAGATCAATGTCACCCAATTCTAATCCCTATTCCCTTTTTTCTAGGCATACCATACCTACTGCCATCCTAATCCTTCTGTTGGGCACCTCTCTCCTCCTCTATATTTACTTACAACAGTCAAGAGCAGCAATTGGCCAACCGGCCCCTATCCAGTTCTCCAGTCCATATGCCCCAAGAACTCCTTTTTGCACTGGTCTGTGGTGGCCTTGGCCTACCTCGTCTACCCACTCAAGTAACTCTTTTACCACGAATTTAATTACCTGTGTTTCCCTTTATAGGGTCTTACCTAGCCGTATGGCCTGCTGCCTCTGCCAATTTAAAAATACTATTGAGGTTGTCTGTAAGACAGTCAAGCTGCGTTGTGACAGTGAATGCCTGACAGACGTCACACGTTGTGGTGAGTCTCAATTGCGGGATAATAAATTTTTTAATTTTAATTTAATTTTTTAATAATTTTTATTTTTAATCAATGATGATACATTTTCAAATTAATGATGTAATTGCATTATTTTAATTCATTCATTCAGCGTTCCAGCTCCCTACGTTTCTAAGAACTACCCCCTTGCTAAAAATCAGATTCTTGGTTACATTATTAAGCTAATAAGAGCTCAGGTACATAGTTAGCTTAATAATGTAACTGATCCACATACATAAAGGAACAAGAGAAAGGCATGGAAGGGGGAAGGGAATTCACATTAACGGCCACATATCCTATGCTGTGCTCTCGGCAAATGAGAACTTATTCGTAGAGTGCATCACAGTTTGTAAACTGATTTTATATACATTAGGTCTCAACTACCCTTTGTCTTATAGGACAGGTGTAAATATAATTTTGTTTCTTTTATTTGTTTCTGCAATTTTATAAAGAGTACAAGTGATGCTGTTTTATGTCCTATTGGGAGCCTGAGAGTTTCTGGTTCCATAACCAGAAGCTGCTACCTAGCCCTTCTAATGGATGGGAGAGCTAGTTTATTCTTCGACTGTCCAGCTCTGAACTTGCTCTGAATCTCAAGCTTTTCTATCCACAAAACACTCAGGGGCTTTCAACTATTTTTCTATGTATCAGATTTATTGGCACTAACTTGATGACTTCCAAAATGTGCTTTCCTGCCCAGGTAGCTTGAATACAGGTCTCTTTCAGTGATCTAGAGCACGTCATATATAGTAACACTTTACTACTTCTGTAAAGACAATATTGCTGATTTTTCAACACAATTTTTTTTTTTTTTTGGCCGTGCCACACAGCTTGTGGGATCTTAGTTCCCCACCCAGGGATTGAACCCGGGCCACAGCAGGGGAAGTGCTCGGTCCCAACCACTAGACCACCAGGGAACTCCCCCAAACAATTGTTTTACTAATTATATTGCTCCCTTCTCGCCCAGAAGTGTGCAGAAAAGGCATTTTTCATCTCCTTTTACAGGTGAGGAAAAACAAGATCAGAGGTGTTAAGTGCTATGATCCTAGTGCCCTGATCTCCTATCCCCAGTTTGGGGCTCTCTGCAAGCCCATGCTCCTCCTTTCTCATGACCCTTCCCTCCTCCTTTGACCCTCACCAAAAATACTTTTAATCCTTTTGGAAGAGAAGCCCAGCTACACAATGGTACACATTACCTTCACACAGTCAGAAGCTTTGGATGGTTCCCCCAGTAAAGCTGGAAATATTAGAAGTAAAATGAAATGAAAGCAAAGTAGCCATCTGACAGAAGTTGCTTTCTGCCTTCTACATTTTAGGACCTCAAGTATTATTCCATTGATTTGTTGTACATTCCGCATTGGCATGCAATCTGGCAAATCTCTTAACTTATACCCCAGATCCCTGGCCAAATTTTAGCAAAGAGCCAGGGCGGACATAGTGTTTTTTTCTGTATAGAGCCTTCTGTTATGGCGGCTGGGATATATGGAAGCAGGGAGTGAGCAAAGGACTCGGTGGGTGGGTGGAGAAGGGCATGTCCAGGTGACCACCTGTTTGTGGCGGTTGTTGTCGTGGTCATCTGTGACAGTAGCAAGAACGCAAGCTCACTGAAGAGGTGGAGAGAGGAAGCCTCACACTCCTCTGCCTCTGAGGCAGGACAGGATGGGGTATGTGAATGTGAGGAGTCACAGTAGATCTGCAGAGAGTCCAGCTGAGTAGGGGAGGATTTGTCTTCCAGCCTTGGCTATTCTTGAGTACTGGCCCCTGGGAACCAGTGGCGTAATCCTGAATATAGTGACTATATTTCACGCTACAGAATTTTCTGAGTAGATAGCCACTTTTTCAAGAGATACCTTTTTCACATTTTCTTGTTGCCAGTCATAGGCTTAAGTGTGGGTTTCTTTTTCTCCTAAGTGGCACTCAAACGTTGACTGATTCCTAATTTATTTGGCTGTGGCCTGACAAAAAGCTGTCCCATCAGTCTTCAGTGATCAAAAACAGTCTCCTCTTTTTTGCCAGATGAAGAAACATCCCTAGAGAATGCAGAAGGATCGTTGATGAAGGTGTTACAAGCGTGGAAGAAGAACAACAGCCCCGAGCTGACTATTGAGTCAGAGAGGGCATCCTCAGATAAAAGTGCTGTCAGCTTGTCAGGCTTCATGAATGAGCAGCTGGACTTTAATAATAACAGTGATGTTATCAGGGCACGAAATTACATACTGCCTTATATCTCAGAGGGAGATCTAGGAGATGTGGAATCAACATTATTACCATTCCTTCAACTTCTTTTTTCAAATACACAAGATGGAGATATGCCGCTGGGCCTTTTGAAAAACAATACAAGGAGCCCTTCTGTTAAACGTGCACGCAACAATTCAACTAATAAAAATAGATGGAGGAAACTCCATTTTCTGGAAAATTTGTTAGATGCAGAAACTCAGGAAAAAATGGATGAGGTGAAAAAGGAAGAAAAACCTGCCACGCGTACGCGTTCCAACCTTTTAAGTGCCATGTATAAACGCTACGTCTTTCAAAAGAAGTTGGAAACTGCCCAACCACAGAAAGACAGCCTAGCAAAGACTAAGAGTACAGAGGAAAAGCTGCTGAGAGTGAACAGGGTCCTCAAGGGCCCGAGGGGCCTACAGAAAATGCACCTCCAAGCAGTGGGAGATGAGAGCGTCTGGGGGAAACAGAATGCCCAGCCATCTGTGGCGAGCACTGCCGAAGAAAGAAGGCTCAGGAGGCCATCCCCAAGAAAGCTGAAACAGCTACTCATGGTGCAGAGGCCCAGGAAGCTGGTGGGAAAGTCCTCCAATGCAGAGTCTTCATTCATAAAGGAACACAAGGCAGCAGGTTCCTCTACCCTGAAACAGTACTTCAAGGGCAGGCCTTCTGCCTCCATCCCTCCAGAATCCCCACCTGAGGTTAAAAGCAAATCAAAAGACTTATCCAACACTATACTTGTTTTAGAAGATGCAAAGGCTAGAGTTAGAAATATTAAGGATTTTGAACTAATCTCACATTCTGGGAAAAAAATACATCTTCCATAAAATTAGGACTCATCGGGTCCACAGAAAACCCAAAGTCAAAAGGAGTCAAAAGTTCAGAAAGAAAAGTTCACCCAATAGAATGATGCTTGCAAGCCCTCCGTTCTCTGTAGGGAGGAGTCTCATAAATTCCCCTCCGCGAGAGCCTGTTTCATCTTCAGGAGAAGTGACTTCTCAGGAAAATCCTTTTCCAGAATTATTTTCGCTTTCAGACCCTTCGATAGAAAACACCACTTCAGAAAACAATACTGCACAAAACGTTTCTGAAGAAATTATTTCTACAGGAAACTCTAGTCTGCCAGGAGGAACCAGCCCTGGAAACACTACCCATAGGAACGTCTCCACTGCACATTCTACTGTTGCTGCAGACAACAGTATGCCAACTGTTCAACACACCAACGAAACACAATGGGAGTAGCACAACACGGGCACTGAATTATCCTCTAAGCCCACAGGCTTCACTTTCCTGGGGTTCACATCCCCGGGTGATCAAGTTGAAACTCAGCTAAAGCAGCAGCTGCGGTCCCTCATCCCCAACAATGTCATGCGAAGGCTCATTTCTCATGTTATCCAGACTTTGAAAATAGACTGCTCGGAGACCCACGTGCAGCTGGCCTGTGCCAACCTCATCTCTAGAACAGGCCTCCTGATGAAGCTTCTCAGCAAGCAGCAAGAAGTAAAGGTGTCCAAAGCGGAATGGGATACGGACCAGTGGAAAAGTGACAACTCTGTCAGTGAGAGCACAGAAGCCCAGAGTGAGCAGAAAGAGCAGGAGTCAAGTGAGGTGAGGAGAACCCCTGAAACATGGGACCTGGACTTTTACTCAGTTTAGGACATGCCATGAACGTGCCCAAGCAGGAATACCACGGGCTCCTAGTCTGTATCTTACCTTCAGCCGTGAAACTGGCTAAGACAGTGATCTCCCACTTGGCTCATTTAGAGAGTGTGCCACTATTCCTAGGGTAGACGAGAAGAGGACATAACACAGGACAACTAAATTGTAGGTAAATAAATTGTAGAAGAAAAGGCTAATGATAAGATTAATAACACTAAATTTAGCTTGTTCTTATAGAAGCTACTCGCCTGGAAGGATTGGGTTTTATAGTAGTTTAAGAATAGTTAGCTATTGTTTAGAATAGGTTTAAGAAGAGTTAGCTTTCATCCCTTGTATCTCCTTGTTTTTAAAAAATTTGTCATTTATTTTTTTAGCTCACAAAAGAAGTTCCAGGATATGGCTGTAACAACAAACTCATCTTGGCAATATCTGTAACTGTAGTAGTGACGATTTTGGTTACAATTCTCTGTCTCATTGAGGTAAGGACAATAATTCATTCAGATTCAGAACCCACAAACTTGAGAATCAAAGCCACCTTTCCACCCACTACTACTTGATTCTTCTCTTTAGTCATGAGGACTGAGATACACTTTGTTCTTTTACTGAAAAGTATATTCCCAGGATTTTTTGTTTCCTTTTTTCTTTTTTGGCTGCGTTGGGTCTTCATTGCGGTGCACGGGCTTCTCATTGCGGTGGCTTCTCTTGTTGTGGAGTACGGGCTCTAGACGCGCGGGCTCAGGAGTTGTGGCGCACGGACTTAGTTGCTCCACAGCATGTGGGACTTTCCGAGACCAGGGATGGGACCCGTGTCCCCTGCACTGGCAGGCAGATTCTTAACCACTGAACCACCAGGGAAGTCCCAATTCCAGTATTCTTAATCGTTTGTGTAGATCCATATTCCAAACAAGTGTCATTTTCCTCCTGCTTAAAAATACTTCTTTTACCCTTTCTTATAGTGAAAGTCTACTAGTAATGAATTCTTTCAGCTTTTGTATGTCTGAGATAGTCTTCATTTTGCTTTTGTTTGGACAGATCTGGGTATAGAATTCTAGCTTGATAGAATTCAATGCACTACTTTAAAGGTGTTATTCCACTGAGTTCTCCTTTACATTGTTTCCAGCAAGAATTCTGCTGTCGTTGTTATCTTTGTTCCTCTGTACGTAGTGTATAGTTTTTTCCTCTGGCTGCTTTTAAATTTTTCTCTTTATTGCTGGTTTTGAGCAATTTGATTATTTTTTGTGCCTTGGTGTAGTTTTGTCCATGTTTCTTATGCTTACAGTTCATTGATCTTCTTGACTTTGTGGGTTTATAGTGTTTGCCAATTTGGAAAAGTGTTGGCTATTATTTCTTCAAATTGTTGTATTTCTCCTCTCCTTCATGGACTCTAAGTACCCATGTATTAGGCCACTTGACGTTGTTGCACAACTCACTGAGGCTCTATTCATTTTTGTTGTTGTTTTGTTTTGTTACTCTTTTTGTTTCATTTTGGATAGTTTCTATTGCTATGCCTTAATGTTCACTGACCCTTTCTTCTGCAGTGTCTAATCTGCCATTAACCTCGTTCCGTATCTTTTTCATTTAGACATTGTTTTTAATCTCTAGAAGCACAATTTGGGTCTGTTTTACATTTTCCATGCCTATACTTAACATTTTCAGTGTTTATTCTGGGTTTATTAACATATGAAATGCAGTTGTAATAACTTTTCTTCATGTATAATAACTTTTTAAATGTTCTTTTCTGCCAATTCTAACATCTGTATGGATTATGGGTTAGTTTTGATTGATTGCCTTTTCTCCTCAGTATGGGTCATATTTTCCTACTTCTTTGCATCCTTGGCAATTTTTCATATGATCCCAGATATTGTGAGGTTTAGTTTATTATTTGCTATATATATATATATATTCCTGTAAAATGCTTGGGCTTTGTTTTGGGTGAAATCAAGTTACTCAGAACAATTTTATTCTTTTAGGTCTAGTGTGTAAGATTCGTTGGGTAGGAGTCCAAGTAGCCTTTAGTGTGGAGCTCACTGTATGCAACTACGGAGACAAGTCCTTTCTGAGCATCATGAGGTTTTGCAGTCTGACTTGTAGGAACAGGTACTATTCCTACAACCCTGTGTGATATCCAGTTATTCTTATTATTAATCCTTTCATGTGGTTCTTTTCCTGGCATCAGGGAATTCCTCACACAAATGTACTGACCAATACTTTGTTGAATTCTCAAGAGATCCCTCTGCATGTCTCCAGAGTTCTTTGTCTGTGCACTTCTTTTCTCTCTGATACTCTGCTTTGGGAACTCTAGTTACGTTGGTTTTCCCAGACTCTCAGCTCCATTTCCTCAGTCAGGGGGTCCACCAGTCTCTGCCAGGACTTCTCTTCCCTTTACCATGACCTGGAAACTCTCTCAGAGAAGTAAGGTAGGGCAATTAGAGGGATCACTTCATTTATTTCCCATCTCCTGGAGATCACTGAACTTTATTGCCTGAGGTCCAGTTTCTTGAAAACTGTTGTTTCATATGTCCTGTCTGATGTTTTCATTGTTTCAGGTGGGAGGTCAAATTGGTCCTTGTTACTTCATCTTGGCCAGAAGCCAATAACATAGTTTAAGTCTGTTTTGTTTTGATACAGGGTCCAGTTAAAGATTAGGCATTGCATGTCATGTCTTTGTTTCCTTTAATCTAGAATATTTCCCTACTATTTTTTTTGATGTTTTATGACATTGGCATTTTTGAAGAGTCTAAGCCAGTTGTCTTGTCAATTGCCCCACAATCTGGATTTGTCTGTTTCCTCATTAGATTCAAAGTAAACATTTTGGGGAAGAATACTATATAGGTGATGTATTCTTCATACTTCATCACTTCAGGTGGCCCAGTGCTAAGTTTGATCACTTGACTGAGGTGGTATCTTCCATATCTCTCCATTGTAAAGTTATTTTTCCCCTTGGTAATTGATAAATAATATGTGGGGTGATACGTTGGGATCAGTGAAGATCCTACTTTCAAACAACTCTTCACCCAACTGTGCATCAATGATAATCCTTGTCTGAATCGATTATTACATTGATAGTTGCCAATGACACTTTCCTAATTCTATCATTCCTTTTGCATTTATTAGCTGACATTATTCTATAAAGAAGAGCTCCCCCACTTTTCATTTTGAGTATCATTATGAACTCATGTGCTTTTTTAAAAAGTAACTATGTTATACCTTATTATAACGATAGTGTTATTCTTTGGAATGTTCCTTTTGTCCAGATTTGGCCAATGCGATCTCTGTTATTGTTTAACCACACGATGCTTTTTTCTTACTAGAATGATTTCTAATATATTACTACTCACAAATAGGAACTGAGAAAAGGACTCCAGAAGGTGCGGTCTTATTCAGACTCTTCTTAGAAGTCCGCCTTCTTCCTGCGTACTCTCAACCCCAAGTGAGGCTTTCGGGTTGGAAGGAGATACTTCTGAATTAAACTACAGATCAATGTCACCCAATTCTAATCCCTATTCCCTTTTTTCTAGGCATACCATACCTACTGCCATCCTAATCCTTCTGTTGGGCACCTCTCTCCTCCTCTATATTTACTTACAACAGTCAAGAGCAGCAATTGGCCAACCGGCCCCTATCCAGTTCTCCAGTCCATATGCCCCAAGAACTCCTTTTTGCACTGGTCTGTGGTGGCCTTGGCCTACCTCGTCTACCCACTCAAGTAACTCTTTTACCACGAATTTAATTACCTGTGTTTCCCTTTATAGGGTCTTACCTAGCCGTATGGCCTGCTGCCTCTGCCAATTTAAAAATACTATTGAGGTTGTCTGTAAGACAGTCAAGCTGCGTTGTGACAGTGAATGCCTGACAGACGTCACACGTTGTGGTGAGTCTCAATTGCGGGATAATAAATTTTTTAATTTTAATTTAATTTTTTAATAATTTTTATTTTTAATCAATGATGATACATTTTCAAATTAATGATGTAATTGCATTATTTTAATTCATTCATTCAGCGTTCCAGCTCCCTACGTTTCTAAGAACTACCCCCTTGCTAAAAATCAGATTCTTGGTTACATTATTAAGCTAATAAGAGCTCAGGTACATAGTTAGCTTAATAATGTAACTGATCCGCATACATAAAGGAACAAGAGAAAGGCATGGAAGGGGGAAGGGAATTCACATTAACGGCCACATATCCTATGCTGTGCTCTCGGCAAATGAGAACTTATTCGTAGAGTGCATCACAGTTTGTAAACTGATTTTATATACATTAGGTCTCAACTACCCTTTGTCTTATAGGACAGGTGTAAATATAATTTTGTTTCTTTTATTTGTTTCTGCAATTTTATAAAGAGTACAAGTGATGCTGTTTTATGTCCTATTGGGAGCCTGAGAGTTTCTGGTTCCATAACCAGAAGCTGCTACCTAGCCCTTCTAATGGATGGGAGAGCTAGTTTATTCTTAGACTGTCCAGCTCTGAACTTGCTCTGAATCTCAAGCTTTTCTATCCACAAAACACTCAGGGGCTTTCAACTATTTTTCTATCTATCAGATTTATTGGCACTAACTTGATGACTTCCAAAATGTGCTTTCCTGCCCAGGTAGCTTGAATACAGGTCTCTTTCAGTGATCTAGAGCACGTCATATATAGTAACACTTTACTACTTCTGTAAAGACAATATTGCTGATTTTTCAACACAATTTTTTTTTTTTTTGGCCGTGCCACACAGCTTGTGGGATCTTAGTTCCCCACCCAGGGATTGAACCCGGGCCACAGCAGGGGAAGTGCTCGGTGCCAACCACTAGACCACCAGGGAACTCCCCCAAACAATTGTTTTACTAATTATATTGCTCCCTTCTCGCCCAGAAGTGTGCAGAAAAGGCATTTTTCATCTCCTTTTACAGGTGAGGAAAAACAAGATCAGAGGTGTTAAGTGCTATGATCCTAGTGCCCTGATCTCCTATCCCCAGTTTGGGGCTCTCTGCAAGCCCATGCTCCTCCTTTCTCATGACCCTTCCCTCCTCCTTTGACCCTCACCAAAAATACTTTTAATCCTTTTGGAAGAGAAGCCCAGCTACACAATGGTACACATTACCTTCACACAGTCAGAAGCTTTGGATGGTTCCCCCAGTAAAGCTGGAAATATTAGAAGTAAAATGAAATGAAAGCAAAGTAGCCATCTGACAGAAGTTGCTTTCTGCCTTCTACATTTTAGGACCTCAAGTATTATTCCATTGATTTGTTGTACATTCCGCATTGGCATGCAATCTGGCAAATCTCTTAACTTATACCCCAGATCCCTGGCCAAATTTTAGCAAAGAGCCAGGGCGGACATAGTGTTTTTTTCTGTATAGAGCCTTCTGTTATGGCGGCTGGGATATATGGAAGCAGGGAGTGAGCAAAGGACTCGGTGGGTGGGTGGAGAAGGGCATGTCCAGGTGACCACCTGTTTGTGGCGGTTGTTGTCGTGGTCATCTGTGACAGTAGCAAGAACGCAAGCTCACTGAAGAGGTGGAGAGAGGAAGCCTCACACTCCTCTGCCTCTGAGGCAGGACAGGATGGGGTATGTGAATGTGAGGAGTCACAGTAGATCTGCAGAGAGTCCAGCTGAGTAGGGGAGGATTTGTCTTCCAGCCTTGGCTATTCTTGAGTACTGGCCCCTGGGAACCAGTGGAGTAATCCTGAATATAGTGACTATATTTCACGCTACAGAATTTTCTGAGTAGATAGCCACTTTTTCAAGAGATACCTTTTTCACATTTTCTTGTTGCCAGTCATAGGCTTAAGTGTGGGTTTCTTTTTCTCCTAAGTGGCACTCAAACGTTGACTGATTCCTAATTTATTTGGCTGTGGCCTGACAAAAAGCTGTCCCATCAGTCTTCAGTGATCAAAAACAGTCTCCTCTTTTTTGCCAGATGAAGAAACATCCCTAGAGAATGCAGAAGGATCGTTGATGAAGGTGTTACAAGCGTGGAAGAAGAACAACAGCCCCGAGCTGACTATTGAGTCAGAGAGGGCATCCTCAGATAAAAGTGCTGTCAGCTTGTCAGGCTTCATGAATGAGCAGCTGGACTTTAATAATAACAGTGATGTTATCAGGGCACGAAATTACATACTGCCTTATATCTCAGAGGGAGATCTAGGAGATGTGGAATCAACATTATTACCATTCCTTCAACTTCTTTTTTCAAATACACAAGATGGAGATATGCCGCTGGGCCTTTTGAAAAACAATACAAGGAGCCCTTCTGTTAAACGTGCACGCAACAATTCAACTAATAAAAATAGATGGAGGAAACTCCATTTTCTGGAAAATTTGTTAGATGCAGAAACTCAAGAAAAAATGGATGAGGTGAAAAAGGAAGAAAAACCTGCCACGCGTACGCGTTCCAACCTTTTAAGTGCCATGTATAAACGCTACATCTTTCAAAAGAAGTTGGAAACTGCCCAACCACAGAAAGACAGCCTAGCAAAGACTAAGAGTACAGAGGAAAAGCTGCTGAGAGTGAACAGGGTCCTCAAGGGCCCGAGGGGCCTACAGAAAATGCACCTCCAAGCAGTGGGAGATGAGAGCGTCTGGGGGAAACAGAATGCCCAGCCATCTGTGGCGAGCACTGCCGAAGAAAGAAGGCTCAGGAGGCCATCCCCAAGAAAGCTGAAACAGCTACTCATGGTGCAGAGGCCCAGGAAGCTGGTGGGAAAGTCCTCCAATGCAGAGTCTTCATTCATAAAGGAACACAAGGCAAGCAGGTTCCTCTACCCTGAAACAGTACTTCAAGGGCAGGCCTTCTGCCTCCATCCCTCCAGAATCCCCACCTGAGGTTAAAAGCAAATCAAAAGACTTATCCAACACTATACTTGTTTTAGAAGATGCAAAGGCTAGAGTTAGAAATATTAAGGATTTTGAACTAATCTCACATTCTGGGAAAAAAATACATCTTCCATAAAATTAGGACTCATCGGGTCCACAGAAAACCCAAAGTCAAAAGGAGTCAAAAGTTCAGAAAGAAAAGTTCACCCAATAGAATGATGCTTGCAAGCCCTCCGTTCTCTGTAGGGAGGAGTCTCATAAATTCCCCTCCGCGAGAGCCTGTTTCATCTTCAGGAGAAGTGACTTCTCAGGAAAATCCTTTTCCAGAATTATTTTCGCTTTCAGACCCTTCGATAGAAAACACCACTTCAGAAAACAATACTGCACAAAACGTTTCTGAAGAAATTATTTCTACAGGAAACTCTAGTCTGCCAGGAGGAACCAGCCCTGGAAACACTACCCATAGGAACGTCTCCACTGCACATTCTACTGTTGCTGCAGACAACAGTATGCCAACTGTTCAACACACCAACGAAACACAATGGGAGTAGCACAACACGGGCACTGAATTATCCTCTAAGCCCACAGGCTTCACTTTCCTGGGGTTCACATCCCCGGGTGATCAAGTTGAAACTCAGCTAAAGCAGCAGCTGCGGTCCCTCATCCCCAACAATGTCATGCGAAGGCTCATTTCTCATGTTATCCAGACTTTGAAAATAGACTGCTCGGAGACCCACGTGCAGCTGGCCTGTGCCAACCTCATCTCTAGAACAGGCCTCCTGATGAAGCTTCTCAGCAAGCAGCAAGAAGTAAAGGTGTCCAAAGCGGAATGGGATACGGACCAGTGGAAAAGTGACAACTCTGTCAGTGAGAGCACAGAAGCCCAGAGTGAGCAGAAAGAGCAGGAGTCAAGTGAGGTGAGGAGAACCCCTGAAACATGGGACCTGAACTTTTACTCAGTTTAGGACATGCCATGAACGTGCCCAAGCAGGAATACCACGGGCTCCTAGTCTGTATCTTACCTTCAGCCGTGAAACTGGCTAAGACAGTGATCTCCCACTTGGCTCATTTAGAGAGTGTGCCACTATTCCTAGGGTAGACGAGAAGAGGACATAACACAGGACAACTAAATTGTAGGTAAATAAATTGTAGAAGAAAAGGCTAATGATAAGATTAATAACACTAAATTTAGCTTGTTCTTATAGAAGCTACTCGCCTGGAAGGATTGGGTTTTATAGTAGTTTAAGAATAGTTAGCTATTGTTTAGAATAGGTTTAAGAAGAGTTAGCTTTCATCCCTTGTATCTCCTTGTTTTTAAAAAATTTGTCATTTATTTTTTTAGCTCACAAAAGAAGTTCCAGGATATGGCTGTAACAACAAACTCATCTTGGCAATATCTGTAACTGTAGTAGTGACGATTTTGGTTACAATTCTCTGTCTCATTGAGGTAAGGACAATAATTCATTCAGATTCAGAACCCACAAACTTGAGAATCAAAGCCACCTTTCCACCCACTACTACTTGATTCTTCTCTTTAGTCATGAGGACTGAGATACACTTTGTTCTTTTACTGAAAAGTATATTCCCAGGATTTTTTGTTTCCTTTTTTCTTTTTTGGCTGCGTTGGGTCTTCATTGCGGTGCACGGGCTTCTCATTGCGGTGGCTTCTCTTGTTGTGGAGTACGGGCTCTAGACGCGCGGGCTCAGGAGTTGTGGCGCACGGACTTAGTTGCTCCACAGCATGTGGGACTTTCCGAGACCAGGGATGGGACCCGTGTCCCCTGCACTGGCAGGCAGATTCTTAACCACTGAACCACCAGGGAAGTCCCAATTCCAGTATTCTTAATCGTTTGTGTAGATCCATATTCCAAACAAGTGTCATTTTCCTCCTGCTTAAAAATACTTCTTTTACCCTTTCTTATAGTGAAAGTCTACTAGTAATGAATTCTTTCAGCTTTTGTATGTCTGAGATAGTCTTCATTTTGCTTTTGTTTGGACAGATCTGGGTATAGAATTCTAGCTTGATAGAATTCAATGCACTACTTTAAAGGTGTTATTCCACTGAGTTCTCCTTTACATTGTTTCCAGCAAGAATTCTGCTGTCGTTGTTATCTTTGTTCCTCTGTACGTAGTGTATAGTTTTTTCCTCTGGCTGCTTTTAAATTTTTCTCTTTATTGCTGGTTTTGAGCAATTTGATTATTTTTTGTGCCTTGGTGTAGTTTTGTCCATGTTTCTTATGCTTACAGTTCATTGATCTTCTTGACTTTGTGGGTTTATAGTGTTTGCCAATTTGGAAAAGTGTTGGCTATTATTTCTTCAAATTGTTGTATTTCTCCTCTCCTTCATGGACTCTAAGTACCCATGTATTAGGCCAGTTGACGTTGTTGCACAACTCACTGAGGCTCTATTCATTTTTGTTGTTGTTTTGTTTTGTTACTCTTTTTGTTTCATTTTGGATAGTTTCTATTGCTATGCCTTAATGTTCACTGACCCTTTCTTCTGCAGTGTCTAATCTGCCATTAACCTCGTTCCGTATCTTTTTCATTTAGACATTGTTTTTAATCTCTAGAAGCACAATTTGGGTCTGTTTTACATTTTCCATGCCTATACTTAACATTTTCAGTGTTTATTCTGGGTTTATTAACATATGAAATGCAGTTGTAATAACTTTTCTTCATGTATAATAACTTTTTAAATGTTCTTTTCTGCCAATTCTAACATCTGTATGGATTATGGGTTAGTTTTGATTGATTGCCTTTTCTCCTCAGTATGGGTCATATTTTCCTACTTCTTTGCATCCTTGGCAATTTTTCATATGATCCCAGATATTGTGAGGTTTAGTTTATTATTTGCTATATATATATATATATTCCTGTAAAATGCTTGGGCTTTGTTTTGGGTGAAATCAAGTTACTCAGAACAATTTTATTCTTTTAGGTCTAGTGTGTAAGATTCGTTGGGTAGGAGTCCAAGTAGCCTTTAGTGTGGAGCTCACTGTATGCAACTACGGAGACAAGTCCTTTCTGAGCATCATGAGGTTTTGCAGTCTGACTTGTAGGAACAGGTACTATTCCTACAACCCTGTGTGATATCCAGTTATTCTTATTATTAATCCTTTCATGTGGTTCTTTTCCTGGCATCAGGGAATTCCTCACACAAATGTACTGACCAATACTTTGTTGAATTCTCAAGAGATCCCTCTGCATGTCTCCAGAGTTCTTTGTCTGTGCACTTCTTTTCTCTCTGATACTCTGCTTTGGGAACTCTAGTTACGTTGGTTTTCCCAGACTCTCAGCTCCATTTCCTCAGTCAGGGGGTCCACCAGTCTCTGCCAGGACTTCTCTTCCCTTTACCATGACCTGGAAACTCTCTCAGAGAAGTAAGGTAGGGCAATTAGAGGGATCACTTCATTTATTTCCCATCTCCTGGAGATCACTGAACTTTATTGCCTGAGGTCCAGTTTCTTGAAAACTGTTGTTTCATATGTCCTGTCTGATGTTTTCATTGTTTCAGGTGGGAGGTCAAATTGGTCCTTGTTACTTCATCTTGGCCAGAAGCCAATAACATAGTTTAAGTCTGTTTTGTTTTGATACAGGGTCCAGTTAAAGATTAGGCATTGCATGTCATGTCTTTGTTTCCTTTAATCTAGAATATTTCCCTACTATTTTTTTTGATGTTTTATGACATTGGCATTTTTGAAGAGTCTAAGCCAGTTGTCTTGTCAATTGCCCCACAATCTGGATTTGTCTGTTTCCTCATTAGATTCAAAGTAAACATTTTGGGGAAGAATACTATATAGGTGATGTATTCTTCATACTTCATCACTTCAGGTGGCCCAGTGCTAAGTTTGATCACTTGACTGAGGTGGTATCTTCCATATCTCTCCATTGTAAAGTTATTTTTCCCCTTGGTAATTGATAAATAATATGTGGGGTGATACGTTGGGATCAGTGAAGATCCTACTTTCAAACAACTCTTCACCCAACTGTGCATCAATGATAATCCTTGTCTGAATCGATTATTACATTGATAGTTGCCAAATGACACTTTCCTAATTCTATCATTCCTTTTGCATTTATTAGCTGACATTATTCTATAAAGAAGAGCTCCCCCACTTTTCATTTTGAGTATCATTATGAACTCATGTGCTTTTTTAAAAAGTAACTATGTTATACCTTATTATAACGATAGTGTTATTCTTTGGAATGTTCCTTTTGTCCAGATTTGGCCAATGCGATCTCTGTTATTGTTTAACCACACGATGCTTTTTTCTTACTAGAATGATTTCTAATATATTACTACTCACAAATAGGAACTGAGAAAAGGACTCCAGAAGGTGCGGTCTTATTCAGACTCTTCTTAGAAGTCCGCCTTCTTCCTGCGTACTCTCAACCCCAAGTGAGGCTTTCGGGTTGGAAGGAGATACTTCTGAATTAAACTACAGATCAATGTCACCCAATTCTAATCCCTATTCCCTTTTTTCTAGGCATACCATACCTACTGCCATCCTAATCCTTCTGTTGGGCACCTCTCTCCTCCTCTATATTTACTTACAACAGTCAAGAGCAGCAATTGGCCAACCGGCCCCTATCCAGTTCTCCAGTCCATATGCCCCAAGAACTCCTTTTTGCACTGGTCTGTGGTGGCCTTGGCCTACCTCGTCTACCCACTCAAGTAACTCTTTTACCACGAATTTAATTACCTGTGTTTCCCTTTATAGGGTCTTACCTAGCCGTATGGCCTGCTGCCTCTGCCAATTTAAAAATACTATTGAGGTTGTCTGTAAGACAGTCAAGCTGCGTTGTGACAGTGAATGCCTGACAGACGTCACACGTTGTGGTGAGTCTCAATTGCGGGATAATAAATTTTTTAATTTTAATTTAATTTTTTAATAATTTTTATTTTTAATCAATGATGATACATTTTCAAATTAATGATGTAATTGCATTATTTTAATTCATTCATTCAGCGTTCCAGCTCCCTACGTTTCTAAGAACTACCCCCTTGCTAAAAATCAGATTCTTGGTTACATTATTAAGCTAATAAGAGCTCAGGTACATAGTTAGCTTAATAATGTAACTGATCCGCATACATAAAGGAACAAGAGAAAGGCATGGAAGGGGGAAGGGAATTCACATTAACGGCCACATATCCTATGCTGTGCTCTCGGCAAATGAGAACTTATTCGTAGAGTGCATCACAGTTTGTAAACTGATTTTATATACATTAGGTCTCAACTACCCTTTGTCTTATAGGACAGGTGTAAATATAATTTTGTTTCTTTTATTTGTTTCTGCAATTTTATAAAGAGTACAAGTGATGCTGTTTTATGTCCTATTGGGAGCCTGAGAGTTTCTGGTTCCATAACCAGAAGCTGCTACCTAGCCCTTCTAATGGATGGGAGAGCTAGTTTATTCTTCGACTGTCCAGCTCTGAACTTGCTCTGAATCTCAAGCTTTTCTATCCACAAAACACTCAGGGGCTTTCAACTATTTTTCTATCTATCAGATTTATTGGCACTAACTTGATGACTTCCAAAATGTGCTTTCCTGCCCAGGTAGCTTGAATACAGGTCTCTTTCAGTGATCTAGAGCACGTCATATATAGTAACACTTTACTACTTCTGTAAAGACAATATTGCTGATTTTTCAACACAATTTTTTTTTTTTTTGGCCGTGCCACACAGCTTGTGGGATCTTAGTTCCCCACCCAGGGATTGAACCCGGGCCACAGCAGGGGAAGTGCTCGGTCCCAACCACTAGACCACCAGGGAACTCCCCCAAACAATTGTTTTACTAATTATATTGCTCCCTTCTCGCCCAGAAGTGTGCAGAAAAGGCATTTTTCATCTCCTTTTACAGGTGAGGAAAAACAAGATCAGAGGTGTTAAGTGCTATGATCCTAGTGCCCTGATCTCCTATCCCCAGTTTGGGGCTCTCTGCAAGCCCATGCTCCTCCTTTCTCATGACCCTTCCCTCCTCCTTTGACCCTCACCAAAAATACTTTTAATCCTTTTGGAAGAGAAGCCCAGCTACACAATGGTACACATTACCTTCACACAGTCAGAAGCTTTGGATGGTTCCCCCAGTAAAGCTGGAAATATTAGAAGTAAAATGAAATGAAAGCAAAGTAGCCATCTGACAGAAGTTGCTTTCTGCCTTCTACATTTTAGGACCTCAAGTATTATTCCATTGATTTGTTGTACATTCCGCATTGGCATGCAATCTGGCAAATCTCTTAACTTATACCCCAGATCCCTGGCCAAATTTTAGCAAAGAGCCAGGGCGGACATAGTGTTTTTTTCTGTATAGAGCCTTCTGTTATGGCGGCTGGGATATATGGAAGCAGGGAGTGAGCAAAGGACTCGGTGGGTGGGTGGAGAAGGGCATGTCCAGGTGACCACCTGTTTGTGGCGGTTGTTGTCGTGGTCATCTGTGACAGTAGCAAGAACGCAAGCTCACTGAAGAGGTGGAGAGAGGAAGCCTCACACTCCTCTGCCTCTGAGGCAGGACAGGATGGGGTATGTGAATGTGAGGAGTCACAGTAGATCTGCAGAGAGTCCAGCTGAGTAGGGGAGGATTTGTCTTCCAGCCTTGGCTATTCTTGAGTACTGGCCCCTGGGAACCAGTGGAGTAATCCTGAATATAGTGACTATATTTCACGCTACAGAATTTTCTGAGTAGATAGCCACTTTTTCAAGAGATACCTTTTTCACATTTTCTTGTTGCCAGTCATAGGCTTAAGTGTGGGTTTCTTTTTCTCCTAAGTGGCACTCAAACGTTGACTGATTCCTAATTTATTTGGCTGTGGCCTGACAAAAAGCTGTCCCATCAGTCTTCAGTGATCAAAAACAGTCTCCTCTTTTTTGCCAGATGAAGAAACATCCCTAGAGAATGCAGAAGGATCGTTGATGAAGGTGTTACAAGCGTGGAAGAAGAACAACAGCCCCGAGCTGACTATTGAGTCAGAGAGGGCATCCTCAGATAAAAGTGCTGTCAGCTTGTCAGGCTTCATGAATGAGCAGCTGGACTTTAATAATAACAGTGATGTTATCAGGGCACGAAATTACATACTGCCTTATATCTCAGAGGGAGATCTAGGAGATGTGGAATCAACATTATTACCATTCCTTCAACTTCTTTTTTCAAATACACAAGATGGAGATATGCCGCTGGGCCTTTTGAAAAACAATACAAGGAGCCCTTCTGTTAAACGTGCACGCAACAATTCAACTAATAAAAATAGATGGAGGAAACTCCATTTTCTGGAAAATTTGTTAGATGCAGAAACTCAAGAAAAAATGGATGAGGTGAAAAAGGAAGAAAAACCTGCCACGCGTACGCGTTCCAACCTTTTAAGTGCCATGTATAAACGCTACATCTTTCAAAAGAAGTTGGAAACTGCCCAACCACAGAAAGACAGCCTAGCAAAGACTAAGAGTACAGAGGAAAAGCTGCTGAGAGTGAACAGGGTCCTCAAGGGCCCGAGGGGCCTACAGAAAATGCACCTCCAAGCAGTGGGAGATGAGAGCGTCTGGGGGAAACAGAATGCCCAGCCATCTGTGGCGAGCACTGCCGAAGAAAGAAGGCTCAGGAGGCCATCCCCAAGAAAGCTGAAACAGCTACTCATGGTGCAGAGGCCCAGGAAGCTGGTGGGAAAGTCCTCCAATGCAGAGTCTTCATTCATAAAGGAACACAAGGCAAGCAGGTTCCTCTACCCTGAAACAGTACTTCAAGGGCAGGCCTTCTGCCGCCATCCCTCCAGAATCCCCACCTGAGGTTAAAAGCAAATCAAAAGACTTATCCAACACTATACTTGTTTTAGAAGATGCAAAGGCTAGAGTTAGAAATATTAAGGATTTTGAACTAATCTCACATTCTGGGAAAAAAATACATCTTCCATAAAATTAGGACTCATCGGGTCCACAGAAAACCCAAAGTCAAAAGGAGTCAAAAGTTCAGAAAGAAAAGTTCACCCAATAGAATGATGCTTGCAAGCCCTCCGTTCTCTGTAGGGAGGAGTCTCATAAATTCCCCTCCGCGAGAGCCTGTTTCATCTTCAGGAGAAGTGACTTCTCAGGAAAATCCTTTTCCAGAATTATTTTCGCTTTCAGACCCTTCGATAGAAAACACCACTTCAGAAAACAATACTGCACAAAACGTTTCTGAAGAAATTATTTCTACAGGAAACTCTAGTCTGCCAGGAGGAACCAGCCCTGGAAACACTACCCATAGGAACGTCTCCACTGCACATTCTACTGTTGCTGCAGACAACAGTATGCCAACTGTTCAACACACCAACGAAACACAATGGGAGTAGCACAACACGGGCACTGAATTATCCTCTAAGCCCACAGGCTTCACTTTCCTGGGGTTCACATCCCCGGGTGATCAAGTTGAAACTCAGCTAAAGCAGCAGCTGCGGTCCCTCATCCCCAACAATGTCATGCGAAGGCTCATTTCTCATGTTATCCAGACTTTGAAAATAGACTGCTCGGAGACCCACGTGCAGCTGGCCTGTGCCAACCTCATCTCTAGAACAGGCCTCCTGATGAAGCTTCTCAGCAAGCAGCAAGAAGTAAAGGTGTCCAAAGCGGAATGGGATACGGACCAGTGGAAAAGTGACAACTCTGTCAGTGAGAGCACAGAAGCCCAGAGTGAGCAGAAAGAGCAGGAGTCAAGTGAGGTGAGGAGAACCCCTGAAACATGGGACCTGGACTTTTACTCAGTTTAGGACATGCCATGAACGTGCCCAAGCAGGAATACCACGGGCTCCTAGTCTGTATCTTACCTTCAGCCGTGAAACTGGCTAAGACAGTGATCTCCCACTTGGCTCATTTAGAGAGTGTGCCACTATTCCTAGGGTAGATGAGAAGAGGACATAACACAGGACAACTAAATTGTAGGTAAATAAATTGTAGAAGAAAAGGCTAATGATAAGATTAATAACACTAAATTTAGCTTGTTCTTATAGAAGCTACTCGCCTGGAAGGATTGGGTTTTATAGTAGTTTAAGAATAGTTAGCTATTGTTTAGAATAGGTTTAAGAAGAGTTAGCTTTCATCCCTTGTATCTCCTTGTTTTTAAAAAATTTGTCATTTATTTTTTTAGCTCACAAAAGAAGTTCCAGGATATGGCTGTAACAACAAACTCATCTTGGCAATATCTGTAACTGTAGTAGTGACGATTTTGGTTACAATTCTCTGTCTCATTGAGGTAAGGACAATAATTCATTCAGATTCAGAACCCACAAACTTGAGAATCAAAGCCACCTTTCCACCCACTACTACTTGATTCTTCTCTTTAGTCATGAGGACTGAGATACACTTTGTTCTTTTACTGAAAAGTATATTCCCAGGATTTTTTGTTTCCTTTTTTCTTTTTTGGCTGCGTTGGGTCTTCATTGCGGTGCACGGGCTTCTCATTGCGGTGGCTTCTCTTGTTGTGGAGTACGGGCTCTAGACGCGCGGGCTCAGGAGTTGTGGCGCACGGACTTAGTTGCTCCACAGCATGTGGGACTTTCCGAGACCAGGGATGGGACCCGTGTCCCCTGCACTGGCAGGCAGATTCTTAACCACTGAACCACCAGGGAAGTCCCAATTCCAGTATTCTTAATCGTTTGTGTAGATCCATATTCCAAACAAGTGTCATTTTCCTCCTGCTTAAAAATACTTCTTTTACCCTTTCTTATAGTGAAAGTCTACTAGTAATGAATTCTTTCAGCTTTTGTATGTCTGAGATAGTCTTCATTTTGCTTTTGTTTGGACAGATCTGGGTATAGAATTCTAGCTTGATAGAATTCAATGCACTACTTTAAAGGTGTTATTCCACTGAGTTCTCCTTTACATTGTTTCCAGCAAGAATTCTGCTGTCGTTGTTATCTTTGTTCCTCTGTACGTAGTGTATAGTTTTTTCCTCTGGCTGCTTTTAAATTTTTCTCTTTATTGCTGGTTTTGAGCAATTTGATTATTTTTTGTGCCTTGGTGTAGTTTTGTCCATGTTTCTTATGCTTACAGTTCATTGATCTTCTTGACTTTGTGGGTTTATAGTGTTTGCCAATTTGGAAAAGTGTTGGCTATTATTTCTTCAAATTGTTGTATTTCTCCTCTCCTTCATGGACTCTAAGTACCCATGTATTAGGCCACTTGACGTTGTTGCACAACTCACTGAGGCTCTATTCATTTTTGTTGTTGTTTTGTTTTGTTACTCTTTTTGTTTCATTTTGGATAGTTTCTATTGCTATGCCTTAATGTTCACTGACCCTTTCTTCTGCAGTGTCTAATCTGCCATTAACCTCGTTCCGTATCTTTTTCATTTAGACATTGTTTTTAATCTCTAGAAGCACAATTTGGGTCTGTTTTACATTTTCCATGCCTATACTTAACATTTTCAGTGTTTATTCTGGGTTTATTAACATATGAAATGCAGTTGTAATAACTTTTCTTCATGTATAATAACTTTTTAAATGTTCTTTTCTGCCAATTCTAACATCTGTATGGATTATGGGTTAGTTTTGATTGATTGCCTTTTCTCCTCAGTATGGGTCATATTTTCCTACTTCTTTGCATCCTTGGCAATTTTTCATATGATCCCAGATATTGTGAGGTTTAGTTTATTATTTGCTATATATATATATATATTCCTGTAAAATGCTTGGGCTTTGTTTTGGGTGAAATCAAGTTACTCAGAACAATTTTATTCTTTTAGGTCTAGTGTGTAAGATTCGTTGGGTAGGAGTCCAAGTAGCCTTTAGTGTGGAGCTCACTGTATGCAACTACGGAGACAAGTCCTTTCTGAGCATCATGAGGTTTTGCAGTCTGACTTGTAGGAACAGGTACTATTCCTACAACCCTGTGTGATATCCAGTTATTCTTATTATTAATCCTTTCATGTGGTTCTTTTCCTGGCATCAGGGAATTCCTCACACAAATGTACTGACCAATACTTTGTTGAATTCTCAAGAGATCCCTCTGCATGTCTCCAGAGTTCTTTGTCTGTGCACTTCTTTTCTCTCTGATACTCTGCTTTGGGAACTCTAGTTACGTTGGTTTTCCCAGACTCTCAGCTCCATTTCCTCAGTCAGGGGGTCCACCAGTCTCTGCCAGGACTTCTCTTCCCTTTACCATGACCTGGAAACTCTCTCAGAGAAGTAAGGTAGGGCAATTAGAGGGATCACTTCATTTATTTCCCATCTCCTGGAGATCACTGAACTTTATTGCCTGAGGTCCAGTTTCTTGAAAACTGTTGTTTCATATGTCCTGTCTGATGTTTTCATTGTTTCAGGTGGGAGGTCAAATTGGTCCTTGTTACTTCATCTTGGCCAGAAGCCAATAACATAGTTTAAGTCTGTTTTGTTTTGATACAGGGTCCAGTTAAAGATTAGGCATTGCATGTCATGTCTTTGTTTCCTTTAATCTAGAATATTTCCCTACTATTTTTTTTGATGTTTTATGACATTGGCATTTTTGAAGAGTCTAAGCCAGTTGTCTTGTCAATTGCCCCACAATCTGGATTTGTCTGTTTCCTCATTAGATTCAAAGTAAACATTTTGGGGAAGAATACTATATAGGTGATGTATTCTTCATACTTCATCACTTCAGGTGGCCCAGTGCTAAGTTTGATCACTTGACTGAGGTGGTATCTTCCATATCTCTCCATTGTAAAGTTATTTTTCCCCTTGGTAATTGATAAATAATATGTGGGGTGATACGTTGGGATCAGTGAAGATCCTACTTTCAAACAACTCTTCACCCAACTGTGCATCAATGATAATCCTTGTCTGAATCGATTATTACATTGATAGTTGCCAATGACACTTTCCTAATTCTATCATTCCTTTTGCATTTATTAGCTGACATTATTCTATAAAGAAGAGCTCCCCCACTTTTCATTTTGAGTATCATTATGAACTCATGTGCTTTTTTAAAAAGTAACTATGTTATACCTTATTATAACGATAGTGTTATTCTTTGGAATGTTCCTTTTGTCCAGATTTGGCCAATGCGATCTCTGTTATTGTTTAACCACACGATGCTTTTTTCTTACTAGAATGATTTCTAATATATTACTACTCACAAATAGGAACTGAGAAAAGGACTCCAGAAGGTGCGGTCTTATTCAGACTCTTCTTAGAAGTCCGCCTTCTTCCTGCGTACTCTCAACCCCAAGTGAGGCTTTCGGGTTGGAAGGAGATACTTCTGAATTAAACTACAGATCAATGTCACCCAATTCTAATCCCTATTCCCTTTTTTCTAGGCATACCATACCTACTGCCATCCTAATCCTTCTGTTGGGCACCTCTCTCCTCCTCTATATTTACTTACAACAGTCAAGAGCAGCAATTGGCCAACCGGCCCCTATCCAGTTCTCCAGTCCATATGCCCCAAGAACTCCTTTTTGCACTGGTCTGTGGTGGCCTTGGCCTACCTCGTCTACCCACTCAAGTAACTCTTTTACCACGAATTTAATTACCTGTGTTTCCCTTTATAGGGTCTTACCTAGCCGTATGGCCTGCTGCCTCTGCCAATTTAAAAATACTATTGAGGTTGTCTGTAAGACAGTCAAGCTGCGTTGTGACAGTGAATGCCTGACAGACGTCACACGTTGTGGTGAGTCTCAATTGCGGGATAATAAATTTTTTAATTTTAATTTAATTTTTTAATAATTTTTATTTTTAATCAATGATGATACATTTTCAAATTAATGATGTAATTGCATTATTTTAATTCATTCATTCAGCGTTCCAGCTCCCTACGTTTCTAAGAACTACCCCCTTGCTAAAAATCAGATTCTTGGTTACATTATTAAGCTAATAAGAGCTCAGGTACATAGTTAGCTTAATAATGTAACTGATCCGCATACATAAAGGAACAAGAGAAAGGCATGGAAGGGGGAAGGGAATTCACATTAACGGCCACATATCCTATGCTGTGCTCTCGGCAAATGAGAACTTATTCGTAGAGTGCATCACAGTTTGTAAACTGATTTTATATACATTAGGTCTCAACTACCCTTTGTCTTATAGGACAGGTGTAAATATAATTTTGTTTCTTTTATTTGTTTCTGCAATTTTATAAAGAGTACAAGTGATGCTGTTTTATGTCCTATTGGGAGCCTGAGAGTTTCTGGTTCCATAACCAGAAGCTGCTACCTAGCCCTTCTAATGGATGGGAGAGCTAGTTTATTCTTAGACTGTCCAGCTCTGAACTTGCTCTGAATCTCAAGCTTTTCTATCCACAAAACACTCAGGGGCTTTCAACTATTTTTCTATCTATCAGATTTATTGGCACTAACTTGATGACTTCCAAAATGTGCTTTCCTGCCCAGGTAGCTTGAATACAGGTCTCTTTCAGTGATCTAGAGCACGTCATATATAGTAACACTTTACTACTTCTGTAAAGACAATATTGCTGATTTTTCAACACAATTTTTTTTTTTTTTGGCCGTGCCACACAGCTTGTGGGATCTTAGTTCCCCACCCAGGGATTGAACCCGGGCCACAGCAGGGGAAGTGCTCGGTGCCAACCACTAGACCACCAGGGAACTCCCCCAAACAATTGTTTTACTAATTATATTGCTCCCTTCTCGCCCAGAAGTGTGCAGAAAAGGCATTTTTCATCTCCTTTTACAGGTGAGGAAAAACAAGATCAGAGGTGTTAAGTGCTATGATCCTAGTGCCCTGATCTCCTATCCCCAGTTTGGGGCTCTCTGCAAGCCCATGCTCCTCCTTTCTCATGACCCTTCCCTCCTCCTTTGACCCTCACCAAAAATACTTTTAATCCTTTTGGAAGAGAAGCCCAGCTACACAATGGTACACATTACCTTCACACAGTCAGAAGCTTTGGATGGTTCCCCCAGTAAAGCTGGAAATATTAGAAGTAAAATGAAATGAAAGCAAAGTAGCCATCTGACAGAAGTTGCTTTCTGCCTTCTACATTTTAGGACCTCAAGTATTATTCCATTGATTTGTTGTACATTCCGCATTGGCATGCAATCTGGCAAATCTCTTAACTTATACCCCAGATCCCTGGCCAAATTTTAGCAAAGAGCCAGGGCGGACATAGTGTTTTTTTCTGTATAGAGCCTTCTGTTATGGCGGCTGGGATATATGGAAGCAGGGAGTGAGCAAAGGACTCGGTGGGTGGGTGGAGAAGGGCATGTCCAGGTGACCACCTGTTTGTGGCGGTTGTTGTCGTGGTCATCTGTGACAGTAGCAAGAACGCAAGCTCACTGAAGAGGTGGAGAGAGGAAGCCTCACACTCCTCTGCCTCTGAGGCAGGACAGGATGGGGTATGTGAATGTGAGGAGTCACAGTAGATCTGCAGAGAGTCCAGCTGAGTAGGGGAGGATTTGTCTTCCAGCCTTGGCTATTCTTGAGTACTGGCCCCTGGGAACCAGTGGAGTAATCCTGAATATAGTGACTATATTTCACGCTACAGAATTTTCTGAGTAGATAGCCACTTTTTCAAGAGATACCTTTTTCACATTTTCTTGTTGCCAGTCATAGGCTTAAGTGTGGGTTTCTTTTTCTCCTAAGTGGCACTCAAACGTTGACTGATTCCTAATTTATTTGGCTGTGGCCTGACAAAAAGCTGTCCCATCAGTCTTCAGTGATCAAAAACAGTCTCCTCTTTTTTGCCAGATGAAGAAACATCCCTAGAGAATGCAGAAGGATCGTTGATGAAGGTGTTACAAGCGTGGAAGAAGAACAACAGCCCCGAGCTGACTATTGAGTCAGAGAGGGCATCCTCAGATAAAAGTGCTGTCAGCTTGTCAGGCTTCATGAATGAGCAGCTGGACTTTAATAATAACAGTGATGTTATCAGGGCACGAAATTACATACTGCCTTATATCTCAGAGGGAGATCTAGGAGATGTGGAATCAACACTATTACCATTCCTTCAACTTCTTTTTTCAAATACACAAGATGGAGATATGCCGCTGGGCCTTTTGAAAAACAATACAAGGAGCCCTTCTGTTAAACGTGCACGCAACAATTCAACTAATAAAAATAGATGGAGGAAACTCCATTTTCTGGAAAATTTGTTAGATGCAGAAACTCAAGAAAAAATGGATGAGGTGAAAAAGGAAGAAAAACCTGCCACGCGTACGCGTTCCAACCTTTTAAGTGCCATGTATAAACGCTACATCTTTCAAAAGAAGTTGGAAACTGCCCAACCACAGAAAGACAGCCTAGCAAAGACTAAGAGTACAGAGGAAAAGCTGCTGAGAGTGAACAGGGTCCTCAAGGGCCCGAGGGGCCTACAGAAAATGCACCTCCAAGCAGTGGGAGATGAGAGCGTCTGGGGGAAACAGAATGCCCAGCCATCTGTGGCGAGCACTGCCGAAGAAAGAAGGCTCAGGAGGCCATCCCCAAGAAAGCTGAAACAGCTACTCATGGTGCAGAGGCCCAGGAAGCTGGTGGGAAAGTCCTCCAATGCAGAGTCTTCATTCATAAAGGAACACAAGGCAAGCAGGTTCCTCTACCCTGAAACAGTACTTCAAGGGCAGGCCTTCTGCCTCCATCCCTCCAGAATCCCCACCTGAGGTTAAAAGCAAATCAAAAGACTTATCCAACACTATACTTGTTTTAGAAGATGCAAAGGCTAGAGTTAGAAATATTAAGGATTTTGAACTAATCTCACATTCTGGGAAAAAAATACATCTTCCATAAAATTAGGACTCATCGGGTCCACAGAAAACCCAAAGTCAAAAGGAGTCAAAAGTTCAGAAAGAAAAGTTCACCCAATAGAATGATGCTTGCAAGCCCTCCGTTCTCTGTAGGGAGGAGTCTCATAAATTCCCCTCCGCGAGAGCCTGTTTCATCTTCAGGAGAAGTGACTTCTCAGGAAAATCCTTTTCCAGAATTATTTTCGCTTTCAGACCCTTCGATAGAAAACACCACTTCAGAAAACAATACTGCACAAAACGTTTCTGAAGAAATTATTTCTACAGGAAACTCTAGTCTGCCAGGAGGAACCAGCCCTGGAAACACTACCCATAGGAACGTCTCCACTGCACATTCTACTGTTGCTGCAGACAACAGTATGCCAACTGTTCAACACACCAACGAAACACAATGGGAGTAGCACAACACGGGCACTGAATTATCCTCTAAGCCCACAGGCTTCACTTTCCTGGGGTTCACATCCCCGGGTGATCAAGTTGAAACTCAGCTAAAGCAGCAGCTGCGGTCCCTCATCCCCAACAATGTCATGCGAAGGCTCATTTCTCATGTTATCCAGACTTTGAAAATAGACTGCTCGGAGACCCACGTGCAGCTGGCCTGTGCCAACCTCATCTCTAGAACAGGCCTCCTGATGAAGCTTCTCAGCAAGCAGCAAGAAGTAAAGGTGTCCAAAGCGGAATGGGATACGGACCAGTGGAAAAGTGACAACTCTGTCAGTGAGAGCACAGAAGCCCAGAGTGAGCAGAAAGAGCAGGAGTCAAGTGAGGTGAGGAGAACCCCTGAAACATGGGACCTGGACTTTTACTCAGTTTAGGACATGCCATGAACGTGCCCAAGCAGGAATACCACGGGCTCCTAGTCTGTATCTTACCTTCAGCCGTGAAACTGGCTAAGACAGTGATCTCCCACTTGGCTCATTTAGAGAGTGTGCCACTATTCCTAGGGTAGATGAGAAGAGGACATAACACAGGACAACTAAATTGTAGGTAAATAAATTGTAGAAGAAAAGGCTAATGATAAGATTAATAACACTAAATTTAGCTTGTTCTTATAGAAGCTACTCGCCTGGAAGGATTGGGTTTTATAGTAGTTTAAGAATAGTTAGCTATTGTTTAGAATAGGTTTAAGAAGAGTTAGCTTTCATCCCTTGTATCTCCTTGTTTTTAAAAAATTTGTCATTTATTTTTTTAGCTCACAAAAGAAGTTCCAGGATATGGCTGTAACAACAAACTCATCTTGGCAATATCTGTAACTGTAGTAGTGACGATTTTGGTTACAATTCTCTGTCTCATTGAGGTAAGGACAATAATTCATTCAGATTCAGAACCCACAAACTTGAGAATCAAAGCCACCTTTCCACCCACTACTACTTGATTCTTCTCTTTAGTCATGAGGACTGAGATACACTTTGTTCTTTTACTGAAAAGTATATTCCCAGGATTTTTTGTTTCCTTTTTTCTTTTTTGGCTGCGTTGGGTCTTCATTGCGGTGCACGGGCTTCTCATTGCGGTGGCTTCTCTTGTTGTGGAGTACGGGCTCTAGACGCGCGGGCTCAGGAGTTGTGGCGCACGGACTTAGTTGCTCCACAGCATGTGGGACTTTCCGAGACCAGGGATGGGACCCGTGTCCCCTGCACTGGCAGGCAGATTCTTAACCACTGAACCACCAGGGAAGTCCCAATTCCAGTATTCTTAATCGTTTGTGTAGATCCATATTCCAAACAAGTGTCATTTTCCTCCTGCTTAAAAATACTTCTTTTACCCTTTCTTATAGTGAAAGTCTACTAGTAATGAATTCTTTCAGCTTTTGTATGTCTGAGATAGTCTTCATTTTGCTTTTGTTTGGACAGATCTGGGTATAGAATTCTAGCTTGATAGAATTCAATGCACTACTTTAAAGGTGTTATTCCACTGAGTTCTCCTTTACATTGTTTCCAGCAAGAATTCTGCTGTCGTTGTTATCTTTGTTCCTCTGTACGTAGTGTATAGTTTTTTCCTCTGGCTGCTTTTAAATTTTTCTCTTTATTGCTGGTTTTGAGCAATTTGATTATTTTTTGTGCCTTGGTGTAGTTTTGTCCATGTTTCTTATGCTTACAGTTCATTGATCTTCTTGACTTTGTGGGTTTATAGTGTTTGCCAATTTGGAAAAGTGTTGGCTATTATTTCTTCAAATTGTTGTATTTCTCCTCTCCTTCATGGACTCTAAGTACCCATGTATTAGGCCACTTGACGTTGTTGCACAACTCACTGAGGCTCTATTCATTTTTGTTGTTGTTTTGTTTTGTTACTCTTTTTGTTTCATTTTGGATAGTTTCTATTGCTATGCCTTAATGTTCACTGACCCTTTCTTCTGCAGTGTCTAATCTGCCATTAACCTCGTTCCGTATCTTTTTCATTTAGACATTGTTTTTAATCTCTAGAAGCACAATTTGGGTCTGTTTTACATTTTCCATGCCTATACTTAACATTTTCAGTGTTTATTCTGGGTTTATTAACATATGAAATGCAGTTGTAATAACTTTTCTTCATGTATAATAACTTTTTAAATGTTCTTTTCTGCCAATTCTAACATCTGTATGGATTATGGGTTAGTTTTGATTGATTGCCTTTTCTCCTCAGTATGGGTCATATTTTCCTACTTCTTTGCATCCTTGGCAATTTTTCATATGATCCCAGATATTGTGAGGTTTAGTTTATTATTTGCTATATATATATATATATTCCTGTAAAATGCTTGGGCTTTGTTTTGGGTGAAATCAAGTTACTCAGAACAATTTTATTCTTTTAGGTCTAGTGTGTAAGATTCGTTGGGTAGGAGTCCAAGTAGCCTTTAGTGTGGAGCTCACTGTATGCAACTACGGAGACAAGTCCTTTCTGAGCATCATGAGGTTTTGCAGTCTGACTTGTAGGAACAGGTACTATTCCTACAACCCTGTGTGATATCCAGTTATTCTTATTATTAATCCTTTCATGTGGTTCTTTTCCTGGCATCAGGGAATTCCTCACACAAATGTACTGACCAATACTTTGTTGAATTCTCAAGAGATCCCTCTGCATGTCTCCAGAGTTCTTTGTCTGTGCACTTCTTTTCTCTCTGATACTCTGCTTTGGGAACTCTAGTTACGTTGGTTTTCCCAGACTCTCAGCTCCATTTCCTCAGTCAGGGGGTCCACCAGTCTCTGCCAGGACTTCTCTTCCCTTTACCATGACCTGGAAACTCTCTCAGAGAAGTAAGGTAGGGCAATTAGAGGGATCACTTCATTTATTTCCCATCTCCTGGAGATCACTGAACTTTATTGCCTGAGGTCCAGTTTCTTGAAAACTGTTGTTTCATATGTCCTGTCTGATGTTTTCATTGTTTCAGGTGGGAGGTCAAATTGGTCCTTGTTACTTCATCTTGGCCAGAAGCCAATAACATAGTTTAAGTCTGTTTTGTTTTGATACAGGGTCCAGTTAAAGATTAGGCATTGCATGTCATGTCTTTGTTTCCTTTAATCTAGAATATTTCCCTACTATTTTTTTTGATGTTTTATGACATTGGCATTTTTGAAGAGTCTAAGCCAGTTGTCTTGTCAATTGCCCCACAATCTGGATTTGTCTGTTTCCTCATTAGATTCAAAGTAAACATTTTGGGGAAGAATACTATATAGGTGATGTATTCTTCATACTTCATCACTTCAGGTGGCCCAGTGCTAAGTTTGATCACTTGACTGAGGTGGTATCTTCCATATCTCTCCATTGTAAAGTTATTTTTCCCCTTGGTAATTGATAAATAATATGTGGGGTGATACGTTGGGATCAGTGAAGATCCTACTTTCAAACAACTCTTCACCCAACTGTGCATCAATGATAATCCTTGTCTGAATCGATTATTACATTGATAGTTGCCAATGACACTTTCCTAATTCTATCATTCCTTTTGCATTTATTAGCTGACATTATTCTATAAAGAAGAGCTCCCCCACTTTTCATTTTGAGTATCATTATGAACTCATGTGCTTTTTTAAAAAGTAACTATGTTATACCTTATTATAACGATAGTGTTATTCTTTGGAATGTTCCTTTTGTCCAGATTTGGCCAATGCGATCTCTGTTATTGTTTAACCACACGATGCTTTTTTCTTACTAGAATGATTTCTAATATATTACTACTCACAAATAGGAACTGAGAAAAGGACTCCAGAAGGTGCGGTCTTATTCAGACTCTTCTTAGAAGTCCGCCTTCTTCCTGCGTACTCTCAACCCCAAGTGAGGCTTTCGGGTTGGAAGGAGATACTTCTGAATTAAACTACAGATCAATGTCACCCAATTCTAATCCCTATTCCCTTTTTTCTAGGCATACCATACCTACTGCCATCCTAATCCTTCTGTTGGGCACCTCTCTCCTCCTCTATATTTACTTACAACAGTCAAGAGCAGCAATTGGCCAACCGGCCCCTATCCAGTTCTCCAGTCCATATGCCCCAAGAACTCCTTTTTGCACTGGTCTGTGGTGGCCTTGGCCTACCTCGTCTACCCACTCAAGTAACTCTTTTACCACGAATTTAATTACCTGTGTTTCCCTTTATAGGGTCTTACCTAGCCGTATGGCCTGCTGCCTCTGCCAATTTAAAAATACTATTGAGGTTGTCTGTAAGACAGTCAAGCTGCGTTGTGACAGTGAATGCCTGACAGACGTCACACGTTGTGGTGAGTCTCAATTGCGGGATAATAAATTTTTTAATTTTAATTTAATTTTTTAATAATTTTTATTTTTAATCAATGATGATACATTTTCAAATTAATGATGTAATTGCATTATTTTAATTCATTCATTCAGCGTTCCAGCTCCCTACGTTTCTAAGAACTACCCCCTTGCTAAAAATCAGATTCTTGGTTACATTATTAAGCTAATAAGAGCTCAGGTACATAGTTAGCTTAATAATGTAACTGATCCGCATACATAAAGGAACAAGAGAAAGGCATGGAAGGGGGAAGGGAATTCACATTAACGGCCACATATCCTATGCTGTGCTCTCGGCAAATGAGAACTTATTCGTAGAGTGCATCACAGTTTGTAAACTGATTTTATATACATTAGGTCTCAACTACCCTTTGTCTTATAGGACAGGTGTAAATATAATTTTGTTTCTTTTATTTGTTTCTGCAATTTTATAAAGAGTACAAGTGATGCTGTTTTATGTCCTATTGGGAGCCTGAGAGTTTCTGGTTCCATAACCAGAAGCTGCTACCTAGCCCTTCTAATGGATGGGAGAGCTAGTTTATTCTTAGACTGTCCAGCTCTGAACTTGCTCTGAATCTCAAGCTTTTCTATCCACAAAACACTCAGGGGCTTTCAACTATTTTTCTATCTATCAGATTTATTGGCACTAACTTGATGACTTCCAAAATGTGCTTTCCTGCCCAGGTAGCTTGAATACAGGTCTCTTTCAGTGATCTAGAGCACGTCATATATAGTAACACTTTACTACTTCTGTAAAGACAATATTGCTGATTTTTCAACACAATTTTTTTTTTTTTTGGCCGTGCCACACAGCTTGTGGGATCTTAGTTCCCCACCCAGGGATTGAACCCGGGCCACAGCAGGGGAAGTGCTCGGTGCCAACCACTAGACCACCAGGGAACTCCCCCAAACAATTGTTTTACTAATTATATTGCTCCCTTCTCGCCCAGAAGTGTGCAGAAAAGGCATTTTTCATCTCCTTTTACAGGTGAGGAAAAACAAGATCAGAGGTGTTAAGTGCTATGATCCTAGTGCCCTGATCTCCTATCCCCAGTTTGGGGCTCTCTGCAAGCCCATGCTCCTCCTTTCTCATGACCCTTCCCTCCTCCTTTGACCCTCACCAAAAATACTTTTAATCCTTTTGGAAGAGAAGCCCAGCTACACAATGGTACACATTACCTTCACACAGTCAGAAGCTTTGGATGGTTCCCCCAGTAAAGCTGGAAATATTAGAAGTAAAATGAAATGAAAGCAAAGTAGCCATCTGACAGAAGTTGCTTTCTGCCTTCTACATTTTAGGACCTCAAGTATTATTCCATTGATTTGTTGTACATTCCGCATTGGCATGCAATCTGGCAAATCTCTTAACTTATACCCCAGATCCCTGGCCAAATTTTAGCAAAGAGCCAGGGCGGACATAGTGTTTTTTTCTGTATAGAGCCTTCTGTTATGGCGGCTGGGATATATGGAAGCAGGGAGTGAGCAAAGGACTCGGTGGGTGGGTGGAGAAGGGCATGTCCAGGTGACCACCTGTTTGTGGCGGTTGTTGTCGTGGTCATCTGTGACAGTAGCAAGAACGCAAGCTCACTGAAGAGGTGGAGAGAGGAAGCCTCACACTCCTCTGCCTCTGAGGCAGGACAGGATGGGGTATGTGAATGTGAGGAGTCACAGTAGATCTGCAGAGAGTCCAGCTGAGTAGGGGAGGATTTGTCTTCCAGCCTTGGCTATTCTTGAGTACTGGCCCCTGGGAACCAGTGGAGTAATCCTGAATATAGTGACTATATTTCACGCTACAGAATTTTCTGAGTAGATAGCCACTTTTTCAAGAGATACCTTTTTCACATTTTCTTGTTGCCAGTCATAGGCTTAAGTGTGGGTTTCTTTTTCTCCTAAGTGGCACTCAAACGTTGACTGATTCCTAATTTATTTGGCTGTGGCCTGACAAAAAGCTGTCCCATCAGTCTTCAGTGATCAAAAACAGTCTCCTCTTTTTTGCCAGATGAAGAAACATCCCTAGAGAATGCAGAAGGATCGTTGATGAAGGTGTTACAAGCGTGGAAGAAGAACAACAGCCCCGAGCTGACTATTGAGTCAGAGAGGGCATCCTCAGATAAAAGTGCTGTCAGCTTGTCAGGCTTCATGAATGAGCAGCTGGACTTTAATAATAACAGTGATGTTATCAGGGCACGAAATTACATACTGCCTTATATCTCAGAGGGAGATCTAGGAGATGTGGAATCAACACTATTACCATTCCTTCAACTTCTTTTTTCAAATACACAAGATGGAGATATGCCGCTGGGCCTTTTGAAAAACAATACAAGGAGCCCTTCTGTTAAACGTGCACGCAACAATTCAACTAATAAAAATAGATGGAGGAAACTCCATTTTCTGGAAAATTTGTTAGATGCAGAAACTCAAGAAAAAATGGATGAGGTGAAAAAGGAAGAAAAACCTGCCACGCGTACGCGTTCCAACCTTTTAAGTGCCATGTATAAACGCTACATCTTTCAAAAGAAGTTGGAAACTGCCCAACCACAGAAAGACAGCCTAGCAAAGACTAAGAGTACAGAGGAAAAGCTGCTGAGAGTGAACAGGGTCCTCAAGGGCCCGAGGGGCCTACAGAAAATGCACCTCCAAGCAGTGGGAGATGAGAGCGTCTGGGGGAAACAGAATGCCCAGCCATCTGTGGCGAGCACTGCCGAAGAAAGAAGGCTCAGGAGGCCATCCCCAAGAAAGCTGAAACAGCTACTCATGGTGCAGAGGCCCAGGAAGCTGGTGGGAAAGTCCTCCAATGCAGAGTCTTCATTCATAAAGGAACACAAGGCAAGCAGGTTCCTCTACCCTGAAACAGTACTTCAAGGGCAGGCCTTCTGCCTCCATCCCTCCAGAATCCCCACCTGAGGTTAAAAGCAAATCAAAAGACTTATCCAACACTATACTTGTTTTAGAAGATGCAAAGGCTAGAGTTAGAAATATTAAGGATTTTGAACTAATCTCACATTCTGGGAAAAAAATACATCTTCCATAAAATTAGGACTCATCGGGTCCACAGAAAACCCAAAGTCAAAAGGAGTCAAAAGTTCAGAAAGAAAAGTTCACCCAATAGAATGATGCTTGCAAGCCCTCCGTTCTCTGTAGGGAGGAGTCTCATAAATTCCCCTCCGCGAGAGCCTGTTTCATCTTCAGGAGAAGTGACTTCTCAGGAAAATCCTTTTCCAGAATTATTTTCGCTTTCAGACCCTTCGATAGAAAACACCACTTCAGAAAACAATACTGCACAAAACGTTTCTGAAGAAATTATTTCTACAGGAAACTCTAGTCTGCCAGGAGGAACCAGCCCTGGAAACACTACCCATAGGAACGTCTCCACTGCACATTCTACTGTTGCTGCAGACAACAGTATGCCAACTGTTCAACACACCAACGAAACACAATGGGAGTAGCACAACACGGGCACTGAATTATCCTCTAAGCCCACAGGCTTCACTTTCCTGGGGTTCACATCCCCGGGTGATCAAGTTGAAACTCAGCTAAAGCAGCAGCTGCGGTCCCTCATCCCCAACAATGTCATGCGAAGGCTCATTTCTCATGTTATCCAGACTTTGAAAATAGACTGCTCGGAGACCCACGTGCAGCTGGCCTGTGCCAACCTCATCTCTAGAACAGGCCTCCTGATGAAGCTTCTCAGCAAGCAGCAAGAAGTAAAGGTGTCCAAAGCGGAATGGGATACGGACCAGTGGAAAAGTGACAACTCTGTCAGTGAGAGCACAGAAGCCCAGAGTGAGCAGAAAGAGCAGGAGTCAAGTGAGGTGAGGAGAACCCCTGAAACATGGGACCTGGACTTTTACTCAGTTTAGGACATGCCATGAACGTGCCCAAGCAGGAATACCACGGGCTCCTAGTCTGTATCTTACCTTCAGCCGTGAAACTGGCTAAGACAGTGATCTCCCACTTGGCTCATTTAGAGAGTGTGCCACTATTCCTAGGGTAGACGAGAAGAGGACATAACACAGGACAACTAAATTGTAGGTAAATAAATTGTAGAAGAAAAGGCTAATGATAAGATTAATAACACTAAATTTAGCTTGTTCTTATAGAAGCTACTCGCCTGGAAGGATTGGGTTTTATAGTAGTTTAAGAATAGTTAGCTATTGTTTAGAATAGGTTTAAGAAGAGTTAGCTTTCATCCCTTGTATCTCCTTGTTTTTAAAAAATTTGTCATTTATTTTTTTAGCTCACAAAAGAAGTTCCAGGATATGGCTGTAACAACAAACTCATCTTGGCAATATCTGTAACTGTAGTAGTGACGATTTTGGTTACAATTCTCTGTCTCATTGAGGTAAGGACAATAATTCATTCAGATTCAGAACCCACAAACTTGAGAATCAAAGCCACCTTTCCACCCACTACTACTTGATTCTTCTCTTTAGTCATGAGGACTGAGATACACTTTGTTCTTTTACTGAAAAGTATATTCCCAGGATTTTTTGTTTCCTTTTTTCTTTTTTGGCTGCGTTGGGTCTTCATTGCGGTGCACGGGCTTCTCATTGCGGTGGCTTCTCTTGTTGTGGAGTACGGGCTCTAGACGCGCGGGCTCAGGAGTTGTGGCGCACGGACTTAGTTGCTCCACAGCATGTGGGACTTTCCGAGACCAGGGATGGGACCCGTGTCCCCTGCACTGGCAGGCAGATTCTTAACCACTGAACCACCAGGGAAGTCCCAATTCCAGTATTCTTAATCGTTTGTGTAGATCCATATTCCAAACAAGTGTCATTTTCCTCCTGCTTAAAAATACTTCTTTTACCCTTTCTTATAGTGAAAGTCTACTAGTAATGAATTCTTTCAGCTTTTGTATGTCTGAGATAGTCTTCATTTTGCTTTTGTTTGGACAGATCTGGGTATAGAATTCTAGCTTGATAGAATTCAATGCACTACTTTAAAGGTGTTATTCCACTGAGTTCTCCTTTACATTGTTTCCAGCAAGAATTCTGCTGTCGTTGTTATCTTTGTTCCTCTGTACGTAGTGTATAGTTTTTTCCTCTGGCTGCTTTTAAATTTTTCTCTTTATTGCTGGTTTTGAGCAATTTGATTATTTTTTGTGCCTTGGTGTAGTTTTGTCCATGTTTCTTATGCTTACAGTTCATTGATCTTCTTGACTTTGTGGGTTTATAGTGTTTGCCAATTTGGAAAAGTGTTGGCTATTATTTCTTCAAATTGTTGTATTTCTCCTCTCCTTCATGGACTCTAAGTACCCATGTATTAGGCCACTTGACGTTGTTGCACAACTCACTGAGGCTCTATTCATTTTTGTTGTTGTTTTGTTTTGTTACTCTTTTTGTTTCATTTTGGATAGTTTCTATTGCTATGCCTTAATGTTCACTGACCCTTTCTTCTGCAGTGTCTAATCTGCCATTAACCTCGTTCCGTATCTTTTTCATTTAGACATTGTTTTTAATCTCTAGAAGCACAATTTGGGTCTGTTTTACATTTTCCATGCCTATACTTAACATTTTCAGTGTTTATTCTGGGTTTATTAACATATGAAATGCAGTTGTAATAACTTTTCTTCATGTATAATAACTTTTTAAATGTTCTTTTCTGCCAATTCTAACATCTGTATGGATTATGGGTTAGTTTTGATTGATTGCCTTTTCTCCTCAGTATGGGTCATATTTTCCTACTTCTTTGCATCCTTGGCAATTTTTCATATGATCCCAGATATTGTGAGGTTTAGTTTATTATTTGCTATATATATATATATATTCCTGTAAAATGCTTGGGCTTTGTTTTGGGTGAAATCAAGTTACTCAGAACAATTTTATTCTTTTAGGTCTAGTGTGTAAGATTCGTTGGGTAGGAGTCCAAGTAGCCTTTAGTGTGGAGCTCACTGTATGCAACTACGGAGACAAGTCCTTTCTGAGCATCATGAGGTTTTGCAGTCTGACTTGTAGGAACAGGTACTATTCCTACAACCCTGTGTGATATCCAGTTATTCTTATTATTAATCCTTTCATGTGGTTCTTTTCCTGGCATCAGGGAATTCCTCACACAAATGTACTGACCAATACTTTGTTGAATTCTCAAGAGATCCCTCTGCATGTCTCCAGAGTTCTTTGTCTGTGCACTTCTTTTCTCTCTGATACTCTGCTTTGGGAACTCTAGTTACGTTGGTTTTCCCAGACTCTCAGCTCCATTTCCTCAGTCAGGGGGTCCACCAGTCTCTGCCAGGACTTCTCTTCCCTTTACCATGACCTGGAAACTCTCTCAGAGAAGTAAGGTAGGGCAATTAGAGGGATCACTTCATTTATTTCCCATCTCCTGGAGATCACTGAACTTTATTGCCTGAGGTCCAGTTTCTTGAAAACTGTTGTTTCATATGTCCTGTCTGATGTTTTCATTGTTTCAGGTGGGAGGTCAAATTGGTCCTTGTTACTTCATCTTGGCCAGAAGCCAATAACATAGTTTAAGTCTGTTTTGTTTTGATACAGGGTCCAGTTAAAGATTAGGCATTGCATGTCATGTCTTTGTTTCCTTTAATCTAGAATATTTCCCTACTATTTTTTTTGATGTTTTATGACATTGGCATTTTTGAAGAGTCTAAGCCAGTTGTCTTGTCAATTGCCCCACAATCTGGATTTGTCTGTTTCCTCATTAGATTCAAAGTAAACATTTTGGGGAAGAATACTATATAGGTGATGTATTCTTCATACTTCATCACTTCAGGTGGCCCAGTGCTAAGTTTGATCACTTGACTGAGGTGGTATCTTCCATATCTCTCCATTGTAAAGTTATTTTTCCCCTTGGTAATTGATAAATAATATGTGGGGTGATACGTTGGGATCAGTGAAGATCCTACTTTCAAACAACTCTTCACCCAACTGTGCATCAATGATAATCCTTGTCTGAATCGATTATTACATTGATAGTTGCCAAATGACACTTTCCTAATTCTATCATTCCTTTTGCATTTATTAGCTGACATTATTCTATAAAGAAGAGCTCCCCCACTTTTCATTTTGAGTATCATTATGAACTCATGTGCTTTTTTAAAAAGTAACTATGTTATACCTTATTATAACGATAGTGTTATTCTTTGGAATGTTCCTTTTGTCCAGATTTGGCCAATGCGATCTCTGTTATTGTTTAACCACACGATGCTTTTTTCTTACTAGAATGATTTCTAATATATTACTACTCACAAATAGGAACTGAGAAAAGGACTCCAGAAGGTGCGGTCTTATTCAGACTCTTCTTAGAAGTCCGCCTTCTTCCTGCGTACTCTCAACCCCAAGTGAGGCTTTCGGGTTGGAAGGAGATACTTCTGAATTAAACTACAGATCAATGTCACCCAATTCTAATCCCTATTCCCTTTTTTCTAGGCATACCATACCTACTGCCATCCTAATCCTTCTGTTGGGCACCTCTCTCCTCCTCTATATTTACTTACAACAGTCAAGAGCAGCAATTGGCCAACCGGCCCCTATCCAGTTCTCCAGTCCATATGCCCCAAGAACTCCTTTTTGCACTGGTCTGTGGTGGCCTTGGCCTACCTCGTCTACCCACTCAAGTAACTCTTTTACCACGAATTTAATTACCTGTGTTTCCCTTTATAGGGTCTTACCTAGCCGTATGGCCTGCTGCCTCTGCCAATTTAAAAATACTATTGAGGTTGTCTGTAAGACAGTCAAGCTGCGTTGTGACAGTGAATGCCTGACAGACGTCACACGTTGTGGTGAGTCTCAATTGCGGGATAATAAATTTTTTAATTTTAATTTAATTTTTTAATAATTTTTATTTTTAATCAATGATGATACATTTTCAAATTAATGATGTAATTGCATTATTTTAATTCATTCATTCAGCGTTCCAGCTCCCTACGTTTCTAAGAACTACCCCCTTGCTAAAAATCAGATTCTTGGTTACATTATTAAGCTAATAAGAGCTCAGGTACATAGTTAGCTTAATAATGTAACTGATCCGCATACATAAAGGAACAAGAGAAAGGCATGGAAGGGGGAAGGGAATTCACATCAACGGCCACATATCCTATGCTGTGCTCTCGGCAAATGAGAACTTATTCGTAGAGTGCATCACAGTTTGTAAACTGATTTTATATACATTAGGTCTCAACTACCCTTTGTCTTATAGGACAGGTGTAAATATAATTTTGTTTCTTTTATTTGTTTCTGCAATTTTATAAAGAGTACAAGTGATGCTGTTTTATGTCCTATTGGGAGCCTGAGAGTTTCTGGTTCCATAACCAGAAGCTGCTACCTAGCCCTTCTAATGGATGGGAGAGCTAGTTTATTCTTCGACTGTCCAGCTCTGAACTTGCTCTGAATCTCAAGCTTTTCTATCCACAAAACACTCAGGGGCTTTCAACTATTTTTCTATGTATCAGATTTATTGGCACTAACTTGATGACTTCCAAAATGTGCTTTCCTGCCCAGGTAGCTTGAATACAGGTCTCTTTCAGTGATCTAGAGCACGTCATATATAGTAACACTTTACTACTTCTGTAAAGACAATATTGCTGATTTTTCAACACAATTTTTTTTTTTTTTTGGCCGTGCCACACAGCTTGTGGGATCTTAGTTCCCCACCCAGGGATTGAACCCGGGCCACAGCAGGGGAAGTGCTCGGTCCCAACCACTAGACCACCAGGGAACTCCCCCAAACAATTTTTTTACTAATTATATTGCTCCCTTCTCGCCCAGAAGTGTGCAGAAAAGGCATTTTTCATCTCCTTTTACAGGTGAGGAAAAACAAGATCAGAGGTGTTAAGTGCTATGATCCTAGTGCCCTGATCTCCTATCCCCAGTTTGGGGCTCTCTGCAAGCCCATGCTCCTCCTTTCTCATGACCCTTCCCTCCTCCTTTGACCCTCACCAAAAATACTTTTAATCCTTTTGGAAGAGAAGCCCAGCTACACAATGGTACACATTACCTTCACACAGTCAGAAGCTTTGGATGGTTCCCCCAGTAAAGCTGGAAATATTAGAAGTAAAATGAAATGAAAGCAAAGTAGCCATCTGACAGAAGTTGCTTTCTGCCTTCTACATTTTAGGACCTCAAGTATTATTCCATTGATTTGTTGTACATTCCGCATTGGCATGCAATCTGGCAAATCTCTTAACTTATACCCCAGATCCCTGGCCAAATTTTAGCAAAGAGCCAGGGCGGACATAGTGTTTTTTTCTGTATAGAGCCTTCTGTTATGGCGGCTGGGATATATGGAAGCAGGGAGTGAGCAAAGGACTCGGTGGGTGGGTGGAGAAGGGCATGTCCAGGTGACCACCTGTTTGTGGCGGTTGTTGTCGTGGTCATCTGTGACAGTAGCAAGAACGCAAGCTCACTGAAGAGGTGGAGAGAGGAAGCCTCACACTCCTCTGCCTCTGAGGCAGGACAGGATGGGGTATGTGAATGTGAGGAGTCACAGTAGATCTGCAGAGAGTCCAGCTGAGTAGGGGAGGATTTGTCTTCCAGCCTTGGCTATTCTTGAGTACTGGCCCCTGGGAACCAGTGGAGTAATCCTGAATATAGTGACTATATTTCACGCTACAGAATTTTCTGAGTAGATAGCCACTTTTTCAAGAGATACCTTTTTCACATTTTCTTGTTGCCAGTCATAGGCTTAAGTGTGGGTTTCTTTTTCTCCTAAGTGGCACTCAAACGTTGACTGATTCCTAATTTATTTGGCTGTGGCCTGACAAAAAGCTGTCCCATCAGTCTTCAGTGATCAAAAACAGTCTCCTCTTTTTTGCCAGATGAAGAAACATCCCTAGAGAATGCAGAAGGATCGTTGATGAAGGTGTTACAAGCGTGGAAGAAGAACAACAGCCCCGAGCTGACTATTGAGTCAGAGAGGGCATCCTCAGATAAAAGTGCTGTCAGCTTGTCAGGCTTCATGAATGAGCAGCTGGACTTTAATAATAACAGTGATGTTATCAGGGCACGAAATTACATACTGCCTTATATCTCAGAGGGAGATCTAGGAGATGTGGAATCAACACTATTACCATTCCTTCAACTTCTTTTTTCAAATACACAAGATGGAGATATGCCGCTGGGCCTTTTGAAAAACAATACAAGGAGCCCTTCTGTTAAACGTGCACGCAACAATTCAACTAATAAAAATAGATGGAGGAAACTCCATTTTCTGGAAAATTTGTTAGATGCAGAAACTCAAGAAAAAATGGATGAGGTGAAAAAGGAAGAAAAACCTGCCACGCGTACGCGTTCCAACCTTTTAAGTGCCATGTATAAACGCTACATCTTTCAAAAGAAGTTGGAAACTGCCCAACCACAGAAAGACAGCCTAGCAAAGACTAAGAGTACAGAGGAAAAGCTGCTGAGAGTGAACAGGGTCCTCAAGGGCCCGAGGGGCCTACAGAAAATGCACCTCCAAGCAGTGGGAGATGAGAGCGTCTGGGGGAAACAGAATGCCCAGCCATCTGTGGCGAGCACTGCCGAAGAAAGAAGGCTCAGGAGGCCATCCCCAAGAAAGCTGAAACAGCTACTCATGGTGCAGAGGCCCAGGAAGCTGGTGGGAAAGTCCTCCAATGCAGAGTCTTCATTCATAAAGGAACACAAGGCAGCAGGTTCCTCTACCCTGAAACAGTACTTCAAGGGCAGGCCTTCTGCCTCCATCCCTCCAGAATCCCCACCTGAGGTTAAAAGCAAATCAAAAGACTTATCCAACACTATACTTGTTTTAGAAGATGCAAAGGCTAGAGTTAGAAATATTAAGGATTTTGAACTAATCTCACATTCTGGGAAAAAAATACATCTTCCATAAAATTAGGACTCATCGGGTCCACAGAAAACCCAAAGTCAAAAGGAGTCAAAAGTTCAGAAAGAAAAGTTCGCCCAATAGAATGATGCTTGCAAGCCCTCCGTTCTCTGTAGGGAGGAGTCTCATAAATTCCCCTCCGCGAGAGCCTGTTTCATCTTCAGGAGAAGTGACTTCTCAGGAAAATCCTTTTCCAGAATTATTTTCTCTTTCAGACCCTTCGATAGAAAACACCACTTCAGAAAACAATACTGCACAAAACGTTTCTGAAGAAATTATTTCTACAGGAAACTCTAGTCTGCCAGGAGGAACCAGCCCTGGAAACACTACCCATAGGAACGTCTCCACTGCACATTCTACTGTTGCTGCAGACAACAGTATGCCAACTGTTCAACACACCAACGAAACACAATGGGAGTAGCACAACACGGGCACTGAATTATCCTCTAAGCCCACAGGCTTCACTTTCCTGGGGTTCACATCCCCGGGTGATCAAGTTGAAACTCAGCTAAAGCAGCAGCTGCGGTCCCTCATCCCCAACAATGTCATGCGAAGGCTCATTTCTCATGTTATCCAGACTTTGAAAATAGACTGCTCGGAGACCCACGTGCAGCTGGCCTGTGCCAACCTCATCTCTAGAACAGGCCTCCTGATGAAGCTTCTCAGCAAGCAGCAAGAAGTAAAGGTGTCCAAAGCGGAATGGGATACGGACCAGTGGAAAAGTGACAACTCTGTCAGTGAGAGCACAGAAGCCCAGAGTGAGCAGAAAGAGCAGGAGTCAAGTGAGGTGAGGAGAACCCCTGAAACATGGGACCTGGACTTTTACTCAGTTTAGGACATGCCATGAACGTGCCCAAGCAGGAATACCACGGGCTCCTAGTCTGTATCTTACCTTCAGCCGTGAAACTGGCTAAGACAGTGATCTCCCACTTGGCTCATTTAGAGAGTGTGCCACTATTCCTAGGGTAGACGAGAAGAGGACATAACACAGGACAACTAAATTGTAGGTAAATAAATTGTAGAAGAAAAGGCTAATGATAAGATTAATAACACTAAATTTAGCTTGTTCTTATAGAAGCTACTCGCCTGGAAGGATTGGGTTTTATAGTAGTTTAAGAATAGTTAGCTATTGTTTAGAATAGGTTTAAGAAGAGTTAGCTTTCATCCCTTGTATCTCCTTGTTTTTAAAAAATTTGTCATTTATTTTTTTAGCTCACAAAAGAAGTTCCAGGATATGGCTGTAACAACAAACTCATCTTGGCAATATCTGTAACTGTAGTAGTGACGATTTTGGTTACAATTCTCTGTCTCATTGAGGTAAGGACAATAATTCATTCAGATTCAGAACCCACAAACTTGAGAATCAAAGCCACCTTTCCACCCACTACTACTTGATTCTTCTCTTTAGTCATGAGGACTGAGATACACTTTGTTCTTTTACTGAAAAGTATATTCCCAGGATTTTTTGTTTCCTTTTTTCTTTTTTGGCTGCGTTGGGTCTTCATTGCGGTGCACGGGCTTCTCATTGCGGTGGCTTCTCTTGTTGTGGAGTACGGGCTCTAGACGCGCGGGCTCAGGAGTTGTGGCGCACGGACTTAGTTGCTCCACAGCATGTGGGACTTTCCGAGACCAGGGATGGGACCCGTGTCCCCTGCACTGGCAGGCAGATTCTTAACCACTGAACCACCAGGGAAGTCCCAATTCCAGTATTCTTAATCGTTTGTGTAGATCCATATTCCAAACAAGTGTCATTTTCCTCCTGCTTAAAAATACTTCTTTTACCCTTTCTTATAGTGAAAGTCTACTAGTAATGAATTCTTTCAGCTTTTGTATGTCTGAGATAGTCTTCATTTTGCTTTTGTTTGGACAGATCTGGGTATAGAATTCTAGCTTGATAGAATTCAATGCACTACTTTAAAGGTGTTATTCCACTGAGTTCTCCTTTACATTGTTTCCAGCAAGAATTCTGCTGTCGTTGTTATCTTTGTTCCTCTGTACGTAGTGTATAGTTTTTTCCTCTGGCTGCTTTTAAATTTTTCTCTTTATTGCTGGTTTTGAGCAATTTGATTATTTTTTGTGCCTTGGTGTAGTTTTGTCCATGTTTCTTATGCTTACAGTTCATTGATCTTCTTGACTTTGTGGGTTTATAGTGTTTACCAATTTGGAAAAGTGTTGGCTATTATTTCTTCAAATTGTTGTATTTCTCCTCTCCTTCATGGACTCTAAGTACCCATGTATTAGGCCACTTGACGTTGTTGCACAACTCACTGAGGCTCTATTCATTTTTGTTGTTGTTTTGTTTTGTTACTCTTTTTGTTTCATTTTGGATAGTTTCTATTGCTATGCCTTAATGTTCACTGACCCTTTCTTCTGCAGTGTCTAATCTGCCATTAACCTCGTTCCGTATCTTTTTCATTTAGACATTGTTTTTAATCTCTAGAAGCACAATTTGGGTCTGTTTTACATTTTCCATGCCTATACTTAACATTTTCAGTGTTTATTCTGGGTTTATTAACATACGAAATGCAGTTGTAATAACTTTTCTTCATGTATAATAACTTTTTAAATGTTCTTTTCTGCCAATTCTAACATCTGTATGGATTATGGGTTAGTTTTGATTGATTGCCTTTTCTCCTCAGTATGGGTCATATTTTCCTACTTCTTTGCATCCTTGGCAATTTTTCATATGATCCCAGATATTGTGAGGTTTAGTTTATTATTTGCTATATATATATATATATTCCTGTAAAATGCTTGGGCTTTGTTTTGGGTGAAATCAAGTTACTCAGAACAATTTTATTCTTTTAGGTCTAGTGTGTAAGATTCGTTGGGTAGGAGTCCAAGTAGCCTTTAGTGTGGAGCTCACTGTATGCAACTACGGAGACAAGTCCTTTCTGAGCATCATGAGGTTTTGCAGTCTGACTTGTAGGAACAGGTACTATTCCTACAACCCTGTGTGATATCCAGTTATTCTTATTATTAATCCTTTCATGTGGTTCTTTTCCTGGCATCAGGGAATTCCTCACACAAATGTACTGACCAATACTTTGTTGAATTCTCAAGAGATCCCTCTGCATGTCTCCAGAGTTCTTTGTCTGTGCACTTCTTTTCTCTCTGATACTCTGCTTTGGGAACTCTAGTTACGTTGGTTTTCCCAGACTCTCAGCTCCATTTCCTCAGTCAGGGGGTCCACCAGTCTCTGCCAGGACTTCTCTTCCCTTTACCATGACCTGGAAACTGTCTCAGAGAAGTAAGGTAGGGCAATTAGAGGGATCACTTCATTTATTTCCCATCTCCTGGAGATCACTGAACTTTATTTGCCTGAGGTCCAGTTTCTTGAAAACTGTTGTTTCATATGTCCTGTCTGATGTTTTCATTGTTTCAGGTGGGAGGTCAAATTGGTCCTTGTTACTTCATCTTGGCCAGAAGCCAATAACATAGTTTAAGTCTGTTTTGTTTTGATACAGGGTCCAGTTAAAGATTAGGCATTGCATGTCATGTCTTTGTTTCCTTTAATCTAGAATATTTCCCTACTATTTTTTTTGATGTTTTATGACATTGGCATTTTTGAAGAGTCTAAGCCAGTTGTCTTGTCAATTGCCCCACAATCTGGATTTGTCTGTTTCCTCATTAGATTCAAAGTAAACATTTTGGGGAAGAATACTATATAGGTGATGTATTCTTCATACTTCATCACTTCAGGTGGCCCAGTGCTAAGTTTGATCACTTGACTGAGGTGGTATCTTCCATATCTCTCCATTGTAAAGTTATTTTTCCCCTTGGTAATTGATAAATAATATGTGGGGTGATACGTTGGGATCAGTGAAGATCCTACTTTCAAACAACTCTTCACCCAACTGTGCATCAATGATAATCCTTGTCTGAATCGATTATTACATTGATAGTTGCCAAATGACACTTTCCTAATTCTATCATTCCTTTTGCATTTATTAGCTGACATTATTCTATAAAGAAGAGCTCCCCCACTTTTCATTTTGAGTATCATTATGAACTCATGTGCTTTTTTAAAAAGTAACTATGTTATACCTTATTATAACGATAGTGTTATTCTTTGGAATGTTCCTTTTGTCCAGATTTGGCCAATGCGATCTCTGTTATTGTTTAACCACACGATGCTTTTTTCTTACTAGAATGATTTCTAATATATTACTACTCACAAATAGGAACTGAGAAAAGGACTCCAGAAGGTGCGGTCTTATTCAGACTCTTCTTAGAAGTCCGCCTTCTTCCTGCGTACTCTCAACCCCAAGTGAGGCTTTCGGGTTGGAAGGAGATACTTCTGAATTAAACTACAGATCAATGTCACCCAATTCTAATCCCTATTCCCTTTTTTCTAGGCATACCATACCTACTGCCATCCTAATCCTTCTGTTGGGCACCTCTCTCCTCCTCTATATTTACTTACAACAGTCAAGAGCAGCAATTGGCCAACCGGCCCCTATCCAGTTCTCCAGTCCATATGCCCCAAGAACTCCTTTTTGCACTGGTCTGTGGTGGCCTTGGCCTACCTCGTCTACCCACTCAAGTAACTCTTTTACCACGAATTTAATTACCTGTGTTTCCCTTTATAGGGTCTTACCTAGCCGTATGGCCTGCTGCCTCTGCCAATTTAAAAATACTATTGAGGTTGTCTGTAAGACAGTCAAGCTGCGTTGTGACAGTGAATGCCTGACAGACGTCACACGTTGTGGTGAGTCTCAATTGCGGGATAATAAATTTTTTAATTTTAATTTAATTTTTTAATAATTTTTATTTTTAATCAATGATGATACATTTTCAAATTAATGATGTAATTGCATTATTTTAATTCATTCATTCAGCGTTCCAGCTCCCTACGTTTCTAAGAACTACCCCCTTGCTAAAAATCAGATTCTTGGTTACATTATTAAGCTAATAAGAGCTCAGGTACATAGTTAGCTTAATAATGTAACTGATCCGCATACATAAAGGAACAAGAGAAAGGCATGGAAGGGGGAAGGGAATTCACATTAACGGCCACATATCCTATGCTGTGCTCTCGGCAAATGAGAACTTATTCGTAGAGTGCATCACAGTTTGTAAACTGATTTTATATACATTAGGTCTCAACTACCCTTTGTCTTATAGGACAGGTGTAAATATAATTTTGTTTCTTTTATTTGTTTCTGCAATTTTATAAAGAGTACAAGTGATGCTGTTTTATGTCCTATTGGGAGCCTGAGAGTTTCTGGTTCCATAACCAGAAGCTGCTACCTAGCCCTTCTAATGGATGGGAGAGCTAGTTTATTCTTCGACTGTCCAGCTCTGAACTTGCTCTGAATCTCAAGCTTTTCTATCCACAAAACACTCAGGGGCTTTCAACTATTTTTCTATGTATCAGATTTATTGGCACTAACTTGATGACTTCCAAAATGTGCTTTCCTGCCCAGGTAGCTTGAATACAGGTCTCTTTCAGTGATCTAGAGCACGTCATATATAGTAACACTTTACTACTTCTGTAAAGACAATATTGCTGATTTTTCAACACAATTTTTTTTTTTTTTTGGCCGTGCCACACAGCTTGTGGGATCTTAGTTCCCCACCCAGGGATTGAACCCGGGCCACAGCAGGGGAAGTGCTCGGTCCCAACCACTAGACCACCAGGGAACTCCCCCAAACAATTGTTTTACTAATTATCTTGCTCCCTTCTCGCCCAGAAGTGTGCAGAAAAGGCATTTTTCATCTCCTTTTACAGGTGAGGAAAAACAAGATCAGAGGTGTTAAGTGCTATGATCCTAGTGCCCTGATCTCCTATCCCCAGTTTGGGGCTCTCTGCAAGCCCATGCTCCTCCTTTCTCATGACCCTTCCCTCCTCCTTTGACCCTCACCAAAAATACTTTTAATCCTTTTGGAAGAGAAGCCCAGCTACACAATGGTACACATTACCTTCACACAGTCAGAAGCTTTGGATGGTTCCCCCAGTAAAGCTGGAAATATTAGAAGTAAAATGAAATGAAAGCAAAGTAGCCATCTGACAGAAGTTGCTTTCTGCCTTCTACATTTTAGGACCTCAAGTATTATTCCATTGATTTGTTGTACATTCCGCATTGGCATGCAATCTGGCAAATCTCTTAACTTATACCCCAGATCCCTGGCCAAATTTTAGCAAAGAGCCAGGGCGGACATAGTGTTTTTTTCTGTATAGAGCCTTCTGTTATGGCGGCTGGGATATATGGAAGCAGGGAGTGAGCAAAGGACTCGGTGGGTGGGTGGAGAAGGGCATGTCCAGGTGACCACCTGTTTGTGGCGGTTGTTGTCGTGGTCATCTGTGACAGTAGCAAGAACGCAAGCTCACTGAAGAGGTGGAGAGAGGAAGCCTCACACTCCTCTGCCTCTGAGGCAGGACAGGATGGGGTATGTGAATGTGAGGAGTCACAGTAGATCTGCAGAGAGTCCAGCTGAGTAGGGGAGGATTTGTCTTCCAGCCTTGGCTATTCTTGAGTACTGGCCCCTGGGAGCCAGTGGAGTAATCCTGAATATAGTGACTATATTTCACGCTACAGAATTTTCTGAGTAGATAGCCACTTTTTCAAGAGATACCTTTTTCACATTTTCTTGTTGCCAGTCATAGGCTTAAGTGTGGGTTTCTTTTTCTCCTAAGTGGCACTCAAACGTTGACTGATTCCTAATTTATTTGGCTGTGGCCTGACAAAAAGCTGTCCCATCAGTCTTCAGTGATCAAAAACAGTCTCCTCTTTTTTGCCAGATGAAGAAACATCCCTAGAGAATGCAGAAGGATCGTTGATGAAGGTGTTACAAGCGTGGAAGAAGAACAACAGCCCCGAGCTGACTATTGAGTCAGAGAGGGCATCCTCAGATAAAAGTGCTGTCAGCTTGTCAGGCTTCATGAATGAGCAGCTGGACTTTAATAATAACAGTGATGTTATCAGGGCACGAAATTACATACTGCCTTATATCTCAGAGGGAGATCTAGGAGATGTGGAATCAACATTATTACCATTCCTTCAACTTCTTTTTTCAAATACACAAGATGGAGATATGCCGCTGGGCCTTTTGAAAAACAATACAAGGAGCCCTTCTGTTAAACGTGCACGCAACAATTCAACTAATAAAAATAGATGGAGGAAACTCCATTTTCTGGAAAATTTGTTAGATGCAGAAACTCAAGAAAAAATGGATGAGGTGAAAAAGGAAGAAAAACCTGCCACGCGTACGCGTTCCAACCTTTTAAGTGCCATGTATAAACGCTACATCTTTCAAAAGAAGTTGGAAACTGCCCAACCACAGAAAGACAGCCTAGCAAAGACTAAGAGTACAGAGGAAAAGCTGCTGAGAGTGAACAGGGTCCTCAAGGGCCCGAGGGGCCTACAGAAAATGCACCTCCAAGCAGTGGGAGATGAGAGCGTCTGGGGGAAACAGAATGCCCAGCCATCTGTGGCGAGCACTGCCGAAGAAAGAAGGCTCAGGAGGCCATCCCCAAGAAAGCTGAAACAGCTACTCATGGTGCAGAGGCCCAGGAAGCTGGTGGGAAAGTCCTCCAATGCAGAGTCTTCATTCATAAAGGAACACAAGGCAAGCAGGTTCCTCTACCCTGAAACAGTACTTCAAGGGCAGGCCTTCTGCCTCCATCCCTCCAGAATCCCCACCTGAGGTTAAAAGCAAATCAAAAGACTTATCCAACACTATACTTGTTTTAGAAGATGCAAAGGCTAGAGTTAGAAATATTAAGGATTTTGAACTAATCTCACATTCTGGGAAAAAAATACATCTTCCATAAAATTAGGACTCATCGGGTCCACAGAAAACCCAAAGTCAAAAGGAGTCAAAAGTTCAGAAAGAAAAGTTCACCCAATAGAATGATGCTTGCAAGCCCTCCGTTCTCTGTAGGGAGGAGTCTCATAAATTCCCCTCCGCGAGAGCCTGTTTCATCTTCAGGAGAAGTGACTTCTCAGGAAAATCCTTTTCCAGAATTATTTTCGCTTTCAGACCCTTCGATAGAAAACACCACTTCAGAAAACAATACTGCACAAAACGTTTCTGAAGAAATTATTTCTACAGGAAACTCTAGTCTGCCAGGAGGAACCAGCCCTGGAAACACTACCCATAGGAACGTCTCCACTGCACATTCTACTGTTGCTGCAGACAACAGTATGCCAACTGTTCAACACACCAACGAAACACAATGGGAGTAGCACAACACGGGCACTGAATTATCCTCTAAGCCCACAGGCTTCACTTTCCTGGGGTTCACATCCCCGGGTGATCAAGTTGAAACTCAGCTAAAGCAGCAGCTGCGGTCCCTCATCCCCAACAATGTCATGCGAAGGCTCATTTCTCATGTTATCCAGACTTTGAAAATAGACTGCTCGGAGACCCACGTGCAGCTGGCCTGTGCCAACCTCATCTCTAGAACAGGCCTCCTGATGAAGCTTCTCAGCAAGCAGCAAGAAGTAAAGGTGTCCAAAGCGGAATGGGATACGGACCAGTGGAAAAGTGACAACTCTGTCAGTGAGAGCACAGAAGCCCAGAGTGAGCAGAAAGAGCAGGAGTCAAGTGAGGTGAGGAGAACCCCTGAAACATGGGACCTGGACTTTTACTCAGTTTAGGACATGCCATGAACGTGCCCAAGCAGGAATACCACGGGCTCCTAGTCTGTATCTTACCTTCAGCCGTGAAACTGGCTAAGACAGTGATCTCCCACTTGGCTCATTTAGAGAGTGTGCCACTATTCCTAGGGTAGACGAGAAGAGGACATAACACAGGACAACTAAATTGTAGGTAAATAAATTGTAGAAGAAAAGGCTAATGATAAGATTAATAACACTAAATTTAGCTTGTTCTTATAGAAGCTACTCGCCTGGAAGGATTGGGTTTTATAGTAGTTTAAGAATAGTTAGCTATTGTTTAGAATAGGTTTAAGAAGAGTTAGCTTTCATCCCTTGTATCTCCTTGTTTTTAAAAAATTTGTCATTTATTTTTTTAGCTCACAAAAGAAGTTCCAGGATATGGCTGTAACAACAAACTCATCTTGGCAATATCTGTAACTGTAGTAGTGACGATTTTGGTTACAATTCTCTGTCTCATTGAGGTAAGGACAATAATTCATTCAGATTCAGAACACACAAACTTGAGAATCAAAGCCACCTTTCCACCCACTACTACTTGATTCTTCTCTTTAGTCATGAGGACTGAGATACACTTTGTTCTTTTACTGAAAAGTATATTCCCAGGATTTTTTGTTTCCTTTTTTCTTTTTTGGCTGCGTTGGGTCTTCATTGCGGTGCACGGGCTTCTCATTGCGGTGGCTTCTCTTGTTGTGGAGTACGGGCTCTAGACGCGCGGGCTCAGGAGTTGTGGCGCACGGACTTAGTTGCTCCACAGCATGTGGGACTTTCCGAGACCAGGGATGGGACCCGTGTCCCCTGCACTGGCAGGCAGATTCTTAACCACTGAACCACCAGGGAAGTCCCAATTCCAGTATTCTTAATCGTTTGTGTAGATCCATATTCCAAACAAGTGTCATTTTCCTCCTGCTTAAAAATACTTCTTTTACCCTTTCTTATAGTGAAAGTCTACTAGTAATGAATTCTTTCAGCTTTTGTATGTCTGAGATAGTCTTCATTTTGCTTTTGTTTGGACAGATCTGGGTATAGAATTCTAGCTTGATAGAATTCAATGCACTACTTTAAAGGTGTTATTCCACTGAGTTCTCCTTTACATTGTTTCCAGCACGAATTCTGCTGTCGTTGTTATCTTTGTTCCTCTGTACGTAGTGTATAGTTTTTTCCTCTGGCTGCTTTTAAATTTTTCTCTTTATTGCTGGTTTTGAGCAATTTGATTATTTTTTGTGCCTTGGTGTAGTTTTGTCCATGTTTCTTATGCTTACAGTTCATTGATCTTCTTGACTTTGTGGGTTTATAGTGTTTACCAATTTGGAAAAGTGTTGGCTATTATTTCTTCAAATTGTTGTATTTCTCCTCTCCTTCATGGACTCTAAGTACCCATGTATTAGGCCAGTTGACGTTGTTGCACAACTCACTGAGGCTCTATTCATTTTTGTTGTTGTTTTGTTTTGTTACTCTTTTTGTTTCATTTTGGATAGTTTCTATTGCTATGCCTTAATGTTCACTGACCCTTTCTTCTGCAGTGTCTAATCTGCCATTAACCTCGTTCCGTATCTTTTTCATTTAGACATTGTTTTTAATCTCTAGAAGCACAATTTGGGTCTGTTTTACATTTTCCATGCCTATACTTAACATTTTCAGTGTTTATTCTGGGTTTATTAACATATGAAATGCAGTTGTAATAACTTTTCTTCATGTATAATAACTTTTTAAATGTTCTTTTCTGCCAATTCTAACATCTGTATGGATTATGGGTTAGTTTTGATTGATTGCCTTTTCTCCTCAGTATGGGTCATATTTTCCTACTTCTTTGCATCCTTGGCAATTTTTCATATGATCCCAGATATTGTGAGGTTTAGTTTATTATTTGCTATATATATATATATATTCCTGTAAAATGCTTGGGCTTTGTTTTGGGTGAAATCAAGTTACTCAGAACAATTTTATTCTTTTAGGTCTAGTGTGTAAGATTCGTTGGGTAGGAGTCCAAGTAGCCTTTAGTGTGGAGCTCACTGTATGCAACTACGGAGACAAGTCCTTTCTGAGCATCATGAGGTTTTGCAGTCTGACTTGTAGGAACAGGTACTATTCCTACAACCCTGTGTGATATCCAGTTATTCTTATTATTAATCCTTTCATGTGGTTCTTTTCCTGGCATCAGGGAATTCCTCACACAAATGTACTGACCAATACTTTGTTGAATTCTCAAGAGATCCCTCTGCATGTCTCCAGAGTTCTTTGTCTGTGCACTTCTTTTCTCTCTGATACTCTGCTTTGGGAACTCTAGTTACGTTGGTTTTCCCAGACTCTCAGCTCCATTTCCTCAGTCAGGGGGTCCACCAGTCTCTGCCAGGACTTCTCTTCCCTTTACCATGACCTGGAAACTCTCTCAGAGAAGTAAGGTAGGGCAATTAGAGGGATCACTTCATTTATTTCCCATCTCCTGGAGATCACTGAACTTTATTTGCCTGAGGTCCAGTTTCTTGAAAACTGTTGTTTCATATGTCCTGTCTGATGTTTTCATTGTTTCAGGTGGGAGGTCAAATTGGTCCTTGTTACTTCATCTTGGCCAGAAGCCAATAACATAGTTTAAGTCTGTTTTGTTTTGATACAGGGTCCAGTTAAAGATTAGGCATTGCATGTCATGTCTTTGTTTCCTTTAATCTAGAATATTTCCCTACTATTTTTTTTGATGTTTTATGACATTGGCATTTTTGAAGAGTCTAAGCCAGTTGTCTTGTCAATTGCCCCACAATCTGGATTTGTCTGTTTCCTCATTAGATTCAAAGTAAACATTTTGGGGAAGAATACTATATAGGTGATGTATTCTTCATACTTCATCACTTCAGGTGGCCCAGTGCTAAGTTTGATCACTTGACTGAGGTGGTATCTTCCATATCTCTCCATTGTAAAGTTATTTTTCCCCTTGGTAATTGATAAATAATATGTGGGGTGATACGTTGGGATCAGTGAAGATCCTACTTTCAAACAACTCTTCACCCAACTGTGCATCAATGATAATCCTTGTCTGAATCGATTATTACATTGATAGTTGCCAAATGACACTTTCCTAATTCTATCATTCCTTTTGCATTTATTAGCTGACATTATTCTATAAAGAAGAGCTCCCCCACTTTTCATTTTGAGTATCATTATGAACTCATGTGCTTTTTTAAAAAGTAACTATGTTATACCTTATTATAACGATAGTGTTATTCTTTGGAATGTTCCTTTTGTCCAGATTTGGCCAATGCGATCTCTGTTATTGTTTAACCACACGATGCTTTTTTCTTACTAGAATGATTTCTAATATATTACTACTCACAAATAGGAACTGAGAAAAGGACTCCAGAAGGTGCGGTCTTATTCAGACTCTTCTTAGAAGTCCGCCTTCTTCCTGCGTACTCTCAACCCCAAGTGAGGCTTTCGGGTTGGAAGGAGATACTTCTGAATTAAACTACAGATCAATGTCACCCAATTCTAATCCCTATTCCCTTTTTTCTAGGCATACCATACCTACTGCCATCCTAATCCTTCTGTTGGGCACCTCTCTCCTCCTCTATATTTACTTACAACAGTCAAGAGCAGCAATTGGCCAACCGGCCCCTATCCAGTTCTCCAGTCCATATGCCCCAAGAACTCCTTTTTGCACTGGTCTGTGGTGGCCTTGGCCTACCTCGTCTACCCACTCAAGTAACTCTTTTACCACGAATTTAATTACCTGTGTTTCCCTTTATAGGGTCTTACCTAGCCGTATGGCCTGCTGCCTCTGCCAATTTAAAAATACTATTGAGGTTGTCTGTAAGACAGTCAAGCTGCGTTGTGACAGTGAATGCCTGACAGACGTCACACGTTGTGGTGAGTCTCAATTGCGGGATAATAAATTTTTTAATTTTAATTTAATTTTTTAATAATTTTTATTTTTAATCAATGATGATACATTTTCAAATTAATGATGTAATTGCATTATTTTAATTCATTCATTCAGCGTTCCAGCTCCCTACGTTTCTAAGAACTACCCCCTTGCTAAAAATCAGATTCTTGGTTACATTATTAAGCTAATAAGAGCTCAGGTACATAGTTAGCTTAATAATGTAACTGATCCGCATACATAAAGGAACAAGAGAAAGGCATGGAAGGGGGAAGGGAATTCACATTAACGGCCACATATCCTATGCTGTGCTCTCGGCAAATGAGAACTTATTCGTAGAGTGCATCACAGTTTGTAAACTGATTTTATATACATTAGGTCTCAACTACCCTTTGTCTTATAGGACAGGTGTAAATATAATTTTGTTTCTTTTATTTGTTTCTGCAATTTTATAAAGAGTACAAGTGATGCTGTTTTATGTCCTATTGGGAGCCTGAGAGTTTCTGGTTCCATAACCAGAAGCTGCTACCTAGCCCTTCTAATGGATGGGAGAGCTAGTTTATTCTTCGACTGTCCAGCTGTGAACTTGCTCTGAATCTCAAGCTTTTCTATCCACAAAACACTCAGGGGCTTTCAACTATTTTTCTATGTATCAGATTTATTGGCACTAACTTGATGACTTCCAAAATGTGCTTTCCTGCCCAGGTAGCTTGAATACAGGTCTCTTTCAGTGATCTAGAGCACGTCATATATAGTAACACTTTACTACTTCTGTAAAGACAATATTGCTGATTTTTCAACACAATTTTTTTTTTTTTTTGGCCGTGCCACACAGCTTGTGGGATCTTAGTTCCCCACCCAGGGATTGAACCCGGGCCACAGCAGGGGAAGTGCTCGGTCCCAACCACTAGACCACCAGGGAACTCCCCCAAACAATTGTTTTACTAATTATCTTGCTCCCTTCTCGCCCAGAAGTGTGCAGAAAAGGCATTTTTCATCTCCTTTTACAGGTGAGGAAAAACAAGATCAGAGGTGTTAAGTGCTATGATCCTAGTGCCCTGATCTCCTATCCCCAGTTTGGGGCTCTCTGCAAGCCCATGCTCCTCCTTTCTCATGACCCTTCCCTCCTCCTTTGACCCTCACCAAAAATACTTTTAATCCTTTTGGAAGAGAAGCCCAGCTACACAATGGTACACATTACCTTCACACAGTCAGAAGCTTTGGATGGTTCCCCCAGTAAAGCTGGAAATATTAGAAGTAAAATGAAATGAAAGCAAAGTAGCCATCTGACAGAAGTTGCTTTCTGCCTTCTACATTTTAGGACCTCAAGTATTATTCCATTGATTTGTTGTACATTCCGCATTGGCATGCAATCTGGCAAATCTCTTAACTTATACCCCAGATCCCTGGCCAAATTTTAGCAAAGAGCCAGGGCGGACATAGTGTTTTTTTCTGTATAGAGCCTTCTGTTATGGCGGCTGGGATATATGGAAGCAGGGAGTGAGCAAAGGACTCGGTGGGTGGGTGGAGAAGGGCATGTCCAGGTGACCACCTGTTTGTGGCGGTTGTTGTCGTGGTCATCTGTGACAGTAGCAAGAACGCAAGCTCACTGAAGAGGTGGAGAGAGGAAGCCTCACACTCCTCTGCCTCTGAGGCAGGACAGGATGGGGTATGTGAATGTGAGGAGTCACAGTAGATCTGCAGAGAGTCCAGCTGAGTAGGGGAGGATTTGTCTTCCAGCCTTGGCTATTCTTGAGTACTGGCCCCTGGGAACCAGTGGAGTAATCCTGAATATAGTGACTATATTTCACGCTACAGAATTTTCTGAGTAGATAGCCACTTTTTCAAGAGATACCTTTTTCACATTTTCTTGTTGCCAGTCATAGGCTTAAGTGTGGGTTTCTTTTTCTCCTAAGTGGCACTCAAACGTTGACTGATTCCTAATTTATTTGGCTGTGGCCTGACAAAAAGCTGTCCCATCAGTCTTCAGTGATCAAAAACAGTCTCCTCTTTTTTGCCAGATGAAGAAACATCCCTAGAGAATGCAGAAGGATCGTTGATGAAGGTGTTACAAGCGTGGAAGAAGAACAACAGCCCCGAGCTGACTATTGAGTCAGAGAGGGCATCCTCAGATAAAAGTGCTGTCAGCTTGTCAGGCTTCATGAATGAGCAGCTGGACTTTAATAATAACAGTGATGTTATCAGGGCACGAAATTACATACTGCCTTATATCTCAGAGGGAGATCTAGGAGATGTGGAATCAACATTATTACCATTCCTTCAACTTCTTTTTTCAAATACACAAGATGGAGATATGCCGCTGGGCCTTTTGAAAAACAATACAAGGAGCCCTTCTGTTAAACGTGCACGCAACAATTCAACTAATAAAAATAGATGGAGGAAACTCCATTTTCTGGAAAATTTGTTAGATGCAGAAACTCAAGAAAAAATGGATGAGGTGAAAAAGGAAGAAAAACCTGCCACGCGTACGCGTTCCAACCTTTTAAGTGCCATGTATAAACGCTACATCTTTCAAAAGAAGTTGGAAACTGCCCAACCACAGAAAGACAGCCTAGCAAAGACTAAGAGTACAGAGGAAAAGCTGCTGAGAGTGAACAGGGTCCTCAAGGGCCCGAGGGGCCTACAGAAAATGCACCTCCAAGCAGTGGGAGATGAGAGCGTCTGGGGGAAACAGAATGCCCAGCCATCTGTGGCGAGCACTGCCGAAGAAAGAAGGCTCAGGAGGCCATCCCCAAGAAAGCTGAAACAGCCACTCATGGTGCAGAGGCCCAGGAAGCTGGTGGGAAAGTCCTCCAATGCAGAGTCTTCATTCATAAAGGAACACAAGGCAGCAGGTTCCTCTACCCTGAAACAGTACTTCAAGGGCAGGCCTTCTGCCTCCATCCCTCCAGAATCCCCACCTGAGGTTAAAAGCAAATCAAAAGACTTATCCAACACTATACTTGTTTTAGAAGATGCAAAGGCTAGAGTTAGAAATATTAAGGATTTTGAACTAATCTCACATTCTGGGAAAAAAATACATCTTCCATAAAATTAGGACTCATCGGGTCCACAGAAAACCCAAAGTCAAAAGGAGTCAAAAGTTCAGAAAGAAAAGTTCGCCCAATAGAATGATGCTTGCAAGCCCTCCGTTCTCTGTAGGGAGGAGTCTCATAAATTCCCCTCCGCGAGAGCCTGTTTCATCTTCAGGAGAAGTGACTTCTCAGGAAAATCCTTTTCCAGAATTATTTTCTCTTTCAGACCCTTCGATAGAAAACACCACTTCAGAAAACAATACTGCACAAAACGTTTCTGAAGAAATTATTTCTACAGGAAACTCTAGTCTGCCAGGAGGAACCAGCCCTGGAAACACTACCCATAGGAACGTCTCCACTGCACATTCTACTGTTGCTGCAGACAACAGTATGCCAACTGTTCAACACACCAACGAAACACAATGGGAGTAGCACAACACGGGCACTGAATTATCCTCTAAGCCCACAGGCTTCACTTTCCTGGGGTTCACATCCCCGGGTGATCAAGTTGAAACTCAGCTAAAGCAGCAGCTGCGGTCCCTCATCCCCAACAATGTCATGCGAAGGCTCATTTCTCATGTTATCCAGACTTTGAAAATAGACTGCTCGGAGACCCACGTGCAGCTGGCCTGTGCCAACCTCATCTCTAGAACAGGCCTCCTGATGAAGCTTCTCAGCAAGCAGCAAGAAGTAAAGGTGTCCAAAGCGGAATGGGATACGGACCAGTGGAAAAGTGACAACTCTGTCAGTGAGAGCACAGAAGCCCAGAGTGAGCAGAAAGAGCAGGAGTCAAGTGAGGTGAGGAGAACCCCTGAAACATGGGACCTGGACTTTTACTCAGTTTAGGACATGCCATGAACGTGCCCAAGCAGGAATACCACGGGCTCCTAGTCTGTATCTTACCTTCAGCCGTGAAACTGGCTAAGACAGTGATCTCCCACTTGGCTCATTTAGAGAGTGTGCCACTATTCCTAGGGTAGACGAGAAGAGGACATAACACAGGACAACTAAATTGTAGGTAAATAAATTGTAGAAGAAAAGGCTAATGATAAGATTAATAACACTAAATTTAGCTTGTTCTTATAGAAGCTACTCGCCTGGAAGGATTGGGTTTTATAGTAGTTTAAGAATAGTTAGCTATTGTTTAGAATAGGTTTAAGAAGAGTTAGCTTTCATCCCTTGTATCTCCTTGTTTTTAAAAAATTTGTCATTTATTTTTTTAGCTCACAAAAGAAGTTCCAGGATATGGCTGTAACAACAAACTCATCTTGGCAATATCTGTAACTGTAGTAGTGACGATTTTGGTTACAATTCTCTGTCTCATTGAGGTAAGGACAATAATTCATTCAGATTCAGAACCCACAAACTTGAGAATCAAAGCCACCTTTCCACCCACTACTACTTGATTCTTCTCTTTAGTCATGAGGACTGAGATACACTTTGTTCTTTTACTGAAAAGTATATTCCCAGGATTTTTTGTTTCCTTTTTTCTTTTTTGGCTGCGTTGGGTCTTCATTGCGGTGCACGGGCTTCTCATTGCGGTGGCTTCTCTTGTTGTGGAGTACGGGCTCTAGACGCGCGGGCTCAGGAGTTGTGGCGCACGGACTTAGTTGCTCCACAGCATGTGGGACTTTCCGAGACCAGGGATGGGACCCGTGTCCCCTGCACTGGCAGGCAGATTCTTAACCACTGAACCACCAGGGAAGTCCCAATTCCAGTATTCTTAATCGTTTGTGTAGATCCATATTCCAAACAAGTGTCATTTTCCTCCTGCTTAAAAATACTTCTTTTACCCTTTCTTATAGTGAAAGTCTACTAGTAATGAATTCTTTCAGCTTTTGTATGTCTGAGATAGTCTTCATTTTGCTTTTGTTTGGACAGATCTGGGTATAGAATTCTAGCTTGATAGAATTCAATGCACTACTTTAAAGGTGTTATTCCACTGAGTTCTCCTTTACATTGTTTCCAGCAAGAATTCTGCTGTCGTTGTTATCTTTGTTCCTCTGTACGTAGTGTATAGTTTTTTCCTCTGGCTGCTTTTAAATTTTTCTCTTTATTGCTGGTTTTGAGCAATTTGATTATTTTTTGTGCCTTGGTGTAGTTTTGTCCATGTTTCTTATGCTTACAGTTCATTGATCTTCTTGACTTTGTGGGTTTATAGTGTTTACCAATTTGGAAAAGTGTTGGCTATTATTTCTTCAAATTGTTGTATTTCTCCTCTCCTTCATGGACTCTAAGTACCCATGTATTAGGCCACTTGACGTTGTTGCACAACTCACTGAGGCTCTATTCATTTTTGTTGTTGTTTTGTTTTGTTACTCTTTTTGTTTCATTTTGGATAGTTTCTATTGCTATGCCTTAATGTTCACTGACCCTTTCTTCTGCAGTGTCTAATCTGCCATTAACCTCGTTCCGTATCTTTTTCATTTAGACATTGTTTTTAATCTCTAGAAGCACAATTTGGGTCTGTTTTACATTTTCCATGCCTATACTTAACATTTTCAGTGTTTATTCTGGGTTTATTAACATACGAAATGCAGTTGTAATAACTTTTCTTCATGTATAATAACTTTTTAAATGTTCTTTTCTGCCAATTCTAACATCTGTATGGATTATGGGTTAGTTTTGATTGATTGCCTTTTCTCCTCAGTATGGGTCATATTTTCCTACTTCTTTGCATCCTTGGCAATTTTTCATATGATCCCAGATATTGTGAGGTTTAGTTTATTATTTGCTATATATATATATATATTCCTGTAAAATGCTTGGGCTTTGTTTTGGGTGAAATCAAGTTACTCAGAACAATTTTATTCTTTTAGGTCTAGTGTGTAAGATTCGTTGGGTAGGAGTCCAAGTAGCCTTTAGTGTGGAGCTCACTGTATGCAACTACGGAGACAAGTCCTTTCTGAGCATCATGAGGTTTTGCAGTCTGACTTGTAGGAACAGGTACTATTCCTACAACCCTGTGTGATATCCAGTTATTCTTATTATTAATCCTTTCATGTGGTTCTTTTCCTGGCATCAGGGAATTCCTCACACAAATGTACTGACCAATACTTTGTTGAATTCTCAAGAGATCCCTCTGCATGTCTCCAGAGTTCTTTGTCTGTGCACTTCTTTTCTCTCTGATACTCTGCTTTGGGAACTCTAGTTACGTTGGTTTTCCCAGACTCTCAGCTCCATTTCCTCAGTCAGGGGGTCCACCAGTCTCTGCCAGGACTTCTCTTCCCTTTACCATGACCTGGAAACTCTCTCAGAGAAGTAAGGTAGGGCAATTAGAGGGATCACTTCATTTATTTCCCATCTCCTGGAGATCACTGAACTTTATTTGCCTGAGGTCCAGTTTCTTGAAAACTGTTGTTTCATATGTCCTGTCTGATGTTTTCATTGTTTCAGGTGGGAGGTCAAATTGGTCCTTGTTACTTCATCTTGGCCAGAAGCCAATAACATAGTTTAAGTCTGTTTTGTTTTGATACAGGGTCCAGTTAAAGATTAGGCATTGCATGTCATGTCTTTGTTTCCTTTAATCTAGAATATTTCCCTACTATTTTTTTTGATGTTTTATGACATTGGCATTTTTGAAGAGTCTAAGCCAGTTGTCTTGTCAATTGCCCCACAATCTGGATTTGTCTGTTTCCTCATTAGATTCAAAGTAAACATTTTGGGGAAGAATACTATATAGGTGATGTATTCTTCATACTTCATCACTTCAGGTGGCCCAGTGCTAAGTTTGATCACTTGACTGAGGTGGTATCTTCCATATCTCTCCATTGTAAAGTTATTTTTCCCCTTGGTAATTGATAAATAATATGTGGGGTGATACGTTGGGATCAGTGAAGATCCTACTTTCAAACAACTCTTCACCCAACTGTGCATCAATGATAATCCTTGTCTGAATCGATTATTACATTGATAGTTGCCAAATGACACTTTCCTAATTCTATCATTCCTTTTGCATTTATTAGCTGACATTATTCTATAAAGAAGAGCTCCCCCACTTTTCATTTTGAGTATCATTATGAACTCATGTGCTTTTTTAAAAAGTAACTATGTTATACCTTATTATAACGATAGTGTTATTCTTTGGAATGTTCCTTTTGTCCAGATTTGGCCAATGCGATCTCTGTTATTGTTTAACCACACGATGCTTTTTTCTTACTAGAATGATTTCTAATATATTACTACTCACAAATAGGAACTGAGAAAAGGACTCCAGAAGGTGCGGTCTTATTCAGACTCTTCTTAGAAGTCCGCCTTCTTCCTGCGTACTCTCAACCCCAAGTGAGGCTTTCGGGTTGGAAGGAGATACTTCTGAATTAAACTACAGATCAATGTCACCCAATTCTAATCCCTATTCCCTTTTTTCTAGGCATACCATACCTACTGCCATCCTAATCCTTCTGTTGGGCACCTCTCTCCTCCTCTATATTTACTTACAACAGTCAAGAGCAGCAATTGGCCAACCGGCCCCTATCCAGTTCTCCAGTCCATATGCCCCAAGAACTCCTTTTTGCACTGGTCTGTGGTGGCCTTGGCCTACCTCGTCTACCCACTCAAGTAACTCTTTTACCACGAATTTAATTACCTGTGTTTCCCTTTATAGGGTCTTACCTAGCCGTATGGCCTGCTGCCTCTGCCAATTTAAAAATACTATTGAGGTTGTCTGTAAGACAGTCAAGCTGCGTTGTGACAGTGAATGCCTGACAGACGTCACACGTTGTGGTGAGTCTCAACTGCGGGATAATAAATTTTTTAATTTTAATTTAATTTTTTAATAATTTTTATTTTTAATCAATGATGATAAATTTTCAAATTAATGATGTAATTGCATTATTTTAATTCATTCATTCAGCGTTCCAGCTCCCTACGTTTCTAAGAACTACCCCCTTGCTAAAAATCAGATTCTTGGTTACATTATTAAGCTAATAAGAGCTCAGGTACATAGTTAGCTTAATAATGTAACTGATCCGCATACATAAAGGAACAAGAGAAAGGCATGGAAGGGGGAAGGGAATTCACATTAACGGCCACATATCCTATGCTGTGCTCTCGGCAAATGAGAACTTATTCGTAGAGTGCATCACAGTTTGTAAACTGATTTTATATACATTAGGTCTCAACTACCCTTTGTCTTATAGGACAGGTGTAAATATAATTTTGTTTCTTTTATTTGTTTCTGCAATTTTATAAAGAGTACAAGTGATGCTGTTTTATGTCCTATTGGGAGCCTGAGAGTTTCTGGTTCCATAACCAGAAGCTGCTACCTAGCCCTTCTAATGGATGGGAGAGCTAGTTTATTCTTCGACTGTCCAGCTCTGAACTTGCTCTGAATCTCAAGCTTTTCTATCCACAAAACACTCAGGGGCTTTCAACTATTTTTCTATGTATCAGATTTATTGGCACTAACTTGATGACTTCCAAAATGTGCTTTCCTGCCCAGGTAGCTTGAATACAGGTCTCTTTCAGTGATCTAGAGCACGTCATATATAGTAACACTTTACTACTTCTGTAAAGACAATATTGCTGATTTTTCAACACAATTTTTTTTTTTTTTTGGCCGTGCCACACAGCTTGTGGGATCTTAGTTCCCCACCCAGGGATTGAACCCGGGCCACAGCAGGGGAAGTGCTCGGTCCCAACCACTAGACCACCAGGGAACTCCCCCAAACAATTGTTTTACTAATTATCTTGCTCCCTTCTCGCCCAGAAGTGTGCAGAAAAGGCATTTTTCATCTCCTTTTACAGGTGAGGAAAAACAAGATCAGAGGTGTTAAGTGCTATGATCCTAGTGCCCTGATCTCCTATCCCCAGTTTGGGGCTCTCTGCAAGCCCATGCTCCTCCTTTCTCATGACCCTTCCCTCCTCCTTTGACCCTCACCAAAAATACTTTTAATCCTTTTGGAAGAGAAGCCCAGCTACACAATGGTACACATTACCTTCACACAGTCAGAAGCTTTGGATGGTTCCCCCAGTAAAGCTGGAAATATTAGAAGTAAAATGAAATGAAAGCAAAGTAGCCATCTGACAGAAGTTGCTTTCTGCCTTCTACATTTTAGGACCTCAAGTATTATTCCATTGATTTGTTGTACATTCCGCATTGGCATGCAATCTGGCAAATCTCTTAACTTATACCCCAGATCCCTGGCCAAATTTTAGCAAAGAGCCAGGGCGGACATAGTGTTTTTTTCTGTATAGAGCCTTCTGTTATGGCGGCTGGGATATATGGAAGCAGGGAGTGAGCAAAGGACTCGGTGGGTGGGTGGAGAAGGGCATGTCCAGGTGACCACCTGTTTGTGGCGGTTGTTGTCGTGGTCATCTGTGACAGTAGCAAGAACGCAAGCTCACTGAAGAGGTGGAGAGAGGAAGCCTCACACTCCTCTGCCTCTGAGGCAGGACAGGATGGGGTATGTGAATGTGAGGAGTCACAGTAGATCTGCAGAGAGTCCAGCTGAGTAGGGGAGGATTTGTCTTCCAGCCTTGGCTATTCTTGAGTACTGGCCCCTGGGAACCAGTGGAGTAATCCTGAATATAGTGACTATATTTCACGCTACAGAATTTTCTGAGTAGATAGCCACTTTTTCAAGAGATACCTTTTTCACATTTTCTTGTTGCCAGTCATAGGCTTAAGTGTGGGTTTCTTTTTCTCCTAAGTGGCACTCAAACGTTGACTGATTCCTAATTTATTTGGCTGTGGCCTGACAAAAAGCTGTCCCATCAGTCTTCAGTGATCAAAAACAGTCTCCTCTTTTTTGCCAGATGAAGAAACATCCCTAGAGAATGCAGAAGGATCGTTGATGAAGGTGTTACAAGCGTGGAAGAAGAACAACAGCCCCGAGCTGACTATTGAGTCAGAGAGGGCATCCTCAGATAAAAGTGCTGTCAGCTTGTCAGGCTTCATGAATGAGCAGCTGGACTTTAATAATAACAGTGATGTTATCAGGGCACGAAATTACATACTGCCTTATATCTCAGAGGGAGATCTAGGAGATGTGGAATCAACATTATTACCATTCCTTCAACTTCTTTTTTCAAATACACAAGATGGAGATATGCCGCTGGGCCTTTTGAAAAACAATACAAGGAGCCCTTCTGTTAAACGTGCACGCAACAATTCAACTAATAAAAATAGATGGAGGAAACTCCATTTTCTGGAAAATTTGTTAGATGCAGAAACTCAAGAAAAAATGGATGAGGTGAAAAAGGAAGAAAAACCTGCCACGCGTACGCGTTCCAACCTTTTAAGTGCCATGTATAAACGCTACATCTTTCAAAAGAAGTTGGAAACTGCCCAACCACAGAAAGACAGCCTAGCAAAGACTAAGAGTACAGAGGAAAAGCTGCTGAGAGTGAACAGGGTCCTCAAGGGCCCGAGGGGCCTACAGAAAATGCACCTCCAAGCAGTGGGAGATGAGAGCGTCTGGGGGAAACAGAATGCCCAGCCATCTGTGGCGAGCACTGCCGAAGAAAGAAGGCTCAGGAGGCCATCCCCAAGAAAGCTGAAACAGCTACTCATGGTGCAGAGGCCCAGGAAGCTGGTGGGAAAGTCCTCCAATGCAGAGTCTTCATTCATAAAGGAACACAAGGCAGCAGGTTCCTCTACCCTGAAACAGTACTTCAAGGGCAGGCCTTCTGCCTCCATCCCTCCAGAATCCCCACCTGAGGTTAAAAGCAAATCAAAAGACTTATCCAACACTATACTTGTTTTAGAAGATGCAAAGGCTAGAGTTAGAAATATTAAGGATTTTGAACTAATCTCACATTCTGGGAAAAAAATACATCTTCCATAAAATTAGGACTCATCGGGTCCACAGAAAACCCAAAGTCAAAAGGAGTCAAAAGTTCAGAAAGAAAAGTTCGCCCAATAGAATGATGCTTGCAAGCCCTCCGTTCTCTGTAGGGAGGAGTCTCATAAATTCCCCTCCGCGAGAGCCTGTTTCATCTTCAGGAGAAGTGACTTCTCAGGAAAATCCTTTTCCAGAATTATTTTCGCTTTCAGACCCTTCGATAGAAAACACCACTTCAGAAAACAATACTGCACAAAACGTTTCTGAAGAAATTATTTCTACAGGAAACTCTAGTCTGCCAGGAGGAACCAGCCCTGGAAACACTACCCATAGGAACGTCTCCACTGCACATTCTACTGTTGCTGCAGACAACAGTATGCCAACTGTTCAACACACCAACGAAACACAATGGGAGTAGCACAACACGGGCACTGAATTATCCTCTAAGCCCACAGGCTTCACTTTCCTGGGGTTCACATCCCCGGGTGATCAAGTTGAAACTCAGCTAAAGCAGCAGCTGCGGTCCCTCATCCCCAACAATGTCATGCGAAGGCTCATTTCTCATGTTATCCAGACTTTGAAAATAGACTGCTCGGAGACCCACGTGCAGCTGGCCTGTGCCAACCTCATCTCTAGAACAGGCCTCCTGATGAAGCTTCTCAGCAAGCAGCAAGAAGTAAAGGTGTCCAAAGCGGAATGGGATACGGACCAGTGGAAAAGTGACAACTCTGTCAGTGAGAGCACAGAAGCCCAGAGTGAGCAGAAAGAGCAGGAGTCAAGTGAGGTGAGGAGAACCCCTGAAACATGGGACCTGGACTTTTACTCAGTTTAGGACATGCCATGAACGTGCCCAAGCAGGAATACCACGGGCTCCTAGTCTGTATCTTACCTTCAGCCGTGAAACTGGCTAAGACAGTGATCTCCCACTTGGCTCATTTAGAGAGTGTGCCACTATTCCTAGGGTAGACGAGAAGAGGACATAACACAGGACAACTAAATTGTAGGTAAATAAATTGTAGAAGAAAAGGCTAATGATAAGATTAATAACACTAAATTTAGCTTGTTCTTATAGAAGCTACTCGCCTGGAAGGATTGGGTTTTATAGTAGTTTAAGAATAGTTAGCTATTGTTTAGAATAGGTTTAAGAAGAGTTAGCTTTCATCCCTTGTATCTCCTTGTTTTTAAAAAATTTGTCATTTATTTTTTTAGCTCACAAAAGAAGTTCCAGGATATGGCTGTAACAACAAACTCATCTTGGCAATATCTGTAACTGTAGTAGTGACGATTTTGGTTACAATTCTCTGTCTCATTGAGGTAAGGACAATAATTCATTCAGATTCAGAACCCACAAACTTGAGAATCAAAGCCACCTTTCCACCCACTACTACTTGATTCTTCTCTTTAGTCATGAGGACTGAGATACACTTTGTTCTTTTACTGAAAAGTATATTCCCAGGATTTTTTGTTTCCTTTTTTCTTTTTTGGCTGCGTTGGGTCTTCATTGCGGTGCACGGGCTTCTCATTGCGGTGGCTTCTCTTGTTGTGGAGTACGGGCTCTAGACGCGCGGGCTCAGGAGTTGTGGCGCACGGACTTAGTTGCTCCACAGCATGTGGGACTTTCCGAGACCAGGGATGGGACCCGTGTCCCCTGCACTGGCAGGCAGATTCTTAACCACTGAACCACCAGGGAAGTCCCAATTCCAGTATTCTTAATCGTTTGTGTAGATCCATATTCCAAACAAGTGTCATTTTCCTCCTGCTTAAAAATACTTCTTTTACCCTTTCTTATAGTGAAAGTCTACTAGTAATGAATTCTTTCAGCTTTTGTATGTCTGAGATAGTCTTCATTTTGCTTTTGTTTGGACAGATCTGGGTATAGAATTCTAGCTTGATAGAATTCAATGCACTACTTTAAAGGTGTTATTCCACTGAGTTCTCCTTTACATTGTTTCCAGCAAGAATTCTGCTGTCGTTGTTATCTTTGTTCCTCTGTACGTAGTGTATAGTTTTTTCCTCTGGCTGCTTTTAAATTTTTCTCTTTATTGCTGGTTTTGAGCAATTTGATTATTTTTTGTGCCTTGGTGTAGTTTTGTCCATGTTTCTTATGCTTACAGTTCATTGATCTTCTTGACTTTGTGGGTTTATAGTGTTTACCAATTTGGAAAAGTGTTGGCTATTATTTCTTCAAATTGTTGTATTTCTCCTCTCCTTCATGGACTCTAAGTACCCATGTATTAGGCCACTTGACGTTGTTGCACAACTCACTGAGGCTCTATTCATTTTTGTTGTTGTTTTGTTTTGTTACTCTTTTTGTTTCATTTTGGATAGTTTCTATTGCTATGCCTTAATGTTCACTGACCCTTTCTTCTGCAGTGTCTAATCTGCCATTAACCTCGTTCCGTATCTTTTTCATTTAGACATTGTTTTTAATCTCTAGAAGCACAATTTGGGTCTGTTTTACATTTTCCATGCCTATACTTAACATTTTCAGTGTTTATTCTGGGTTTATTAACATACGAAATGCAGTTGTAATAACTTTTCTTCATGTATAATAACTTTTTAAATGTTCTTTTCTGCCAATTCTAACATCTGTATGGATTATGGGTTAGTTTTGATTGATTGCCTTTTCTCCTCAGTATGGGTCATATTTTCCTACTTCTTTGCATCCTTGGCAATTTTTCATATGATCCCAGATATTGTGAGGTTTAGTTTATTATTTGCTATATATATATATATATTCCTGTAAAATGCTTGGGCTTTGTTTTGGGTGAAATCAAGTTACTCAGAACAATTTTATTCTTTTAGGTCTAGTGTGTAAGATTCGTTGGGTAGGAGTCCAAGTAGCCTTTAGTGTGGAGCTCACTGTATGCAACTACGGAGACAAGTCCTTTCTGAGCATCATGAGGTTTTGCAGTCTGACTTGTAGGAACAGGTACTATTCCTACAACCCTGTGTGATATCCAGTTATTCTTATTATTAATCCTTTCATGTGGTTCTTTTCCTGGCATCAGGGAATTCCTCACACAAATGTACTGACCAATACTTTGTTGAATTCTCAAGAGATCCCTCTGCATGTCTCCAGAGTTCTTTGTCTGTGCACTTCTTTTCTCTCTGATACTCTGCTTTGGGAACTCTAGTTACGTTGGTTTTCCCAGACTCTCAGCTCCATTTCCTCAGTCAGGGGGTCCACCAGTCTCTGCCAGGACTTCTCTTCCCTTTACCATGACCTGGAAACTCTCTCAGAGAAGTAAGGTAGGGCAATTAGAGGGATCACTTCATTTATTTCCCATCTCCTGGAGATCACTGAACTTTATTTGCCTGAGGTCCAGTTTCTTGAAAACTGTTGTTTCATATGTCCTGTCTGATGTTTTCATTGTTTCAGGTGGGAGGTCAAATTGGTCCTTGTTACTTCATCTTGGCCAGAAGCCAATAACATAGTTTAAGTCTGTTTTGTTTTGATACAGGGTCCAGTTAAAGATTAGGCATTGCATGTCATGTCTTTGTTTCCTTTAATCTAGAATATTTCCCTACTATTTTTTTTGATGTTTTATGACATTGGCATTTTTGAAGAGTCTAAGCCAGTTGTCTTGTCAATTGCCCCACAATCTGGATTTGTCTGTTTCCTCATTAGATTCAAAGTAAACATTTTGGGGAAGAATACTATATAGGTGATGTATTCTTCATACTTCATCACTTCAGGTGGCCCAGTGCTAAGTTTGATCACTTGACTGAGGTGGTATCTTCCATATCTCTCCATTGTAAAGTTATTTTTCCCCTTGGTAATTGATAAATAATATGTGGGGTGATACGTTGGGATCAGTGAAGATCCTACTTTCAAACAACTCTTCACCCAACTGTGCATCAATGATAATCCTTGTCTGAATCGATTATTACATTGATAGTTGCCAAATGACACTTTCCTAATTCTATCATTCCTTTTGCATTTATTAGCTGACATTATTCTATAAAGAAGAGCTCCCCCACTTTTCATTTTGAGTATCATTATGAACTCATGTGCTTTTTTAAAAAGTAACTATGTTATACCTTATTATAACGATAGTGTTATTCTTTGGAATGTTCCTTTTGTCCAGATTTGGCCAATGCGATCTCTGTTATTGTTTAACCACACGATGCTTTTTTCTTACTAGAATGATTTCTAATATATTACTACTCACAAATAGGAACTGAGAAAAGGACTCCAGAAGGTGCGGTCTTATTCAGACTCTTCTTAGAAGTCCGCCTTCTTCCTGCGTACTCTCAACCCCAAGTGAGGCTTTCGGGTTGGAAGGAGATACTTCTGAATTAAACTACAGATCAATGTCACCCAATTCTAATCCCTATTCCCTTTTTTCTAGGCATACCATACCTACTGCCATCCTAATCCTTCTGTTGGGCACCTCTCTCCTCCTCTATATTTACTTACAACAGTCAAGAGCAGCAATTGGCCAACCGGCCCCTATCCAGTTCTCCAGTCCATATGCCCCAAGAACTCCTTTTTGCACTGGTCTGTGGTGGCCTTGGCCTACCTCGTCTACCCACTCAAGTAACTCTTTTACCACGAATTTAATTACCTGTGTTTCCCTTTATAGGGTCTTACCTAGCCGTATGGCCTGCTGCCTCTGCCAATTTAAAAATACTATTGAGGTTGTCTGTAAGACAGTCAAGCTGCGTTGTGACAGTGAATGCCTGACAGACGTCACACGTTGTGGTGAGTCTCAACTGCGGGATAATAAATTTTTTAATTTTAATTTAATTTTTTAATAATTTTTATTTTTAATCAATGATGATACATTTTCAAATTAATGATGTAATTGCATTATTTTAATTCATTCATTCAGCGTTCCAGCTCCCTACGTTTCTAAGAACTACCCCCTTGCTAAAAATCAGATTCTTGGTTACATTATTAAGCTAATAAGAGCTCAGGTACATAGTTAGCTTAATAATGTAACTGATCCGCATACATAAAGGAACAAGAGAAAGGCATGGAAGGGGGAAGGGAATTCACATTAACGGCCACATATCCTATGCTGTGCTCTCGGCAAATGAGAACTTATTCGTAGAGTGCATCACAGTTTGTAAACTGATTTTATATACATTAGGTCTCAACTACCCTTTGTCTTATAGGACAGGTGTAAATATAATTTTGTTTCTTTTATTTGTTTCTGCAATTTTATAAAGAGTACAAGTGATGCTGTTTTATGTCCTATTGGGAGCCTGAGAGTTTCTGGTTCCATAACCAGAAGCTGCTACCTAGCCCTTCTAATGGATGGGAGAGCTAGTTTATTCTTCGACTGTCCAGCTCTGAACTTGCTCTGAATCTCAAGCTTTTCTATCCACAAAACACTCAGGGGCTTTCAACTATTTTTCTATGTATCAGATTTATTGGCACTAACTTGATGACTTCCAAAATGTGCTTTCCTGCCCAGGTAGCTTGAATACAGGTCTCTTTCAGTGATCTAGAGCACGTCATATATAGTAACACTTTACTACTTCTGTAAAGACAATATTGCTGATTTTTCAACACAATTTTTTTTTTTTTTTGGCCGTGCCACACAGCTTGTGGGATCTTAGTTCCCCACCCAGGGATTGAACCCGGGCCACAGCAGGGGAAGTGCTCGGTCCCAACCACTAGACCACCAGGGAACTCCCCCAAACAATTGTTTTACTAATTATCTTGCTCCCTTCTCGCCCAGAAGTGTGCAGAAAAGGCATTTTTCATCTCCTTTTACAGGTGAGGAAAAACAAGATCAGAGGTGTTAAGTGCTATGATCCTAGTGCCCTGATCTCCTATCCCCAGTTTGGGGCTCTCTGCAAGCCCATGCTCCTCCTTTCTCATGACCCTTCCCTCCTCCTTTGACCCTCACCAAAAATACTTTTAATCCTTTTGGAAGAGAAGCCCAGCTACACAATGGTACACATTACCTTCACACAGTCAGAAGCTTTGGATGGTTCCCCCAGTAAAGCTGGAAATATTAGAAGTAAAATGAAATGAAAGCAAAGTAGCCATCTGACAGAAGTTGCTTTCTGCCTTCTACATTTTAGGACCTCAAGTATTATTCCATTGATTTGTTGTACATTCCGCATTGGCATGCAATCTGGCAAATCTCTTAACTTATACCCCAGATCCCTGGCCAAATTTTAGCAAAGAGCCAGGGCGGACATAGTGTTTTTTTCTGTATAGAGCCTTCTGTTATGGCGGCTGGGATATATGGAAGCAGGGAGTGAGCAAAGGACTCGGTGGGTGGGTGGAGAAGGGCATGTCCAGGTGACCACCTGTTTGTGGCGGTTGTTGTCGTGGTCATCTGTGACAGTAGCAAGAACGCAAGCTCACTGAAGAGGTGGAGAGAGGAAGCCTCACACTCCTCTGCCTCTGAGGCAGGACAGGATGGGGTATGTGAATGTGAGGAGTCACAGTAGATCTGCAGAGAGTCCAGCTGAGTAGGGGAGGATTTGTCTTCCAGCCTTGGCTATTCTTGAGTACTGGCCCCTGGGAACCAGTGGAGTAATCCTGAATATAGTGACTATATTTCACGCTACAGAATTTTCTGAGTAGATAGCCACTTTTTCAAGAGATACCTTTTTCACATTTTCTTGTTGCCAGTCATAGGCTTAAGTGTGGGTTTCTTTTTCTCCTAAGTGGCACTCAAACGTTGACTGATTCCTAATTTATTTGGCTGTGGCCTGACAAAAAGCTGTCCCATCAGTCTTCAGTGATCAAAAACAGTCTCCTCTTTTTTGCCAGATGAAGAAACATCCCTAGAGAATGCAGAAGGATCGTTGATGAAGGTGTTACAAGCGTGGAAGAAGAACAACAGCCCCGAGCTGACTATTGAGTCAGAGAGGGCATCCTCAGATAAAAGTGCTGTCAGCTTGTCAGGCTTCATGAATGAGCAGCTGGACTTTAATAATAACAGTGATGTTATCAGGGCACGAAATTACATACTGCCTTATATCTCAGAGGGAGATCTAGGAGATGTGGAATCAACATTATTACCATTCCTTCAACTTCTTTTTTCAAATACACAAGATGGAGATATGCCGCTGGGCCTTTTGAAAAACAATACAAGGAGCCCTTCTGTTAAACGTGCACGCAACAATTCAACTAATAAAAATAGATGGAGGAAACTCCATTTTCTGGAAAATTTGTTAGATGCAGAAACTCAAGAAAAAATGGATGAGGTGAAAAAGGAAGAAAAACCTGCCACGCGTACGCGTTCCAACCTTTTAAGTGCCATGTATAAACGCTACATCTTTCAAAAGAAGTTGGAAACTGCCCAACCACAGAAAGACAGCCTAGCAAAGACTAAGAGTACAGAGGAAAAGCTGCTGAGAGTGAACAGGGTCCTCAAGGGCCCGAGGGGCCTACAGAAAATGCACCTCCAAGCAGTGGGAGATGAGAGCGTCTGGGGGAAACAGAATGCCCAGCCATCTGTGGCGAGCACTGCCGAAGAAAGAAGGCTCAGGAGGCCATCCCCAAGAAAGCTGAAACAGCTACTCATGGTGCAGAGGCCCAGGAAGCTGGTGGGAAAGTCCTCCAATGCAGAGTCTTCATTCATAAAGGAACACAAGGCAAGCAGGTTCCTCTACCCTGAAACAGTACTTCAAGGGCAGGCCTTCTGCCTCCATCCCTCCAGAATCCCCACCTGAGGTTAAAAGCAAATCAAAAGACTTATCCAACACTATACTTGTTTTAGAAGATGCAAAGGCTAGAGTTAGAAATATTAAGGATTTTGAACTAATCTCACATTCTGGGAAAAAAATACATCTTCCATAAAATTAGGACTCATCGGGTCCACAGAAAACCCAAAGTCAAAAGGAGTCAAAAGTTCAGAAAGAAAAGTTCACCCAATAGAATGATGCTTGCAAGCCCTCCGTTCTCTGTAGGGAGGAGTCTCATAAATTCCCCTCCGCGAGAGCCTGTTTCATCTTCAGGAGAAGTGACTTCTCAGGAAAATCCTTTTCCAGAATTATTTTCGCTTTCAGACCCTTCGATAGAAAACACCACTTCAGAAAACAATACTGCACAAAACGTTTCTGAAGAAATTATTTCTACAGGAAACTCTAGTCTGCCAGGAGGAACCAGCCCTGGAAACACTACCCATAGGAACGTCTCCACTGCACATTCTACTGTTGCTGCAGACAACAGTATGCCAACTGTTCAACACACCAACGAAACACAATGGGAGTAGCACAACACGGGCACTGAATTATCCTCTAAGCCCACAGGCTTCACTTTCCTGGGGTTCACATCCCCGGGTGATCAAGTTGAAACTCAGCTAAAGCAGCAGCTGCGGTCCCTCATCCCCAACAATGTCATGCGAAGGCTCATTTCTCATGTTATCCAGACTTTGAAAATAGACTGCTCGGAGACCCACGTGCAGCTGGCCTGTGCCAACCTCATCTCTAGAACAGGCCTCCTGATGAAGCTTCTCAGCAAGCAGCAAGAAGTAAAGGTGTCCAAAGCGGAATGGGATACGGACCAGTGGAAAAGTGACAACTCTGTCAGTGAGAGCACAGAAGCCCAGAGTGAGCAGAAAGAGCAGGAGTCAAGTGAGGTGAGGAGAACCCCTGAAACATGGGACCTGGACTTTTACTCAGTTTAGGACATGCCATGAACGTGCCCAAGCAGGAATACCACGGGCTCCTAGTCTGTATCTTACCTTCAGCCGTGAAACTGGCTAAGACAGTGATCTCCCACTTGGCTCATTTAGAGAGTGTGCCACTATTCCTAGGGTAGACGAGAAGAGGACATAACACAGGACAACTAAATTGTAGGTAAATAAATTGTAGAAGAAAAGGCTAATGATAAGATTAATAACACTAAATTTAGCTTGTTCTTATAGAAGCTACTCGCCTGGAAGGATTGGGTTTTATAGTAGTTTAAGAATAGTTAGCTATTGTTTAGAATAGGTTTAAGAAGAGTTAGCTTTCATCCCTTGTATCTCCTTGTTTTTAAAAAATTTGTCATTTATTTTTTTAGCTCACAAAAGAAGTTCCAGGATATGGCTGTAACAACAAACTCATCTTGGCAATATCTGTAACTGTAGTAGTGACGATTTTGGTTACAATTCTCTGTCTCATTGAGGTAAGGACAATAATTCATTCAGATTCAGAACCCACAAACTTGAGAATCAAAGCCACCTTTCCACCCACTACTACTTGATTCTTCTCTTTAGTCATGAGGACTGAGATACACTTTGTTCTTTTACTGAAAAGTATATTCCCAGGATTTTTTGTTTCCTTTTTTCTTTTTTGGCTGCGTTGGGTCTTCATTGCGGTGCACGGGCTTCTCATTGCGGTGGCTTCTCTTGTTGTGGAGTACGGGCTCTAGACGCGCGGGCTCAGGAGTTGTGGCGCACGGACTTAGTTGCTCCACAGCATGTGGGACTTTCCGAGACCAGGGATGGGACCCGTGTCCCCTGCACTGGCAGGCAGATTCTTAACCACTGAACCACCAGGGAAGTCCCAATTCCAGTATTCTTAATCGTTTGTGTAGATCCATATTCCAAACAAGTGTCATTTTCCTCCTGCTTAAAAATACTTCTTTTACCCTTTCTTATAGTGAAAGTCTACTAGTAATGAATTCTTTCAGCTTTTGTATGTCTGAGATAGTCTTCATTTTGCTTTTGTTTGGACAGATCTGGGTATAGAATTCTAGCTTGATAGAATTCAATGCACTACTTTAAAGGTGTTATTCCACTGAGTTCTCCTTTACATTGTTTCCAGCAAGAATTCTGCTGTCGTTGTTATCTTTGTTCCTCTGTACGTAGTGTATAGTTTTTTCCTCTGGCTGCTTTTAAATTTTTCTCTTTATTGCTGGTTTTGAGCAATTTGATTATTTTTTGTGCCTTGGTGTAGTTTTGTCCATGTTTCTTATGCTTACAGTTCATTGATCTTCTTGACTTTGTGGGTTTATAGTGTTTACCAATTTGGAAAAGTGTTGGCTATTATTTCTTCAAATTGTTGTATTTCTCCTCTCCTTCATGGACTCTAAGTACCCATGTATTAGGCCAGTTGACGTTGTTGCACAACTCACTGAGGCTCTATTCATTTTTGTTGTTGTTTTGTTTTGTTACTCTTTTTGTTTCATTTTGGATAGTTTCTATTGCTATGCCTTAATGTTCACTGACCCTTTCTTCTGCAGTGTCTAATCTGCCATTAACCTCGTTCCGTATCTTTTTCATTTAGACATTGTTTTTAATCTCTAGAAGCACAATTTGGGTCTGTTTTACATTTTCCATGCCTATACTTAACATTTTCAGTGTTTATTCTGGGTTTATTAACATACGAAATGCAGTTGTAATAACTTTTCTTCATGTATAATAACTTTTTAAATGTTCTTTTCTGCCAGTTCTAACATCTGTATGGATTATGGGTTAGTTTTGATTGATTGCCTTTTCTCCTCAGTATGGGTCATATTTTCCTACTTCTTTGCATCCTTGGCAATTTTTCATATGATCCCAGATATTGTGAGGTTTAGTTTATTATTTGCTATATATATATATATATTCCTGTAAAATGCTTGGGCTTTGTTTTGGGTGAAATCAAGTTACTCAGAACAATTTTATTCTTTTAGGTCTAGTGTGTAAGATTCGTTGGGTAGGAGTCCAAGTAGCCTTTAGTGTGGAGCTCACTGTATGCAACTACGGAGACAAGTCCTTTCTGAGCATCATGAGGTTTTGCAGTCTGACTTGTAGGAACAGGTACTATTCCTACAACCCTGTGTGATATCCAGTTATTCTTATTATTAATCCTTTCATGTGGTTCTTTTCCTGGCATCAGGGAATTCCTCACACAAATGTACTGACCAATACTTTGTTGAATTCTCAAGAGATCCCTCTGCATGTCTCCAGAGTTCTTTGTCTGTGCACTTCTTTTCTCTCTGATACTCTGCTTTGGGAACTCTAGTTACGTTGGTTTTCCCAGACTCTCAGCTCCATTTCCTCAGTCAGGGGGTCCACCAGTCTCTGCCAGGACTTCTCTTCCCTTTACCATGACCTGGAAACTCTCTCAGAGAAGTAAGGTAGGGCAATTAGAGGGATCACTTCATTTATTTCCCATCTCCTGGAGATCACTGAACTTTATTTGCCTGAGGTCCAGTTTCTTGAAAACTGTTGTTTCATATGTCCTGTCTGATGTTTTCATTGTTTCAGGTGGGAGGTCAAATTGGTCCTTGTTACTTCATCTTGGCCAGAAGCCAATAACATAGTTTAAGTCTGTTTTGTTTTGATACAGGGTCCAGTTAAAGATTAGGCATTGCATGTCATGTCTTTGTTTCCTTTAATCTAGAATATTTCCCTACTATTTTTTTTGATGTTTTATGACATTGGCATTTTTGAAGAGTCTAAGCCAGTTGTCTTGTCAATTGCCCCACAATCTGGATTTGTCTGTTTCCTCATTAGATTCAAAGTAAACATTTTGGGGAAGAATACTATATAGGTGATGTATTCTTCATACTTCATCACTTCAGGTGGCCCAGTGCTAAGTTTGATCACTTGACTGAGGTGGTATCTTCCATATCTCTCCATTGTAAAGTTATTTTTCCCCTTGGTAATTGATAAATAATATGTGGGGTGATACGTTGGGATCAGTGAAGATCCTACTTTCAAACAACTCTTCACCCAACTGTGCATCAATGATAATCCTTGTCTGAATCGATTATTACATTGATAGTTGCCAAATGACACTTTCCTAATTCTATCATTCCTTTTGCATTTATTAGCTGACATTATTCTATAAAGAAGAGCTCCCCCACTTTTCATTTTGAGTATCATTATGAACTCATGTGCTTTTTTAAAAAGTAACTATGTTATACCTTATTATAACGATAGTGTTATTCTTTGGAATGTTCCTTTTGTCCAGATTTGGCCAATGCGATCTCTGTTATTGTTTAACCACACGATGCTTTTTTCTTACTAGAATGATTTCTAATATATTACTACTCACAAATAGGAACTGAGAAAAGGACTCCAGAAGGTGCGGTCTTATTCAGACTCTTCTTAGAAGTCCGCCTTCTTCCTGCGTACTCTCAACCCCAAGTGAGGCTTTCGGGTTGGAAGGAGATACTTCTGAATTAAACTACAGATCAATGTCACCCAATTCTAATCCCTATTCCCTTTTTTCTAGGCATACCATACCTACTGCCATCCTAATCCTTCTGTTGGGCACCTCTCTCCTCCTCTATATTTACTTACAACAGTCAAGAGCAGCAATTGGCCAACCGGCCCCTATCCAGTTCTCCAGTCCATATGCCCCAAGAACTCCTTTTTGCACTGGTCTGTGGTGGCCTTGGCCTACCTCGTCTACCCACTCAAGTAACTCTTTTACCACGAATTTAATTACCTGTGTTTCCCTTTATAGGGTCTTACCTAGCCGTATGGCCTGCTGCCTCTGCCAATTTAAAAATACTATTGAGGTTGTCTGTAAGACAGTCAAGCTGCGTTGTGACAGTGAATGCCTGACAGACGTCACACGTTGTGGTGAGTCTCAATTGCGGGATAATAAATTTTTTAATTTTAATTTAATTTTTTAATAATTTTTATTTTTAATCAATGATGATACATTTTCAAATTAATGATGTAATTGCATTATTTTAATTCATTCATTCAGCGTTCCAGCTCCCTACGTTTCTAAGAACTACCCCCTTGCTAAAAATCAGATTCTTGGTTACATTATTAAGCTAATAAGAGCTCAGGTACATAGTTAGCTTAATAATGTAACTGATCCGCATACATAAAGGAACAAGAGAAAGGCATGGAAGGGGGAAGGGAATTCACATTAACGGCCACATATCCTATGCTGTGCTCTCGGCAAATGAGAACTTATTCGTAGAGTGCATCACAGTTTGTAAACTGATTTTATATACATTAGGTCTCAACTACCCTTTGTCTTATAGGACAGGTGTAAATATAATTTTGTTTCTTTTATTTGTTTCTGCAATTTTATAAAGAGTACAAGTGATGCTGTTTTATGTCCTATTGGGAGCCTGAGAGTTTCTGGTTCCATAACCAGAAGCTGCTACCTAGCCCTTCTAATGGATGGGAGAGCTAGTTTATTCTTCGACTGTCCAGCTCTGAACTTGCTCTGAATCTCAAGCTTTTCTATCCACAAAACACTCAGGGGCTTTCAACTATTTTTCTATGTATCAGATTTATTGGCACTAACTTGATGACTTCCAAAATGTGCTTTCCTGCCCAGGTAGCTTGAATACAGGTCTCTTTCAGTGATCTAGAGCACGTCATATATAGTAACACTTTACTACTTCTGTAAAGACAATATTGCTGATTTTTCAACACAATTTTTTTTTTTTTTTGGCCGTGCCACACAGCTTGTGGGATCTTAGTTCCCCACCCAGGGATTGAACCCGGGCCACAGCAGGGGAAGTGCTCGGTCCCAACCACTAGACCACCAGGGAACTCCCCCAAACAATTGTTTTACTAATTATCTTGCTCCCTTCTCGCCCAGAAGTGTGCAGAAAAGGCATTTTTCATCTCCTTTTACAGGTGAGGAAAAACAAGATCAGAGGTGTTAAGTGCTATGATCCTAGTGCCCTGATCTCCTATCCCCAGTTTGGGGCTCTCTGCAAGCCCATGCTCCTCCTTTCTCATGACCCTTCCCTCCTCCTTTGACCCTCACCAAAAATACTTTTAATCCTTTTGGAAGAGAAGCCCAGCTACACAATGGTACACATTACCTTCACACAGTCAGAAGCTTTGGATGGTTCCCCCAGTAAAGCTGGAAATATTAGAAGTAAAATGAAATGAAAGCAAAGTAGCCATCTGACAGAAGTTGCTTTCTGCCTTCTACATTTTAGGACCTCAAGTATTATTCCATTGATTTGTTGTACATTCCGCATTGGCATGCAATCTGGCAAATCTCTTAACTTATACCCCAGATCCCTGGCCAAATTTTAGCAAAGAGCCAGGGCGGACATAGTGTTTTTTTCTGTATAGAGCCTTCTGTTATGGCGGCTGGGATATATGGAAGCAGGGAGTGAGCAAAGGACTCGGTGGGTGGGTGGAGAAGGGCATGTCCAGGTGACCACCTGTTTGTGGCGGTTGTTGTCGTGGTCATCTGTGACAGTAGCAAGAACGCAAGCTCACTGAAGAGGTGGAGAGAGGAAGCCTCACACTCCTCTGCCTCTGAGGCAGGACAGGATGGGGTATGTGAATGTGAGGAGTCACAGTAGATCTGCAGAGAGTCCAGCTGAGTAGGGGAGGATTTGTCTTCCAGCCTTGGCTATTCTTGAGTACTGGCCCCTGGGAACCAGTGGAGTAATCCTGAATATAGTGACTATATTTCACGCTACAGAATTTTCTGAGTAGATAGCCACTTTTTCAAGAGATACCTTTTTCACATTTTCTTGTTGCCAGTCATAGGCTTAAGTGTGGGTTTCTTTTTCTCCTAAGTGGCACTCAAACGTTGACTGATTCCTAATTTATTTGGCTGTGGCCTGACAAAAAGCTGTCCCATCAGTCTTCAGTGATCAAAAACAGTCTCCTCTTTTTTGCCAGATGAAGAAACATCCCTAGAGAATGCAGAAGGATCGTTGATGAAGGTGTTACAAGCGTGGAAGAAGAACAACAGCCCCGAGCTGACTATTGAGTCAGAGAGGGCATCCTCAGATAAAAGTGCTGTCAGCTTGTCAGGCTTCATGAATGAGCAGCTGGACTTTAATAATAACAGTGATGTTATCAGGGCACGAAATTACATACTGCCTTATATCTCAGAGGGAGATCTAGGAGATGTGGAATCAACATTATTACCATTCCTTCAACTTCTTTTTTCAAATACACAAGATGGAGATATGCCGCTGGGCCTTTTGAAAAACAATACAAGGAGCCCTTCTGTTAAACGTGCACGCAACAATTCAACTAATAAAAATAGATGGAGGAAACTCCATTTTCTGGAAAATTTGTTAGATGCAGAAACTCAAGAAAAAATGGATGAGGTGAAAAAGGAAGAAAAACCTGCCACGCGTACGCGTTCCAACCTTTTAAGTGCCATGTATAAACGCTACATCTTTCAAAAGAAGTTGGAAACTGCCCAACCACAGAAAGACAGCCTAGCAAAGACTAAGAGTACAGAGGAAAAGCTGCTGAGAGTGAACAGGGTCCTCAAGGGCCCGAGGGGCCTACAGAAAATGCACCTCCAAGCAGTGGGAGATGAGAGCGTCTGGGGGAAACAGAATGCCCAGCCATCTGTGGCGAGCACTGCCGAAGAAAGAAGGCTCAGGAGGCCATCCCCAAGAAAGCTGAAACAGCTACTCATGGTGCAGAGGCCCAGGAAGCTGGTGGGAAAGTCCTCCAATGCAGAGTCTTCATTCATAAAGGAACACAAGGCAAGCAGGTTCCTCTACCCTGAAACAGTACTTCAAGGGCAGGCCTTCTGCCTCCATCCCTCCAGAATCCCCACCTGAGGTTAAAAGCAAATCAAAAGACTTATCCAACACTATACTTGTTTTAGAAGATGCAAAGGCTAGAGTTAGAAATATTAAGGATTTTGAACTAATCTCACATTCTGGGAAAAAAATACATCTTCCATAAAATTAGGACTCATCGGGTCCACAGAAAACCCAAAGTCAAAAGGAGTCAAAAGTTCAGAAAGAAAAGTTCACCCAATAGAATGATGCTTGCAAGCCCTCCGTTCTCTGTAGGGAGGAGTCTCATAAATTCCCCTCCGCGAGAGCCTGTTTCATCTTCAGGAGAAGTGACTTCTCAGGAAAATCCTTTTCCAGAATTATTTTCGCTTTCAGACCCTTCGATAGAAAACACCACTTCAGAAAACAATACTGCACAAAACGTTTCTGAAGAAATTATTTCTACAGGAAACTCTAGTCTGCCAGGAGGAACCAGCCCTGGAAACACTACCCATAGGAACGTCTCCACTGCACATTCTACTGTTGCTGCAGACAACAGTATGCCAACTGTTCAACACACCAACGAAACACAATGGGAGTAGCACAACACGGGCACTGAATTATCCTCTAAGCCCACAGGCTTCACTTTCCTGGGGTTCACATCCCCGGGTGATCAAGTTGAAACTCAGCTAAAGCAGCAGCTGCGGTCCCTCATCCCCAACAATGTCATGCGAAGGCTCATTTCTCATGTTATCCAGACTTTGAAAATAGACTGCTCGGAGACCCACGTGCAGCTGGCCTGTGCCAACCTCATCTCTAGAACAGGCCTCCTGATGAAGCTTCTCAGCAAGCAGCAAGAAGTAAAGGTGTCCAAAGCGGAATGGGATACGGACCAGTGGAAAAGTGACAACTCTGTCAGTGAGAGCACAGAAGCCCAGAGTGAGCAGAAAGAGCAGGAGTCAAGTGAGGTGAGGAGAACCCCTGAAACATGGGACCTGGACTTTTACTCAGTTTAGGACATGCCATGAACGTGCCCAAGCAGGAATACCACGGGCTCCTAGTCTGTATCTTACCTTCAGCCGTGAAACTGGCTAAGACAGTGATCTCCCACTTGGCTCATTTAGAGAGTGTGCCACTATTCCTAGGGTAGACGAGAAGAGGACATAACACAGGACAACTAAATTGTAGGTAAATAAATTGTAGAAGAAAAGGCTAATGATAAGATTAATAACACTAAATTTAGCTTGTTCTTATAGAAGCTACTCGCCTGGAAGGATTGGGTTTTATAGTAGTTTAAGAATAGTTAGCTATTGTTTAGAATAGGTTTAAGAAGAGTTAGCTTTCATCCCTTGTATCTCCTTGTTTTTAAAAAATTTGTCATTTATTTTTTTAGCTCACAAAAGAAGTTCCAGGATATGGCTGTAACAACAAACTCATCTTGGCAATATCTGTAACTGTAGTAGTGACGATTTTGGTTACAATTCTCTGTCTCATTGAGGTAAGGACAATAATTCATTCAGATTCAGAACCCACAAACTTGAGAATCAAAGCCACCTTTCCACCCACTACTACTTGATTCTTCTCTTTAGTCATGAGGACTGAGATACACTTTGTTCTTTTACTGAAAAGTATATTCCCAGGATTTTTTGTTTCCTTTTTTCTTTTTTGGCTGCGTTGGGTCTTCATTGCGGTGCACGGGCTTCTCATTGCGGTGGCTTCTCTTGTTGTGGAGTACGGGCTCTAGACGCGCGGGCTCAGGAGTTGTGGCGCACGGACTTAGTTGCTCCACAGCATGTGGGACTTTCCGAGACCAGGGATGGGACCCGTGTCCCCTGCACTGGCAGGCAGATTCTTAACCACTGAACCACCAGGGAAGTCCCAATTCCAGTATTCTTAATCGTTTGTGTAGATCCATATTCCAAACAAGTGTCATTTTCCTCCTGCTTAAAAATACTTCTTTTACCCTTTCTTATAGTGAAAGTCTACTAGTAATGAATTCTTTCAGCTTTTGTATGTCTGAGATAGTCTTCATTTTGCTTTTGTTTGGACAGATCTGGGTATAGAATTCTAGCTTGATAGAATTCAATGCACTACTTTAAAGGTGTTATTCCACTGAGTTCTCCTTTACATTGTTTCCAGCACGAATTCTGCTGTCGTTGTTATCTTTGTTCCTCTGTACGTAGTGTATAGTTTTTTCCTCTGGCTGCTTTTAAATTTTTCTCTTTATTGCTGGTTTTGAGCAATTTGATTATTTTTTGTGCCTTGGTGTAGTTTTGTCCATGTTTCTTATGCTTACAGTTCATTGATCTTCTTGACTTTGTGGGTTTATAGTGTTTACCAATTTGGAAAAGTGTTGGCTATTATTTCTTCAAATTGTTGTATTTCTCCTCTCCTTCATGGACTCTAAGTACCCATGTATTAGGCCAGTTGACGTTGTTGCACAACTCACTGAGGCTCTATTCATTTTTGTTGTTGTTTTGTTTTGTTACTCTTTTTGTTTCATTTTGGATAGTTTCTATTGCTATGCCTTAATGTTCACTGACCCTTTCTTCTGCAGTGTCTAATCTGCCATTAACCTCGTTCCGTATCTTTTTCATTTAGACATTGTTTTTAATCTCTAGAAGCACAATTTGGGTCTGTTTTACATTTTCCATGCCTATACTTAACATTTTCAGTGTTTATTCTGGGTTTATTAACATACGAAATGCAGTTGTAATAACTTTTCTTCATGTATAATAACTTTTTAAATGTTCTTTTCTGCCAATTCTAACATCTGTATGGATTATGGGTTAGTTTTGATTGATTGCCTTTTCTCCTCAGTATGGGTCATATTTTCCTACTTCTTTGCATCCTTGGCAATTTTTCATATGATCCCAGATATTGTGAGGTTTAGTTTATTATTTGCTATATATATATATATATTCCTGTAAAATGCTTGGGCTTTGTTTTGGGTGAAATCAAGTTACTCAGAACAATTTTATTCTTTTAGGTCTAGTGTGTAAGATTCGTTGGGTAGGAGTCCAAGTAGCCTTTAGTGTGGAGCTCACTGTATGCAACTACGGAGACAAGTCCTTTCTGAGCATCATGAGGTTTTGCAGTCTGACTTGTAGGAACAGGTACTATTCCTACAACCCTGTGTGATATCCAGTTATTCTTATTATTAATCCTTTCATGTGGTTCTTTTCCTGGCATCAGGGAATTCCTCACACAAATGTACTGACCAATACTTTGTTGAATTCTCAAGAGATCCCTCTGCATGTCTCCAGAGTTCTTTGTCTGTGCACTTCTTTTCTCTCTGATACTCTGCTTTGGGAACTCTAGTTACGTTGGTTTTCCCAGACTCTCAGCTCCATTTCCTCAGTCAGGGGGTCCACCAGTCTCTGCCAGGACTTCTCTTCCCTTTACCATGACCTGGAAACTCTCTCAGAGAAGTAAGGTAGGGCAATTAGAGGGATCACTTCATTTATTTCCCATCTCCTGGAGATCACTGAACTTTATTTGCCTGAGGTCCAGTTTCTTGAAAACTGTTGTTTCATATGTCCTGTCTGATGTTTTCATTGTTTCAGGTGGGAGGTCAAATTGGTCCTTGTTACTTCATCTTGGCCAGAAGCCAATAACATAGTTTAAGTCTGTTTTGTTTTGATACAGGGTCCAGTTAAAGATTAGGCATTGCATGTCATGTCTTTGTTTCCTTTAATCTAGAATATTTCCCTACTATTTTTTTTGATGTTTTATGACATTGGCATTTTTGAAGAGTCTAAGCCAGTTGTCTTGTCAATTGCCCCACAATCTGGATTTGTCTGTTTCCTCATTAGATTCAAAGTAAACATTTTGGGGAAGAATACTATATAGGTGATGTATTCTTCATACTTCATCACTTCAGGTGGCCCAGTGCTAAGTTTGATCACTTGACTGAGGTGGTATCTTCCATATCTCTCCATTGTAAAGTTATTTTTCCCCTTGGTAATTGATAAATAATATGTGGGGTGATACGTTGGGATCAGTGAAGATCCTACTTTCAAACAACTCTTCACCCAACTGTGCATCAATGATAATCCTTGTCTGAATCGATTATTACATTGATAGTTGCCAAATGACACTTTCCTAATTCTATCATTCCTTTTGCATTTATTAGCTGACATTATTCTATAAAGAAGAGCTCCCCCACTTTTCATTTTGAGTATCATTATGAACTCATGTGCTTTTTTAAAAAGTAACTATGTTATACCTTATTATAACGATAGTGTTATTCTTTGGAATGTTCCTTTTGTCCAGATTTGGCCAATGCGATCTCTGTTATTGTTTAACCACACGATGCTTTTTTCTTACTAGAATGATTTCTAATATATTACTACTCACAAATAGGAACTGAGAAAAGGACTCCAGAAGGTGCGGTCTTATTCAGACTCTTCTTAGAAGTCCGCCTTCTTCCTGCGTACTCTCAACCCCAAGTGAGGCTTTCGGGTTGGAAGGAGATACTTCTGAATTAAACTACAGATCAATGTCACCCAATTCTAATCCCTATTCCCTTTTTTCTAGGCATACCATACCTACTGCCATCCTAATCCTTCTGTTGGGCACCTCTCTCCTCCTCTATATTTACTTACAACAGTCAAGAGCAGCAATTGGCCAACCGGCCCCTATCCAGTTCTCCAGTCCATATGCCCCAAGAACTCCTTTTTGCACTGGTCTGTGGTGGCCTTGGCCTACCTCGTCTACCCACTCAAGTAACTCTTTTACCACGAATTTAATTACCTGTGTTTCCCTTTATAGGGTCTTACCTAGCCGTATGGCCTGCTGCCTCTGCCAATTTAAAAATACTATTGAGGTTGTCTGTAAGACAGTCAAGCTGCGTTGTGACAGTGAATGCCTGACAGACGTCACACGTTGTGGTGAGTCTCAATTGCGGGATAATAAATTTTTTAATTTTAATTTAATTTTTTAATAATTTTTATTTTTAATCAATGATGATAAATTTTCAAATTAATGATGTAATTGCATTATTTTAATTCATTCATTCAGCGTTCCAGCTCCCTACGTTTCTAAGAACTACCCCCTTGCTAAAAATCAGATTCTTGGTTACATTATTAAGCTAATAAGAGCTCAGGTACATAGTTAGCTTAATAATGTAACTGATCCGCATACATAAAGGAACAAGAGAAAGGCATGGAAGGGGGAAGGGAATTCACATTAACGGCCACATATCCTATGCTGTGCTCTCGGCAAATGAGAACTTATTCGTAGAGTGCATCACAGTTTGTAAACTGATTTTATATACATTAGGTCTCAACTACCCTTTGTCTTATAGGACAGGTGTAAATATAATTTTGTTTCTTTTATTTGTTTCTGCAATTTTATAAAGAGTACAAGTGATGCTGTTTTATGTCCTATTGGGAGCCTGAGAGTTTCTGGTTCCATAACCAGAAGCTGCTACCTAGCCCTTCTAATGGATGGGAGAGCTAGTTTATTCTTCGACTGTCCAGCTGTGAACTTGCTCTGAATCTCAAGCTTTTCTATCCACAAAACACTCAGGGGCTTTCAACTATTTTTCTATGTATCAGATTTATTGGCACTAACTTGATGACTTCCAAAATGTGCTTTCCTGCCCAGGTAGCTTGAATACAGGTCTCTTTCAGTGATCTAGAGCACGTCATATATAGTAACACTTTACTACTTCTGTAAAGACAATATTGCTGATTTTTCAACACAATTTTTTTTTTTTTTTGGCCGTGCCACACAGCTTGTGGGATCTTAGTTCCCCACCCAGGGATTGAACCCGGGCCACAGCAGGGGAAGTGCTCGGTCCCAACCACTAGACCACCAGGGAACTCCCCCAAACAATTGTTTTACTAATTATCTTGCTCCCTTCTCGCCCAGAAGTGTGCAGAAAAGGCATTTTTCATCTCCTTTTACAGGTGAGGAAAAACAAGATCAGAGGTGTTAAGTGCTATGATCCTAGTGCCCTGATCTCCTATCCCCAGTTTGGGGCTCTCTGCAAGCCCATGCTCCTCCTTTCTCATGACCCTTCCCTCCTCCTTTGACCCTCACCAAAAATACTTTTAATCCTTTTGGAAGAGAAGCCCAGCTACACAATGGTACACATTACCTTCACACAGTCAGAAGCTTTGGATGGTTCCCCCAGTAAAGCTGGAAATATTAGAAGTAAAATGAAATGAAAGCAAAGTAGCCATCTGACAGAAGTTGCTTTCTGCCTTCTACATTTTAGGACCTCAAGTATTATTCCATTGATTTGTTGTACATTCCGCATTGGCATGCAATCTGGCAAATCTCTTAACTTATACCCCAGATCCCTGGCCAAATTTTAGCAAAGAGCCAGGGCGGACATAGTGTTTTTTTCTGTATAGAGCCTTCTGTTATGGCGGCTGGGATATATGGAAGCAGGGAGTGAGCAAAGGACTCGGTGGGTGGGTGGAGAAGGGCATGTCCAGGTGACCACCTGTTTGTGGCGGTTGTTGTCGTGGTCATCTGTGACAGTAGCAAGAACGCAAGCTCACTGAAGAGGTGGAGAGAGGAAGCCTCACACTCCTCTGCCTCTGAGGCAGGACAGGATGGGGTATGTGAATGTGAGGAGTCACAGTAGATCTGCAGAGAGTCCAGCTGAGTAGGGGAGGATTTGTCTTCCAGCCTTGGCTATTCTTGAGTACTGGCCCCTGGGAGCCAGTGGAGTAATCCTGAATATAGTGACTATATTTCACGCTACAGAATTTTCTGAGTAGATAGCCACTTTTTCAAGAGATACCTTTTTCACATTTTCTTGTTGCCAGTCATAGGCTTAAGTGTGGGTTTCTTTTTCTCCTAAGTGGCACTCAAACGTTGACTGATTCCTAATTTATTTGGCTGTGGCCTGACAAAAAGCTGTCCCATCAGTCTTCAGTGATCAAAAACAGTCTCCTCTTTTTTGCCAGATGAAGAAACATCCCTAGAGAATGCAGAAGGATCGTTGATGAAGGTGTTACAAGCGTGGAAGAAGAACAACAGCCCCGAGCTGACTATTGAGTCAGAGAGGGCATCCTCAGATAAAAGTGCTGTCAGCTTGTCAGGCTTCATGAATGAGCAGCTGGACTTTAATAATAACAGTGATGTTATCAGGGCACGAAATTACATACTGCCTTATATCTCAGAGGGAGATCTAGGAGATGTGGAATCAACATTATTACCATTCCTTCAACTTCTTTTTTCAAATACACAAGATGGAGATATGCCGCTGGGCCTTTTGAAAAACAATACAAGGAGCCCTTCTGTTAAACGTGCACGCAACAATTCAACTAATAAAAATAGATGGAGGAAACTCCATTTTCTGGAAAATTTGTTAGATGCAGAAACTCAAGAAAAAATGGATGAGGTGAAAAAGGAAGAAAAACCTGCCACGCGTACGCGTTCCAACCTTTTAAGTGCCATGTATAAACGCTACATCTTTCAAAAGAAGTTGGAAACTGCCCAACCACAGAAAGACAGCCTAGCAAAGACTAAGAGTACAGAGGAAAAGCTGCTGAGAGTGAACAGGGTCCTCAAGGGCCCGAGGGGCCTACAGAAAATGCACCTCCAAGCAGTGGGAGATGAGAGCGTCTGGGGGAAACAGAATGCCCAGCCATCTGTGGCGAGCACTGCCGAAGAAAGAAGGCTCAGGAGGCCATCCCCAAGAAAGCTGAAACAGCTACTCATGGTGCAGAGGCCCAGGAAGCTGGTGGGAAAGTCCTCCAATGCAGAGTCTTCATTCATAAAGGAACACAAGGCAGCAGGTTCCTCTACCCTGAAACAGTACTTCAAGGGCAGGCCTTCTGCCTCCATCCCTCCAGAATCCCCACCTGAGGTTAAAAGCAAATCAAAAGACTTATCCAACACTATACTTGTTTTAGAAGATGCAAAGGCTAGAGTTAGAAATATTAAGGATTTTGAACTAATCTCACATTCTGGGAAAAAAATACATCTTCCATAAAATTAGGACTCATCGGGTCCACAGAAAACCCAAAGTCAAAAGGAGTCAAAAGTTCAGAAAGAAAAGTTCGCCCAATAGAATGATGCTTGCAAGCCCTCCGTTCTCTGTAGGGAGGAGTCTCATAAATTCCCCTCCGCGAGAGCCTGTTTCATCTTCAGGAGAAGTGACTTCTCAGGAAAATCCTTTTCCAGAATTATTTTCGCTTTCAGACCCTTCGATAGAAAACACCACTTCAGAAAACAATACTGCACAAAACGTTTCTGAAGAAATTATTTCTACAGGAAACTCTAGTCTGCCAGGAGGAACCAGCCCTGGAAACACTACCCATAGGAACGTCTCCACTGCACATTCTACTGTTGCTGCAGACAACAGTATGCCAACTGTTCAACACACCAACGAAACACAATGGGAGTAGCACAACACGGGCACTGAATTATCCTCTAAGCCCACAGGCTTCACTTTCCTGGGGTTCACATCCCCGGGTGATCAAGTTGAAACTCAGCTAAAGCAGCAGCTGCGGTCCCTCATCCCCAACAATGTCATGCGAAGGCTCATTTCTCATGTTATCCAGACTTTGAAAATAGACTGCTCGGAGACCCACGTGCAGCTGGCCTGTGCCAACCTCATCTCTAGAACAGGCCTCCTGATGAAGCTTCTCAGCAAGCAGCAAGAAGTAAAGGTGTCCAAAGCGGAATGGGATACGGACCAGTGGAAAAGTGACAACTCTGTCAGTGAGAGCACAGAAGCCCAGAGTGAGCAGAAAGAGCAGGAGTCAAGTGAGGTGAGGAGAACCCCTGAAACATGGGACCTGGACTTTTACTCAGTTTAGGACATGCCATGAACGTGCCCAAGCAGGAATACCACGGGCTCCTAGTCTGTATCTTACCTTCAGCCGTGAAACTGGCTAAGACAGTGATCTCCCACTTGGCTCATTTAGAGAGTGTGCCACTATTCCTAGGGTAGACGAGAAGAGGACATAACACAGGACAACTAAATTGTAGGTAAATAAATTGTAGAAGAAAAGGCTAATGATAAGATTAATAACACTAAATTTAGCTTGTTCTTATAGAAGCTACTCGCCTGGAAGGATTGGGTTTTATAGTAGTTTAAGAATAGTTAGCTATTGTTTAGAATAGGTTTAAGAAGAGTTAGCTTTCATCCCTTGTATCTCCTTGTTTTTAAAAAATTTGTCATTTATTTTTTTAGCTCACAAAAGAAGTTCCAGGATATGGCTGTAACAACAAACTCATCTTGGCAATATCTGTAACTGTAGTAGTGACGATTTTGGTTACAATTCTCTGTCTCATTGAGGTAAGGACAATAATTCATTCAGATTCAGAACCCACAAACTTGAGAATCAAAGCCACCTTTCCACCTACTACTACTTGATTCTTCTCTTTAGTCATGAGGACTGAGATACACTTTGTTCTTTTACTGAAAAGTATATTCCCAGGATTTTTTGTTTCCTTTTTTCTTTTTTGGCTGCGTTGGGTCTTCATTGCGGTGCACGGGCTTCTCATTGCGGTGGCTTCTCTTGTTGTGGAGTACGGGCTCTAGACGCGCGGGCTCAGGAGTTGTGGCGCACGGACTTAGTTGCTCCACAGCATGTGGGACTTTCCGAGACCAGGGATGGGACCCGTGTCCCCTGCACTGGCAGGCAGATTCTTAACCACTGAACCACCAGGGAAGTCCCAATTCCAGTATTCTTAATCGTTTGTGTAGATCCATATTCCAAACAAGTGTCATTTTCCTCCTGCTTAAAAATACTTCTTTTACCCTTTCTTATAGTGAAAGTCTACTAGTAATGAATTCTTTCAGCTTTTGTATGTCTGAGATAGTCTTCATTTTGCTTTTGTTTGGACAGATCTGGGTATAGAATTCTAGCTTGATAGAATTCAATGCACTACTTTAAAGGTGTTATTCCACTGAGTTCTCCTTTACATTGTTTCCAGCAAGAAATCTGCTGTCGTTGTTATCTTTGTTCCTCTGTACGTAGTGTATAGTTTTTTCCTCTGGCTGCTTTTAAATTTTTCTCTTTATTGCTGGTTTTGAGCAATTTGATTATTTTTTGTGCCTTGGTGTAGTTTTGTCCATGTTTCTTATGCTTACAGTTCATTGATCTTCTTGACTTTGTGGGTTTATAGTGTTTACCAATTTGGAAAAGTGTTGGCTATTATTTCTTCAAATTGTTGTATTTCTCCTCTCCTTCATGGACTCTAAGTACCCATGTATTAGGCCACTTGACGTTGTTGCACAACTCACTGAGGCTCTATTCATTTTTGTTGTTGTTTTGTTTTGTTACTCTTTTTGTTTCATTTTGGATAGTTTCTATTGCTATGCCTTAATGTTCACTGACCCTTTCTTCTGCAGTGTCTAATCTGCCATTAACCTCGTTCCGTATCTTTTTCATTTAGACATTGTTTTTAATCTCTAGAAGCACAATTTGGGTCTGTTTTACATTTTCCATGCCTATACTTAACATTTTCAGTGTTTATTCTGGGTTTATTAACATACGAAATGCAGTTGTAATAACTTTTCTTCATGTATAATAACTTTTTAAATGTTCTTTTCTGCCAATTCTAACATCTGTATGGATTATGGGTTAGTTTTGATTGATTGCCTTTTCTCCTCAGTATGGGTCATATTTTCCTACTTCTTTGCATCCTTGGCAATTTTTCATATGATCCCAGATATTGTGAGGTTTAGTTTATTATTTGCTATATATATATATATATTCCTGTAAAATGCTTGGGCTTTGTTTTGGGTGAAATCAAGTTACTCAGAACAATTTTATTCTTTTAGGTCTAGTGTGTAAGATTCGTTGGGTAGGAGTCCAAGTAGCCTTTAGTGTGGAGCTCACTGTATGCAACTACGGAGACAAGTCCTTTCTGAGCATCATGAGGTTTTGCAGTCTGACTTGTAGGAACAGGTACTATTCCTACAACCCTGTGTGATATCCAGTTATTCTTATTATTAATCCTTTCATGTGGTTCTTTTCCTGGCATCAGGGAATTCCTCACACAAATGTACTGACCAATACTTTGTTGAATTCTCAAGAGATCCCTCTGCATGTCTCCAGAGTTCTTTGTCTGTGCACTTCTTTTCTCTCTGATACTCTGCTTTGGGAACTCTAGTTACGTTGGTTTTCCCAGACTCTCAGCTCCATTTCCTCAGTCAGGGGGTCCACCAGTCTCTGCCAGGACTTCTCTTCCCTTTACCATGACCTGGAAACTCTCTCAGAGAAGTAAGGTAGGGCAATTAGAGGGATCACTTCATTTATTTCCCATCTCCTGGAGATCACTGAACTTTATTTGCCTGAGGTCCAGTTTCTTGAAAACTGTTGTTTCATATGTCCTGTCTGATGTTTTCATTGTTTCAGGTGGGAGGTCAAATTGGTCCTTGTTACTTCATCTTGGCCAGAAGCCAATAACATAGTTTAAGTCTGTTTTGTTTTGATACAGGGTCCAGTTAAAGATTAGGCATTGCATGTCATGTCTTTGTTTCCTTTAATCTAGAATATTTCCCTACTATTTTTTTTGATGTTTTATGACATTGGCATTTTTGAAGAGTCTAAGCCAGTTGTCTTGTCAATTGCCCCACAATCTGGATTTGTCTGTTTCCTCATTAGATTCAAAGTAAACATTTTGGGGAAGAATACTATATAGGTGATGTATTCTTCATACTTCATCACTTCAGGTGGCCCAGTGCTAAGTTTGATCACTTGACTGAGGTGGTATCTTCCATATCTCTCCATTGTAAAGTTATTTTTCCCCTTGGTAATTGATAAATAATATGTGGGGTGATACGTTGGGATCAGTGAAGATCCTACTTTCAAACAACTCTTCACCCAACTGTGCATCAATGATAATCCTTGTCTGAATCGATTATTACATTGATAGTTGCCAAATGACACTTTCCTAATTCTATCATTCCTTTTGCATTTATTAGCTGACATTATTCTATAAAGAAGAGCTCCCCCACTTTTCATTTTGAGTATCATTATGAACTCATGTGCTTTTTTAAAAAGTAACTATGTTATACCTTATTATAACGATAGTGTTATTCTTTGGAATGTTCCTTTTGTCCAGATTTGGCCAATGCGATCTCTGTTATTGTTTAACCACACGATGCTTTTTTCTTACTAGAATGATTTCTAATATATTACTACTCACAAATAGGAACTGAGAAAAGGACTCCAGAAGGTGCGGTCTTATTCAGACTCTTCTTAGAAGTCCGCCTTCTTCCTGCGTACTCTCAACCCCAAGTGAGGCTTTCGGGTTGGAAGGAGATACTTCTGAATTAAACTACAGATCAATGTCACCCAATTCTAATCCCTATTCCCTTTTTTCTAGGCATACCATACCTACTGCCATCCTAATCCTTCTGTTGGGCACCTCTCTCCTCCTCTATATTTACTTACAACAGTCAAGAGCAGCAATTGGCCAACCGGCCCCTATCCAGTTCTCCAGTCCATATGCCCCAAGAACTCCTTTTTGCACTGGTCTGTGGTGGCCTTGGCCTACCTCGTCTACCCACTCAAGTAACTCTTTTACCACGAATTTAATTACCTGTGTTTCCCTTTATAGGGTCTTACCTAGCCGTATGGCCTGCTGCCTCTGCCAATTTAAAAATACTATTGAGGTTGTCTGTAAGACAGTCAAGCTGCGTTGTGACAGTGAATGCCTGACAGACGTCACACGTTGTGGTGAGTCTCAATTGCGGGATAATAAATTTTTTAATTTTAATTTAATTTTTTAATAATTTTTATTTTTAATCAATGATGATACATTTTCAAATTAATGATGTAATTGCATTATTTTAATTCATTCATTCAGCGTTCCAGCTCCCTACGTTTCTAAGAACTACCCCCTTGCTAAAAATCAGATTCTTGGTTACATTATTAAGCTAATAAGAGCTCAGGTACATAGTTAGCTTAATAATGTAACTGATCCGCATACATAAAGGAACAAGAGAAAGGCATGGAAGGGGGAAGGGAATTCACATTAACGGCCACATATCCTATGCTGTGCTCTCGGCAAATGAGAACTTATTCGTAGAGTGCATCACAGTTTGTAAACTGATTTTATATACATTAGGTCTCAACTACCCTTTGTCTTATAGGACAGGTGTAAATATAATTTTGTTTCTTTTATTTGTTTCTGCAATTTTATAAAGAGTACAAGTGATGCTGTTTTATGTCCTATTGGGAGCCTGAGAGTTTCTGGTTCCATAACCAGAAGCTGCTACCTAGCCCTTCTAATGGATGGGAGAGCTAGTTTATTCTTCGACTGTCCAGCTGTGAACTTGCTCTGAATCTCAAGCTTTTCTATCCACAAAACACTCAGGGGCTTTCAACTATTTTTCTATGTATCAGATTTATTGGCACTAACTTGATGACTTCCAAAATGTGCTTTCCTGCCCAGGTAGCTTGAATACAGGTCTCTTTCAGTGATCTAGAGCACGTCATATATAGTAACACTTTACTACTTCTGTAAAGACAATATTGCTGATTTTTCAACACAATTTTTTTTTTTTTTTGGCCGTGCCACACAGCTTGTGGGATCTTAGTTCCCCACCCAGGGATTGAACCCGGGCCACAGCAGGGGAAGTGCTCGGTCCCAACCACTAGACCACCAGGGAACTCCCCCAAACAATTTTTTTACTAATTATCTTGCTCCCTTCTCGCCCAGAAGTGTGCAGAAAAGGCATTTTTCATCTCCTTTTACAGGTGAGGAAAAACAAGATCAGAGGTGTTAAGTGCTATGATCCTAGTGCCCTGATCTCCTATCCCCAGTTTGGGGCTCTCTGCAAGCCCATGCTCCTCCTTTCTCATGACCCTTCCCTCCTCCTTTGACCCTCACCAAAAATACTTTTAATCCTTTTGGAAGAGAAGCCCAGCTACACAATGGTACACATTACCTTCACACAGTCAGAAGCTTTGGATGGTTCCCCCAGTAAAGCTGGAAATATTAGAAGTAAAATGAAATGAAAGCAAAGTAGCCATCTGACAGAAGTTGCTTTCTGCCTTCTACATTTTAGGACCTCAAGTATTATTCCATTGATTTGTTGTACATTCCGCATTGGCATGCAATCTGGCAAATCTCTTAACTTATACCCCAGATCCCTGGCCAAATTTTAGCAAAGAGCCAGGGCGGACATAGTGTTTTTTTCTGTATAGAGCCTTCTGTTATGGCGGCTGGGATATATGGAAGCAGGGAGTGAGCAAAGGACTCGGTGGGTGGGTGGAGAAGGGCATGTCCAGGTGACCACCTGTTTGTGGCGGTTGTTGTCGTGGTCATCTGTGACAGTAGCAAGAACGCAAGCTCACTGAAGAGGTGGAGAGAGGAAGCCTCACACTCCTCTGCCTCTGAGGCAGGACAGGATGGGGTATGTGAATGTGAGGAGTCACAGTAGATCTGCAGAGAGTCCAGCTGAGTAGGGGAGGATTTGTCTTCCAGCCTTGGCTATTCTTGAGTACTGGCCCCTGGGAACCAGTGGAGTAATCCTGAATATAGTGACTATATTTCACGCTACAGAATTTTCTGAGTAGATAGCCACTTTTTCAAGAGATACCTTTTTCACATTTTCTTGTTGCCAGTCATAGGCTTAAGTGTGGGTTTCTTTTTCTCCTAAGTGGCACTCAAACGTTGACTGATTCCTAATTTATTTGGCTGTGGCCTGACAAAAAGCTGTCCCATCAGTCTTCAGTGATCAAAAACAGTCTCCTCTTTTTTGCCAGATGAAGAAACATCCCTAGAGAATGCAGAAGGATCGTTGATGAAGGTGTTACAAGCGTGGAAGAAGAACAACAGCCCCGAGCTGACTATTGAGTCAGAGAGGGCATCCTCAGATAAAAGTGCTGTCAGCTTGTCAGGCTTCATGAATGAGCAGCTGGACTTTAATAATAACAGTGATGTTATCAGGGCACGAAATTACATACTGCCTTATATCTCAGAGGGAGATCTAGGAGATGTGGAATCAACATTATTACCATTCCTTCAACTTCTTTTTTCAAATACACAAGATGGAGATATGCCGCTGGGCCTTTTGAAAAACAATACAAGGAGCCCTTCTGTTAAACGTGCACGCAACAATTCAACTAATAAAAATAGATGGAGGAAACTCCATTTTCTGGAAAATTTGTTAGATGCAGAAACTCAAGAAAAAATGGATGAGGTGAAAAAGGAAGAAAAACCTGCCACGCGTACGCGTTCCAACCTTTTAAGTGCCATGTATAAACGCTACATCTTTCAAAAGAAGTTGGAAACTGCCCAACCACAGAAAGACAGCCTAGCAAAGACTAAGAGTACAGAGGAAAAGCTGCTGAGAGTGAACAGGGTCCTCAAGGGCCCGAGGGGCCTACAGAAAATGCACCTCCAAGCAGTGGGAGATGAGAGCGTCTGGGGGAAACAGAATGCCCAGCCATCTGTGGCGAGCACTGCCGAAGAAAGAAGGCTCAGGAGGCCATCCCCAAGAAAGCTGAAACAGCTACTCATGGTGCAGAGGCCCAGGAAGCTGGTGGGAAAGTCCTCCAATGCAGAGTCTTCATTCATAAAGGAACACAAGGCAGCAGGTTCCTCTACCCTGAAACAGTACTTCAAGGGCAGGCCTTCTGCCTCCATCCCTCCAGAATCCCCACCTGAGGTTAAAAGCAAATCAAAAGACTTATCCAACACTATACTTGTTTTAGAAGATGCAAAGGCTAGAGTTAGAAATATTAAGGATTTTGAACTAATCTCACATTCTGGGAAAAAAATACATCTTCCATAAAATTAGGACTCATCGGGTCCACAGAAAACCCAAAGTCAAAAGGAGTCAAAAGTTCAGAAAGAAAAGTTCGCCCAATAGAATGATGCTTGCAAGCCCTCCGTTCTCTGTAGGGAGGAGTCTCATAAATTCCCCTCCGCGAGAGCCTGTTTCATCTTCAGGAGAAGTGACTTCTCAGGAAAATCCTTTTCCAGAATTATTTTCGCTTTCAGACCCTTCGATAGAAAACACCACTTCAGAAAACAATACTGCACAAAACGTTTCTGAAGAAATTATTTCTACAGGAAACTCTAGTCTGCCAGGAGGAACCAGCCCTGGAAACACTACCCATAGGAACGTCTCCACTGCACATTCTACTGTTGCTGCAGACAACAGTATGCCAACTGTTCAACACACCAACGAAACACAATGGGAGTAGCACAACACGGGCACTGAATTATCCTCTAAGCCCACAGGCTTCACTTTCCTGGGGTTCACATCCCCGGGTGATCAAGTTGAAACTCAGCTAAAGCAGCAGCTGCGGTCCCTCATCCCCAACAATGTCATGCGAAGGCTCATTTCTCATGTTATCCAGACTTTGAAAATAGACTGCTCGGAGACCCACGTGCAGCTGGCCTGTGCCAACCTCATCTCTAGAACAGGCCTCCTGATGAAGCTTCTCAGCAAGCAGCAAGAAGTAAAGGTGTCCAAAGCGGAATGGGATACGGACCAGTGGAAAAGTGACAACTCTGTCAGTGAGAGCACAGAAGCCCAGAGTGAGCAGAAAGAGCAGGAGTCAAGTGAGGTGAGGAGAACCCCTGAAACATGGGACCTGGACTTTTACTCAGTTTAGGACATGCCATGAACGTGCCCAAGCAGGAATACCACGGGCTCCTAGTCTGTATCTTACCTTCAGCCGTGAAACTGGCTAAGACAGTGATCTCCCACTTGGCTCATTTAGAGAGTGTGCCACTATTCCTAGGGTAGACGAGAAGAGGACATAACACAGGACAACTAAATTGTAGGTAAATAAATTGTAGAAGAAAAGGCTAATGATAAGATTAATAACACTAAATTTAGCTTGTTCTTATAGAAGCTACTCGCCTGGAAGGATTGGGTTTTATAGTAGTTTAAGAATAGTTAGCTATTGTTTAGAATAGGTTTAAGAAGAGTTAGCTTTCATCCCTTGTATCTCCTTGTTTTTAAAAAATTTGTCATTTATTTTTTTAGCTCACAAAAGAAGTTCCAGGATATGGCTGTAACAACAAACTCATCTTGGCAATATCTGTAACTGTAGTAGTGACGATTTTGGTTACAATTCTCTGTCTCATTGAGGTAAGGACAATAATTCATTCAGATTCAGAACCCACAAACTTGAGAATCAAAGCCACCTTTCCACCCACTACTACTTGATTCTTCTCTTTAGTCATGAGGACTGAGATACACTTTGTTCTTTTACTGAAAAGTATATTCCCAGGATTTTTTGTTTCCTTTTTTCTTTTTTGGCTGCGTTGGGTCTTCATTGCGGTGCACGGGCTTCTCATTGCGGTGGCTTCTCTTGTTGTGGAGTACGGGCTCTAGACGCGCGGGCTCAGGAGTTGTGGCGCACGGACTTAGTTGCTCCACAGCATGTGGGACTTTCCGAGACCAGGGATGGGACCCGTGTCCCCTGCACTGGCAGGCAGATTCTTAACCACTGAACCACCAGGGAAGTCCCAATTCCAGTATTCTTAATCGTTTGTGTAGATCCATATTCCAAACAAGTGTCATTTTCCTCCTGCTTAAAAATACTTCTTTTACCCTTTCTTATAGTGAAAGTCTACTAGTAATGAATTCTTTCAGCTTTTGTATGTCTGAGATAGTCTTCATTTTGCTTTTGTTTGGACAGATCTGGGTATAGAATTCTAGCTTGATAGAATTCAATGCACTACTTTAAAGGTGTTATTCCACTGAGTTCTCCTTTACATTGTTTCCAGCAAGAATTCTGCTGTCGTTGTTATCTTTGTTCCTCTGTACGTAGTGTATAGTTTTTTCCTCTGGCTGCTTTTAAATTTTTCTCTTTATTGCTGGTTTTGAGCAGTTTGATTATTTTTTGTGCCTTGGTGTAGTTTTGTCCATGTTTCTTATGCTTACAGTTCATTGATCTTCTTGACTTTGTGGGTTTATAGTGTTTACCAATTTGGAAAAGTGTTGGCTATTATTTCTTCAAATTGTTGTATTTCTCCTCTCCTTCATGGACTCTAAGTACCCATGTATTAGGCCACTTGACGTTGTTGCACAACTCACTGAGGCTCTATTCATTTTTGTTGTTGTTTTGTTTTGTTACTCTTTTTGTTTCATTTTGGATAGTTTCTATTGCTATGCCTTAATGTTCACTGACCCTTTCTTCTGCAGTGTCTAATCTGCCATTAACCTCGTTCCGTATCTTTTTCATTTAGACATTGTTTTTAATCTCTAGAAGCACAATTTGGGTCTGTTTTACATTTTCCATGCCTATACTTAACATTTTCAGTGTTTATTCTGGGTTTATTAACATACGAAATGCAGTTGTAATAACTTTTCTTCATGTATAATAACTTTTTAAATGTTCTTTTCTGCCAATTCTAACATCTGTATGGATTATGGGTTAGTTTTGATTGATTGCCTTTTCTCCTCAGTATGGGTCATATTTTCCTACTTCTTTGCATCCTTGGCAATTTTTCATATGATCCCAGATATTGTGAGGTTTAGTTTATTATTTGCTATATATATATATATATTCCTGTAAAATGCTTGGGCTTTGTTTTGGGTGAAATCAAGTTACTCAGAACAATTTTATTCTTTTAGGTCTAGTGTGTAAGATTCGTTGGGTAGGAGTCCAAGTAGCCTTTAGTGTGGAGCTCACTGTATGCAACTACGGAGACAAGTCCTTTCTGAGCATCATGAGGTTTTGCAGTCTGACTTGTAGGAACAGGTACTATTCCTACAACCCTGTGTGATATCCAGTTATTCTTATTATTAATCCTTTCATGTGGTTCTTTTCCTGGCATCAGGGAATTCCTCACACAAATGTACTGACCAATACTTTGTTGAATTCTCAAGAGATCCCTCTGCATGTCTCCAGAGTTCTTTGTCTGTGCACTTCTTTTCTCTCTGATACTCTGCTTTGGGAACTCTAGTTACGTTGGTTTTCCCAGACTCTCAGCTCCATTTCCTCAGTCAGGGGGTCCACCAGTCTCTGCCAGGACTTCTCTTCCCTTTACCATGACCTGGAAACTCTCTCAGAGAAGTAAGGTAGGGCAATTAGAGGGATCACTTCATTTATTTCCCATCTCCTGGAGATCACTGAACTTTATTTGCCTGAGGTCCAGTTTCTTGAAAACTGTTGTTTCATATGTCCTGTCTGATGTTTTCATTGTTTCAGGTGGGAGGTCAAATTGGTCCTTGTTACTTCATCTTGGCCAGAAGCCAATAACATAGTTTAAGTCTGTTTTGTTTTGATACAGGGTCCAGTTAAAGATTAGGCATTGCATGTCATGTCTTTGTTTCCTTTAATCTAGAATATTTCCCTACTATTTTTTTTGATGTTTTATGACATTGGCATTTTTGAAGAGTCTAAGCCAGTTGTCTTGTCAATTGCCCCACAATCTGGATTTGTCTGTTTCCTCATTAGATTCAAAGTAAACATTTTGGGGAAGAATACTATATAGGTGATGTATTCTTCATACTTCATCACTTCAGGTGGCCCAGTGCTAAGTTTGATCACTTGACTGAGGTGGTATCTTCCATATCTCTCCATTGTAAAGTTATTTTTCCCCTTGGTAATTGATAAATAATATGTGGGGTGATACGTTGGGATCAGTGAAGATCCTACTTTCAAACAACTCTTCACCCAACTGTGCATCAATGATAATCCTTGTCTGAATCGATTATTACATTGATAGTTGCCAAATGACACTTTCCTAATTCTATCATTCCTTTTGCATTTATTAGCTGACATTATTCTATAAAGAAGAGCTCCCCCACTTTTCATTTTGAGTATCATTATGAACTCATGTGCTTTTTTAAAAAGTAACTATGTTATACCTTATTATAACGATAGTGTTATTCTTTGGAATGTTCCTTTTGTCCAGATTTGGCCAATGCGATCTCTGTTATTGTTTAACCACACGATGCTTTTTTCTTACTAGAATGATTTCTAATATATTACTACTCACAAATAGGAACTGAGAAAAGGACTCCAGAAGGTGCGGTCTTATTCAGACTCTTCTTAGAAGTCCGCCTTCTTCCTGCGTACTCTCAACCCCAAGTGAGGCTTTCGGGTTGGAAGGAGATACTTCTGAATTAAACTACAGATCAATGTCACCCAATTCTAATCCCTATTCCCTTTTTTCTAGGCATACCATACCTACTGCCATCCTAATCCTTCTGTTGGGCACCTCTCTCCTCCTCTATATTTACTTACAACAGTCAAGAGCAGCAATTGGCCAACCGGCCCCTATCCAGTTCTCCAGTCCATATGCCCCAAGAACTCCTTTTTGCACTGGTCTGTGGTGGCCTTGGCCTACCTCGTCTACCCACTCAAGTAACTCTTTTACCACGAATTTAATTACCTGTGTTTCCCTTTATAGGGTCTTACCTAGCCGTATGGCCTGCTGCCTCTGCCAATTTAAAAATACTATTGAGGTTGTCTGTAAGACAGTCAAGCTGCGTTGTGACAGTGAATGCCTGACAGACGTCACACGTTGTGGTGAGTCTCAACTGCGGGATAATAAATTTTTTAATTTTAATTTAATTTTTTAATAATTTTTATTTTTAATCAATGATGATAAATTTTCAAATTAATGATGTAATTGCATTATTTTAATTCATTCATTCAGCGTTCCAGCTCCCTACGTTTCTAAGAACTACCCCCTTGCTAAAAATCAGATTCTTGGTTACATTATTAAGCTAATAAGAGCTCAGGTACATAGTTAGCTTAATAATGTAACTGATCCGCATACATAAAGGAACAAGAGAAAGGCATGGAAGGGGGAAGGGAATTCACATTAACGGCCACATATCCTATGCTGTGCTCTCGGCAAATGAGAACTTATTCGTAGAGTGCATCACAGTTTGTAAACTGATTTTATATACATTAGGTCTCAACTACCCTTTGTCTTATAGGACAGGTGTAAATATAATTTTGTTTCTTTTATTTGTTTCTGCAATTTTATAAAGAGTACAAGTGATGCTGTTTTATGTCCTATTGGGAGCCTGAGAGTTTCTGGTTCCATAACCAGAAGCTGCTACCTAGCCCTTCTAATGGATGGGAGAGCTAGTTTATTCTTCGACTGTCCAGCTGTGAACTTGCTCTGAATCTCAAGCTTTTCTATCCACAAAACACTCAGGGGCTTTCAACTATTTTTCTATGTATCAGATTTATTGGCACTAACTTGATGACTTCCAAAATGTGCTTTCCTGCCCAGGTAGCTTGAATACAGGTCTCTTTCAGTGATCTAGAGCACGTCATATATAGTAACACTTTACTACTTCTGTAAAGACAATATTGCTGATTTTTCAACACAATTTTTTTTTTTTTTTGGCCGTGCCACACAGCTTGTGGGATCTTAGTTCCCCACCCAGGGATTGAACCCGGGCCACAGCAGGGGAAGTGCTCGGTCCCAACCACTAGACCACCAGGGAACTCCCCCAAACAATTGTTTTACTAATTATCTTGCTCCCTTCTCGCCCAGAAGTGTGCAGAAAAGGCATTTTTCATCTCCTTTTACAGGTGAGGAAAAACAAGATCAGAGGTGTTAAGTGCTATGATCCTAGTGCCCTGATCTCCTATCCCCAGTTTGGGGCTCTCTGCAAGCCCATGCTCCTCCTTTCTCATGACCCTTCCCTCCTCCTTTGACCCTCACCAAAAATACTTTTAATCCTTTTGGAAGAGAAGCCCAGCTACACAATGGTACACATTACCTTCACACAGTCAGAAGCTTTGGATGGTTCCCCCAGTAAAGCTGGAAATATTAGAAGTAAAATGAAATGAAAGCAAAGTAGCCATCTGACAGAAGTTGCTTTCTGCCTTCTACATTTTAGGACCTCAAGTATTATTCCATTGATTTGTTGTACATTCCGCATTGGCATGCAATCTGGCAAATCTCTTAACTTATACCCCAGATCCCTGGCCAAATTTTAGCAAAGAGCCAGGGCGGACATAGTGTTTTTTTCTGTATAGAGCCTTCTGTTATGGCGGCTGGGATATATGGAAGCAGGGAGTGAGCAAAGGACTCGGTGGGTGGGTGGAGAAGGGCATGTCCAGGTGACCACCTGTTTGTGGCGGTTGTTGTCGTGGTCATCTGTGACAGTAGCAAGAACGCAAGCTCACTGAAGAGGTGGAGAGAGGAAGCCTCACACTCCTCTGCCTCTGAGGCAGGACAGGATGGGGTATGTGAATGTGAGGAGTCACAGTAGATCTGCAGAGAGTCCAGCTGAGTAGGGGAGGATTTGTCTTCCAGCCTTGGCTATTCTTGAGTACTGGCCCCTGGGAACCAGTGGAGTAATCCTGAATATAGTGACTATATTTCACGCTACAGAATTTTCTGAGTAGATAGCCACTTTTTCAAGAGATACCTTTTTCACATTTTCTTGTTGCCAGTCATAGGCTTAAGTGTGGGTTTCTTTTTCTCCTAAGTGGCACTCAAACGTTGACTGATTCCTAATTTATTTGGCTGTGGCCTGACAAAAAGCTGTCCCATCAGTCTTCAGTGATCAAAAACAGTCTCCTCTTTTTTGCCAGATGAAGAAACATCCCTAGAGAATGCAGAAGGATCGTTGATGAAGGTGTTACAAGCGTGGAAGAAGAACAACAGCCCCGAGCTGACTATTGAGTCAGAGAGGGCATCCTCAGATAAAAGTGCTGTCAGCTTGTCAGGCTTCATGAATGAGCAGCTGGACTTTAATAATAACAGTGATGTTATCAGGGCACGAAATTACATACTGCCTTATATCTCAGAGGGAGATCTAGGAGATGTGGAATCAACATTATTACCATTCCTTCAACTTCTTTTTTCAAATACACAAGATGGAGATATGCCGCTGGGCCTTTTGAAAAACAATACAAGGAGCCCTTCTGTTAAACGTGCACACAACAATTCAACTAATAAAAATAGATGGAGGAAACTCCATTTTCTGGAAAATTTGTTAGATGCAGAAACTCAAGAAAAAATGGATGAGGTGAAAAAGGAAGAAAAACCTGCCACGCGTACGCGTTCCAACCTTTTAAGTGCCATGTATAAACGCTACATCTTTCAAAAGAAGTTGGAAACTGCCCAACCACAGAAAGACAGCCTAGCAAAGACTAAGAGTACAGAGGAAAAGCTGCTGAGAGTGAACAGGGTCCTCAAGGGCCCGAGGGGCCTACAGAAAATGCACCTCCAAGCAGTGGGAGATGAGAGCGTCTGGGGGAAACAGAATGCCCAGCCATCTGTGGCGAGCACTGCCGAAGAAAGAAGGCTCAGGAGGCCATCCCCAAGAAAGCTGAAACAGCTACTCATGGTGCAGAGGCCCAGGAAGCTGGTGGGAAAGTCCTCCAATGCAGAGTCTTCATTCATAAAGGAACACAAGGCAGCAGGTTCCTCTACCCTGAAACAGTACTTCAAGGGCAGGCCTTCTGCCTCCATCCCTCCAGAATCCCCACCTGAGGTTAAAAGCAAATCAAAAGACTTATCCAACACTATACTTGTTTTAGAAGATGCAAAGGCTAGAGTTAGAAATATTAAGGATTTTGAACTAATCTCACATTCTGGGAAAAAAATACATCTTCCATAAAATTAGGACTCATCGGGTCCACAGAAAACCCAAAGTCAAAAGGAGTCAAAAGTTCAGAAAGAAAAGTTCGCCCAATAGAATGATGCTTGCAAGCCCTCCGTTCTCTGTAGGGAGGAGTCTCATAAATTCCCCTCCGCGAGAGCCTGTTTCATCTTCAGGAGAAGTGACTTCTCAGGAAAATCCTTTTCCAGAATTATTTTCGCTTTCAGACCCTTCGATAGAAAACACCACTTCAGAAAACAATACTGCACAAAACGTTTCTGAAGAAATTATTTCTACAGGAAACTCTAGTCTGCCAGGAGGAACCAGCCCTGGAAACACTACCCATAGGAACGTCTCCACTGCACATTCTACTGTTGCTGCAGACAACAGTATGCCAACTGTTCAACACACCAACGAAACACAATGGGAGTAGCACAACACGGGCACTGAATTATCCTCTAAGCCCACAGGCTTCACTTTCCTGGGGTTCACATCCCCGGGTGATCAAGTTGAAACTCAGCTAAAGCAGCAGCTGCGGTCCCTCATCCCCAACAATGTCATGCGAAGGCTCATTTCTCATGTTATCCAGACTTTGAAAATAGACTGCTCGGAGACCCACGTGCAGCTGGCCTGTGCCAACCTCATCTCTAGAACAGGCCTCCTGATGAAGCTTCTCAGCAAGCAGCAAGAAGTAAAGGTGTCCAAAGCGGAATGGGATACGGACCAGTGGAAAAGTGACAACTCTGTCAGTGAGAGCACAGAAGCCCAGAGTGAGCAGAAAGAGCAGGAGTCAAGTGAGGTGAGGAGAACCCCTGAAACATGGGACCTGGACTTTTACTCAGTTTAGGACATGCCATGAACGTGCCCAAGCAGGAATACCACGGGCTCCTAGTCTGTATCTTACCTTCAGCCGTGAAACTGGCTAAGACAGTGATCTCCCACTTGGCTCATTTAGAGAGTGTGCCACTATTCCTAGGGTAGACGAGAAGAGGACATAACACAGGACAACTAAATTGTAGGTAAATAAATTGTAGAAGAAAAGGCTAATGATAAGATTAATAACACTAAATTTAGCTTGTTCTTATAGAAGCTACTCGCCTGGAAGGATTGGGTTTTATAGTAGTTTAAGAATAGTTAGCTATTGTTTAGAATAGGTTTAAGAAGAGTTAGCTTTCATCCCTTGTATCTCCTTGTTTTTAAAAAATTTGTCATTTATTTTTTTAGCTCACAAAAGAAGTTCCAGGATATGGCTGTAACAACAAACTCATCTTGGCAATATCTGTAACTGTAGTAGTGACGATTTTGGTTACAATTCTCTGTCTCATTGAGGTAAGGACAATAATTCATTCAGATTCAGAACCCACAAACTTGAGAATCAAAGCCACCTTTCCACCCACTACTACTTGATTCTTCTCTTTAGTCATGAGGACTGAGATACACTTTGTTCTTTTACTGAAAAGTATATTCCCAGGATTTTTTGTTTCCTTTTTTCTTTTTTGGCTGCGTTGGGTCTTCATTGCGGTGCACGGGCTTCTCATTGCGGTGGCTTCTCTTGTTGTGGAGTACGGGCTCTAGACGCGCGGGCTCAGGAGTTGTGGCGCACGGACTTAGTTGCTCCACAGCATGTGGGACTTTCCGAGACCAGGGATGGGACCCGTGTCCCCTGCACTGGCAGGCAGATTCTTAACCACTGAACCACCAGGGAAGTCCCAATTCCAGTATTCTTAATCGTTTGTGTAGATCCATATTCCAAACAAGTGTCATTTTCCTCCTGCTTAAAAATACTTCTTTTACCCTTTCTTATAGTGAAAGTCTACTAGTAATGAATTCTTTCAGCTTTTGTATGTCTGAGATAGTCTTCATTTTGCTTTTGTTTGGACAGATCTGGGTATAGAATTCTAGCTTGATAGAATTCAATGCACTACTTTAAAGGTGTTATTCCACTGAGTTCTCCTTTACATTGTTTCCAGCAAGAATTCTGCTGTCGTTGTTATCTTTGTTCCTCTGTACGTAGTGTATAGTTTTTTCCTCTGGCTGCTTTTAAATTTTTCTCTTTATTGCTGGTTTTGAGCAGTTTGATTATTTTTTGTGCCTTGGTGTAGTTTTGTCCATGTTTCTTATGCTTACAGTTCATTGATCTTCTTGACTTTGTGGGTTTATAGTGTTTACCAATTTGGAAAAGTGTTGGCTATTATTTCTTCAAATTGTTGTATTTCTCCTCTCCTTCATGGACTCTAAGTACCCATGTATTAGGCCACTTGACGTTGTTGCACAACTCACTGAGGCTCTATTCATTTTTGTTGTTGTTTTGTTTTGTTACTCTTTTTGTTTCATTTTGGATAGTTTCTATTGCTATGCCTTAATGTTCACTGACCCTTTCTTCTGCAGTGTCTAATCTGCCATTAACCTCGTTCCGTATCTTTTTCATTTAGACATTGTTTTTAATCTCTAGAAGCACAATTTGGGTCTGTTTTACATTTTCCATGCCTATACTTAACATTTTCAGTGTTTATTCTGGGTTTATTAACATACGAAATGCAGTTGTAATAACTTTTCTTCATGTATAATAACTTTTTAAATGTTCTTTTCTGCCAATTCTAACATCTGTATGGATTATGGGTTAGTTTTGATTGATTGCCTTTTCTCCTCAGTATGGGTCATATTTTCCTACTTCTTTGCATCCTTGGCAATTTTTCATATGATCCCAGATATTGTGAGGTTTAGTTTATTATTTGCTATATATATATATATATTCCTGTAAAATGCTTGGGCTTTGTTTTGGGTGAAATCAAGTTACTCAGAACAATTTTATTCTTTTAGGTCTAGTGTGTAAGATTCGTTGGGTAGGAGTCCAAGTAGCCTTTAGTGTGGAGCTCACTGTATGCAACTACGGAGACAAGTCCTTTCTGAGCATCATGAGGTTTTGCAGTCTGACTTGTAGGAACAGGTACTATTCCTACAACCCTGTGTGATATCCAGTTATTCTTATTATTAATCCTTTCATGTGGTTCTTTTCCTGGCATCAGGGAATTCCTCACACAAATGTACTGACCAATACTTTGTTGAATTCTCAAGAGATCCCTCTGCATGTCTCCAGAGTTCTTTGTCTGTGCACTTCTTTTCTCTCTGATACTCTGCTTTGGGAACTCTAGTTACGTTGGTTTTCCCAGACTCTCAGCTCCATTTCCTCAGTCAGGGGGTCCACCAGTCTCTGCCAGGACTTCTCTTCCCTTTACCATGACCTGGAAACTCTCTCAGAGAAGTAAGGTAGGGCAATTAGAGGGATCACTTCATTTATTTCCCATCTCCTGGAGATCACTGAACTTTATTGCCTGAGGTCCAGTTTCTTGAAAACTGTTGTTTCATATGTCCTGTCTGATGTTTTCATTGTTTCAGGTGGGAGGTCAAATTGGTCCTTGTTACTTCATCTTGGCCAGAAGCCAATAACATAGTTTAAGTCTGTTTTGTTTTGATACAGGGTCCAGTTAAAGATTAGGCATTGCATGTCATGTCTTTGTTTCCTTTAATCTAGAATATTTCCCTACTATTTTTTTTGATGTTTTATGACATTGGCATTTTTGAAGAGTCTAAGCCAGTTGTCTTGTCAATTGCCCCACAATCTGGATTTGTCTGTTTCCTCATTAGATTCAAAGTAAACATTTTGGGGAAGAATACTATATAGGTGATGTATTCTTCATACTTCATCACTTCAGGTGGCCCAGTGCTAAGTTTGATCACTTGACTGAGGTGGTATCTTCCATATCTCTCCATTGTAAAGTTATTTTTCCCCTTGGTAATTGATAAATAATATGTGGGGTGATACGTTGGGATCAGTGAAGATCCTACTTTCAAACAACTCTTCACCCAACTGTGCATCAATGATAATCCTTGTCTGAATCGATTATTACATTGATAGTTGCCAAATGACACTTTCCTAATTCTATCATTCCTTTTGCATTTATTAGCTGACATTATTCTATAAAGAAGAGCTCCCCCACTTTTCATTTTGAGTATCATTATGAACTCATGTGCTTTTTTAAAAAGTAACTATGTTATACCTTATTATAACGATAGTGTTATTCTTTGGAATGTTCCTTTTGTCCAGATTTGGCCAATGCGATCTCTGTTATTGTTTAACCACACGATGCTTTTTTCTTACTAGAATGATTTCTAATATATTACTACTCACAAATAGGAACTGAGAAAAGGACTCCAGAAGGTGCGGTCTTATTCAGACTCTTCTTAGAAGTCCGCCTTCTTCCTGCGTACTCTCAACCCCAAGTGAGGCTTTCGGGTTGGAAGGAGATACTTCTGAATTAAACTACAGATCAATGTCACCCAATTCTAATCCCTATTCCCTTTTTTCTAGGCATACCATACCTACTGCCATCCTAATCCTTCTGTTGGGCACCTCTCTCCTCCTCTATATTTACTTACAACAGTCAAGAGCAGCAATTGGCCAACCGGCCCCTATCCAGTTCTCCAGTCCATATGCCCCAAGAACTCCTTTTTGCACTGGTCTGTGGTGGCCTTGGCCTACCTCGTCTACCCACTCAAGTAACTCTTTTACCACGAATTTAATTACCTGTGTTTCCCTTTATAGGGTCTTACCTAGCCGTATGGCCTGCTGCCTCTGCCAATTTAAAAATACTATTGAGGTTGTCTGTAAGACAGTCAAGCTGCGTTGTGACAGTGAATGCCTGACAGACGTCACACGTTGTGGTGAGTCTCAACTGCGGGATAATAAATTTTTTAATTTTAATTTAATTTTTTAATAATTTTTATTTTTAATCAATGATGATAAATTTTCAAATTAATGATGTAATTGCATTATTTTAATTCATTCATTCAGCGTTCCAGCTCCCTACGTTTCTAAGAACTACCCCCTTGCTAAAAATCAGATTCTTGGTTACATTATTAAGCTAATAAGAGCTCAGGTACATAGTTAGCTTAATAATGTAACTGATCCGCATACATAAAGGAACAAGAGAAAGGCATGGAAGGGGGAAGGGAATTCACATTAACGGCCACATATCCTATGCTGTGCTCTCGGCAAATGAGAACTTATTCGTAGAGTGCATCACAGTTTGTAAACTGATTTTATATACATTAGGTCTCAACTACCCTTTGTCTTATAGGACAGGTGTAAATATAATTTTGTTTCTTTTATTTGTTTCTGCAATTTTATAAAGAGTACAAGTGATGCTGTTTTATGTCCTATTGGGAGCCTGAGAGTTTCTGGTTCCATAACCAGAAGCTGCTACCTAGCCCTTCTAATGGATGGGAGAGCTAGTTTATTCTTCGACTGTCCAGCTGTGAACTTGCTCTGAATCTCAAGCTTTTCTATCCACAAAACACTCAGGGGCTTTCAACTATTTTTCTATGTATCAGATTTATTGGCACTAACTTGATGACTTCCAAAATGTGCTTTCCTGCCCAGGTAGCTTGAATACAGGTCTCTTTCAGTGATCTAGAGCACGTCATATATAGTAACACTTTACTACTTCTGTAAAGACAATATTGCTGATTTTTCAACACAATTTTTTTTTTTTTTTGGCCGTGCCACACAGCTTGTGGGATCTTAGTTCCCCACCCAGGGATTGAACCCGGGCCACAGCAGGGGAAGTGCTCGGTCCCAACCACTAGACCACCAGGGAACTCCCCCAAACAATTGTTTTACTAATTATCTTGCTCCCTTCTCGCCCAGAAGTGTGCAGAAAAGGCATTTTTCATCTCCTTTTACAGGTGAGGAAAAACAAGATCAGAGGTGTTAAGTGCTATGATCCTAGTGCCCTGATCTCCTATCCCCAGTTTGGGGCTCTCTGCAAGCCCATGCTCCTCCTTTCTCATGACCCTTCCCTCCTCCTTTGACCCTCACCAAAAATACTTTTAATCCTTTTGGAAGAGAAGCCCAGCTACACAATGGTACACATTACCTTCACACAGTCAGAAGCTTTGGATGGTTCCCCCAGTAAAGCTGGAAATATTAGAAGTAAAATGAAATGAAAGCAAAGTAGCCATCTGACAGAAGTTGCTTTCTGCCTTCTACATTTTAGGACCTCAAGTATTATTCCATTGATTTGTTGTACATTCCGCATTGGCATGCAATCTGGCAAATCTCTTAACTTATACCCCAGATCCCTGGCCAAATTTTAGCAAAGAGCCAGGGCGGACATAGTGTTTTTTTCTGTATAGAGCCTTCTGTTATGGCGGCTGGGATATATGGAAGCAGGGAGTGAGCAAAGGACTCGGTGGGTGGGTGGAGAAGGGCATGTCCAGGTGACCACCTGTTTGTGGCGGTTGTTGTCGTGGTCATCTGTGACAGTAGCAAGAACGCAAGCTCACTGAAGAGGTGGAGAGAGGAAGCCTCACACTCCTCTGCCTCTGAGGCAGGACAGGATGGGGTATGTGAATGTGAGGAGTCACAGTAGATCTGCAGAGAGTCCAGCTGAGTAGGGGAGGATTTGTCTTCCAGCCTTGGCTATTCTTGAGTACTGGCCCCTGGGAACCAGTGGAGTAATCCTGAATATAGTGACTATATTTCACGCTACAGAATTTTCTGAGTAGATAGCCACTTTTTCAAGAGATACCTTTTTCACATTTTCTTGTTGCCAGTCATAGGCTTAAGTGTGGGTTTCTTTTTCTCCTAAGTGGCACTCAAACGTTGACTGATTCCTAATTTATTTGGCTGTGGCCTGACAAAAAGCTGTCCCATCAGTCTTCAGTGATCAAAAACAGTCTCCTCTTTTTTGCCAGATGAAGAAACATCCCTAGAGAATGCAGAAGGATCGTTGATGAAGGTGTTACAAGCGTGGAAGAAGAACAACAGCCCCGAGCTGACTATTGAGTCAGAGAGGGCATCCTCAGATAAAAGTGCTGTCAGCTTGTCAGGCTTCATGAATGAGCAGCTGGACTTTAATAATAACAGTGATGTTATCAGGGCACGAAATTACATACTGCCTTATATCTCAGAGGGAGATCTAGGAGATGTGGAATATCAACATTATTACCATTCCTTCAACTTCTTTTTTCAAATACACAAGATGGAGATATGCCGCTGGGCCTTTGAAAAACAATACAAGGAGCCCTTCTGTTAAACGTGCACGCAACAATTCAACTAATAAAAATAGATGGAGGAAACTCCATTTTCTGGAAAATTTGTTAGATGCAGAAACTCAAGAAAAAATGGATGAGGTGAAAAAGGAAGAAAAACTGCCACGCGTACGCGTTCCAACCTTTTAAGTGCCATGTATAAACGCTACATCTTTCAAAAGAAGTTGGAAACTGCCCAACCACAGAAAGACAGCCTAGCAAAGACTAAGAGTACAGAGGAAAAGCTGCTGAGAGTGAACAGGGTCCTCAAGGGCCCGAGGGGCCTACAGAAAATGCACCTCCAAGCAGTGGGAGATGAGAGCGTCTGGGGGAAACAGAATGCCCAGCCATCTGTGGCGAGCACTGCCGAAGAAAGAAGGCTCAGGAGGCCATCCCCAAGAAAGCTGAAACAGCTACTCATGGTGCAGAGGCCCAGGAAGCTGGTGGGAAAGTCCTCCAATGCAGAGTCTTCATTCATAAAGGAACACAAGGCAGCAGGTTCCTCTACCCTGAAACAGTACTTCAAGGGCAGGCCTTCTGCCTCCATCCCTCCAGAATCCCCACCTGAGGTTAAAAGCAAATCAAAAGACTTATCCAACACTATACTTGTTTTAGAAGATGCAAAGGCTAGAGTTAGAAATATTAAGGATTTTGAACTAATCTCACATTCTGGGAAAAAAATACATCTTCCATAAAATTAGGACTCATCGGGTCCACAGAAAACCCAAAGTCAAAAGGAGTCAAAAGTTCAGAAAGAAAAGTTCACCCAATAGAATGATGCTTGCAAGCCCTCCGTTCTCTGTAGGGAGGAGTCTCATAAATTCCCCTCCGCGAGAGCCTGTTTCATCTTCAGGAGAAGTGACTTCTCAGGAAAATCCTTTTCCAGAATTATTTTCGCTTTCAGACCCTTCGATAGAAAACACCACTTCAGAAAACAATACTGCACAAAACGTTTCTGAAGAAATTATTTCTACAGGAAACTCTAGTCTGCCAGGAGGAACCAGCCCTGGAAACACTACCCATAGGAACGTCTCCACTGCACATTCTACTGTTGCTGCAGACAACAGTATGCCAACTGTTCAACACACCAACGAAACACAATGGGAGTAGCACAACACGGGCACTGAATTATCCTCTAAGCCCACAGGCTTCACTTTCCTGGGGTTCACATCCCCGGGTGATCAAGTTGAAACTCAGCTAAAGCAGCAGCTGCGGTCCCTCATCCCCAACAATGTCATGCGAAGGCTCATTTCTCATGTTATCCAGACTTTGAAAATAGACTGCTCGGAGACCCACGTGCAGCTGGCCTGTGCCAACCTCATCTCTAGAACAGGCCTCCTGATGAAGCTTCTCAGCAAGCAGCAAGAAGTAAAGGTGTCCAAAGCGGAATGGGATACGGACCAGTGGAAAAGTGACAACTCTGTCAGTGAGAGCACAGAAGCCCAGAGTGAGCAGAAAGAGCAGGAGTCAAGTGAGGTGAGGAGAACCCCTGAAACATGGGACCTGGACTTTTACTCAGTTTAGGACATGCCATGAACGTGCCCAAGCAGGAATACCACGGGCTCCTAGTCTGTATCTTACCTTCAGCCGTGAAACTGGCTAAGACAGTGATCTCCCACTTGGCTCATTTAGAGAGTGTGCCACTATTCCTAGGGTAGACGAGAAGAGGACATAACACAGGACAACTAAATTGTAGGTAAATAAATTGTAGAAGAAAAGGCTAATGATAAGATTAATAACACTAAATTTAGCTTGTTCTTATAGAAGCTACTCGCCTGGAAGGATTGGGTTTTATAGTAGTTTAAGAATAGTTAGCTATTGTTTAGAATAGGTTTAAGAAGAGTTAGCTTTCATCCCTTGTATCTCCTTGTTTTTAAAAAATTTGTCATTTATTTTTTTAGCTCACAAAAGAAGTTCCAGGATATGGCTGTAACAACAAACTCATCTTGGCAATATCTGTAACTGTAGTAGTGACGATTTTGGTTACAATTCTCTGTCTCATTGAGGTAAGGACAATAATTCATTCAGATTCAGAACCCACAAACTTGAGAATCAAAGCCACCTTTCCACCCACTACTACTTGATTCTTCTCTTTAGTCATGAGGACTGAGATACACTTTGTTCTTTTACTGAAAAGTATATTCCCAGGATTTTTTGTTTCCTTTTTTCTTTTTTGGCTGCGTTGGGTCTTCATTGCGGTGCACGGGCTTCTCATTGCGGTGGCTTCTCTTGTTGTGGAGTACGGGCTCTAGACGCGCGGGCTCAGGAGTTGTGGCGCACGGACTTAGTTGCTCCACAGCATGTGGGACTTTCCGAGACCAGGGATGGGACCCGTGTCCCCTGCACTGGCAGGCAGATTCTTAACCACTGAACCACCAGGGAAGTCCCAATTCCAGTATTCTTAATCGTTTGTGTAGATCCATATTCCAAACAAGTGTCATTTTCCTCCTGCTTAAAAATACTTCTTTTACCCTTTCTTATAGTGAAAGTCTACTAGTAATGAATTCTTTCAGCTTTTGTATGTCTGAGATAGTCTTCATTTTGCTTTTGTTTGGACAGATCTGGGTATAGAATTCTAGCTTGATAGAATTCAATGCACTACTTTAAAGGTGTTATTCCACTGAGTTCTCCTTTACATTGTTTCCAGCAAGAATTCTGCTGTCGTTGTTATCTTTGTTCCTCTGTACGTAGTGTATAGTTTTTTCCTCTGGCTGCTTTTAAATTTTTCTCTTTATTGCTGGTTTTGAGCAGTTTGATTATTTTTTGTGCCTTGGTGTAGTTTTGTCCATGTTTCTTATGCTTACAGTTCATTGATCTTCTTGACTTTGTGGGTTTATAGTGTTTACCAATTTGGAAAAGTGTTGGCTATTATTTCTTCAAATTGTTGTATTTCTCCTCTCCTTCATGGACTCTAAGTACCCATGTATTAGGCCACTTGACGTTGTTGCACAACTCACTGAGGCTCTATTCATTTTTGTTGTTGTTTTGTTTTGTTACTCTTTTTGTTTCATTTTGGATAGTTTCTATTGCTATGCCTTAATGTTCACTGACCCTTTCTTCTGCAGTGTCTAATCTGCCATTAACCTCGTTCCGTATCTTTTTCATTTAGACATTGTTTTTAATCTCTAGAAGCACAATTTGGGTCTGTTTTACATTTTCCATGCCTATACTTAACATTTTCAGTGTTTATTCTGGGTTTATTAACATACGAAATGCAGTTGTAATAACTTTTCTTCATGTATAATAACTTTTTAAATGTTCTTTTCTGCCAATTCTAACATCTGTATGGATTATGGGTTAGTTTTGATTGATTGCCTTTTCTCCTCAGTATGGGTCATATTTTCCTACTTCTTTGCATCCTTGGCAATTTTTCATATGATCCCAGATATTGTGAGGTTTAGTTTATTATTTGCTATATATATATATATATTCCTGTAAAATGCTTGGGCTTTGTTTTGGGTGAAATCAAGTTACTCAGAACAATTTTATTCTTTTAGGTCTAGTGTGTAAGATTCGTTGGGTAGGAGTCCAAGTAGCCTTTAGTGTGGAGCTCACTGTATGCAACTACGGAGACAAGTCCTTTCTGAGCATCATGAGGTTTTGCAGTCTGACTTGTAGGAACAGGTACTATTCCTACAACCCTGTGTGATATCCAGTTATTCTTATTATTAATCCTTTCATGTGGTTCTTTTCCTGGCATCAGGGAATTCCTCACACAAATGTACTGACCAATACTTTGTTGAATTCTCAAGAGATCCCTCTGCATGTCTCCAGAGTTCTTTGTCTGTGCACTTCTTTTCTCTCTGATACTCTGCTTTGGGAACTCTAGTTACGTTGGTTTTCCCAGACTCTCAGCTCCATTTCCTCAGTCAGGGGGTCCACCAGTCTCTGCCAGGACTTCTCTTCCCTTTACCATGACCTGGAAACTCTCTCAGAGAAGTAAGGTAGGGCAATTAGAGGGATCACTTCATTTATTTCCCATCTCCTGGAGATCACTGAACTTTATTTGCCTGAGGTCCAGTTTCTTGAAAACTGTTGTTTCATATGTCCTGTCTGATGTTTTCATTGTTTCAGGTGGGAGGTCAAATTGGTCCTTGTTACTTCATCTTGGCCAGAAGCCAATAACATAGTTTAAGTCTGTTTTGTTTTGATACAGGGTCCAGTTAAAGATTAGGCATTGCATGTCATGTCTTTGTTTCCTTTAATCTAGAATATTTCCCTACTATTTTTTTTGATGTTTTATGACATTGGCATTTTTGAAGAGTCTAAGCCAGTTGTCTTGTCAATTGCCCCACAATCTGGATTTGTCTGTTTCCTCATTAGATTCAAAGTAAACATTTTGGGGAAGAATACTATATAGGTGATGTATTCTTCATACTTCATCACTTCAGGTGGCCCAGTGCTAAGTTTGATCACTTGACTGAGGTGGTATCTTCCATATCTCTCCATTGTAAAGTTATTTTTCCCCTTGGTAATTGATAAATAATATGTGGGGTGATACGTTGGGATCAGTGAAGATCCTACTTTCAAACAACTCTTCACCCAACTGTGCATCAATGATAATCCTTGTCTGAATCGATTATTACATTGATAGTTGCCAAATGACACTTTCCTAATTCTATCATTCCTTTTGCATTTATTAGCTGACATTATTCTATAAAGAAGAGCTCCCCCACTTTTCATTTTGAGTATCATTATGAACTCATGTGCTTTTTTAAAAAGTAACTATGTTATACCTTATTATAACGATAGTGTTATTCTTTGGAATGTTCCTTTTGTCCAGATTTGGCCAATGCGATCTCTGTTATTGTTTAACCACACGATGCTTTTTTCTTACTAGAATGATTTCTAATATATTACTACTCACAAATAGGAACTGAGAAAAGGACTCCAGAAGGTGCGGTCTTATTCAGACTCTTCTTAGAAGTCCGCCTTCTTCCTGCGTACTCTCAACCCCAAGTGAGGCTTTCGGGTTGGAAGGAGATACTTCTGAATTAAACTACAGATCAATGTCACCCAATTCTAATCCCTATTCCCTTTTTTCTAGGCATACCATACCTACTGCCATCCTAATCCTTCTGTTGGGCACCTCTCTCCTCCTCTATATTTACTTACAACAGTCAAGAGCAGCAATTGGCCAACCGGCCCCTATCCAGTTCTCCAGTCCATATGCCCCAAGAACTCCTTTTTGCACTGGTCTGTGGTGGCCTTGGCCTACCTCGTCTACCCACTCAAGTAACTCTTTTACCACGAATTTAATTACCTGTGTTTCCCTTTATAGGGTCTTACCTAGCCGTATGGCCTGCTGCCTCTGCCAATTTAAAAATACTATTGAGGTTGTCTGTAAGACAGTCAAGCTGCGTTGTGACAGTGAATGCCTGACAGACGTCACACGTTGTGGTGAGTCTCAACTGCGGGATAATAAATTTTTTAATTTTAATTTAATTTTTTAATAATTTTTATTTTTAATCAATGATGATAAATTTTCAAATTAATGATGTAATTGCATTATTTTAATTCATTCATTCAGCGTTCCAGCTCCCTACGTTTCTAAGAACTACCCCCTTGCTAAAAATCAGATTCTTGGTTACATTATTAAGCTAATAAGAGCTCAGGTACATAGTTAGCTTAATAATGTAACTGATCCGCATACATAAAGGAACAAGAGAAAGGCATGGAAGGGGGAAGGGAATTCACATTAACGGCCACATATCCTATGCTGTGCTCTCGGCAAATGAGAACTTATTCGTAGAGTGCATCACAGTTTGTAAACTGATTTTATATACATTAGGTCTCAACTACCCTTTGTCTTATAGGACAGGTGTAAATATAATTTTGTTTCTTTTATTTGTTTCTGCAATTTTATAAAGAGTACAAGTGATGCTGTTTTATGTCCTATTGGGAGCCTGAGAGTTTCTGGTTCCATAACCAGAAGCTGCTACCTAGCCCTTCTAATGGATGGGAGAGCTAGTTTATTCTTCGACTGTCCAGCTCTGAACTTGCTCTGAATCTCAAGCTTTTCTATCCACAAAACACTCAGGGGCTTTCAACTATTTTTCTATGTATCAGATTTATTGGCACTAACTTGATGACTTCCAAAATGTGCTTTCCTGCCCAGGTAGCTTGAATACAGGTCTCTTTCAGTGATCTAGAGCACGTCATATATAGTAACACTTTACTACTTCTGTAAAGACAATATTGCTGATTTTTCAACACAATTTTTTTTTTTTTTTGGCCGTGCCACACAGCTTGTGGGATCTTAGTTCCCCACCCAGGGATTGAACCCGGGCCACAGCAGGGGAAGTGCTCGGTCCCAACCACTAGACCACCAGGGAACTCCCCCAAACAATTGTTTTACTAATTATCTTGCTCCCTTCTCGCCCAGAAGTGTGCAGAAAAGGCATTTTTCATCTCCTTTTACAGGTGAGGAAAAACAAGATCAGAGGTGTTAAGTGCTATGATCCTAGTGCCCTGATCTCCTATCCCCAGTTTGGGGCTCTCTGCAAGCCCATGCTCCTCCTTTCTCATGACCCTTCCCTCCTCCTTTGACCCTCACCAAAAATACTTTTAATCCTTTTGGAAGAGAAGCCCAGCTACACAATGGTACACATTACCTTCACACAGTCAGAAGCTTTGGATGGTTCCCCCAGTAAAGCTGGAAATATTAGAAGTAAAATGAAATGAAAGCAAAGTAGCCATCTGACAGAAGTTGCTTTCTGCCTTCTACATTTTAGGACCTCAAGTATTATTCCATTGATTTGTTGTACATTCCGCATTGGCATGCAATCTGGCAAATCTCTTAACTTATACCCCAGATCCCTGGCCAAATTTTAGCAAAGAGCCAGGGCGGACATAGTGTTTTTTTCTGTATAGAGCCTTCTGTTATGGCGGCTGGGATATATGGAAGCAGGGAGTGAGCAAAGGACTCGGTGGGTGGGTGGAGAAGGGCATGTCCAGGTGACCACCTGTTTGTGGCGGTTGTTGTCGTGGTCATCTGTGACAGTAGCAAGAACGCAAGCTCACTGAAGAGGTGGAGAGAGGAAGCCTCACACTCCTCTGCCTCTGAGGCAGGACAGGATGGGGTATGTGAATGTGAGGAGTCACAGTAGATCTGCAGAGAGTCCAGCTGAGTAGGGGAGGATTTGTCTTCCAGCCTTGGCTATTCTTGAGTACTGGCCCCTGGGAACCAGTGGAGTAATCCTGAATATAGTGACTATATTTCACGCTACAGAATTTTCTGAGTAGATAGCCACTTTTTCAAGAGATACCTTTTTCACATTTTCTTGTTGCCAGTCATAGGCTTAAGTGTGGGTTTCTTTTTCTCCTAAGTGGCACTCAAACGTTGACTGATTCCTAATTTATTTGGCTGTGGCCTGACAAAAAGCTGTCCCATCAGTCTTCAGTGATCAAAAACAGTCTCCTCTTTTTTGCCAGATGAAGAAACATCCCTAGAGAATGCAGAAGGATCGTTGATGAAGGTGTTACAAGCGTGGAAGAAGAACAACAGCCCCGAGCTGACTATTGAGTCAGAGAGGGCATCCTCAGATAAAAGTGCTGTCAGCTTGTCAGGCTTCATGAATGAGCAGCTGGACTTTAATAATAACAGTGATGTTATCAGGGCACGAAATTACATACTGCCTTATATCTCAGAGGGAGATCTAGGAGATGTGGAATCAACATTATTACCATTCCTTCAACTTCTTTTTTCAAATACACAAGATGGAGATATGCCGCTGGGCCTTTTGAAAAACAATACAAGGAGCCCTTCTGTTAAACGTGCACGCAACAATTCAACTAATAAAAATAGATGGAGGAAACTCCATTTTCTGGAAAATTTGTTAGATGCAGAAACTCAAGAAAAAATGGATGAGGTGAAAAAGGAAGAAAAACCTGCCACGCGTACGCGTTCCAACCTTTTAAGTGCCATGTATAAACGCTACATCTTTCAAAAGAAGTTGGAAACTGCCCAACCACAGAAAGACAGCCTAGCAAAGACTAAGAGTACAGAGGAAAAGCTGCTGAGAGTGAACAGGGTCCTCAAGGGCCCGAGGGGCCTACAGAAAATGCACCTCCAAGCAGTGGGAGATGAGAGCGTCTGGGGGAAACAGAATGCCCAGCCATCTGTGGCGAGCACTGCCGAAGAAAGAAGGCTCAGGAGGCCATCCCCAAGAAAGCTGAAACAGCTACTCATGGTGCAGAGGCCCAGGAAGCTGGTGGGAAAGTCCTCCAATGCAGAGTCTTCATTCATAAAGGAACACAAGGCAGCAGGTTCCTCTACCCTGAAACAGTACTTCAAGGGCAGGCCTTCTGCCTCCATCCCTCCAGAATCCCCACCTGAGGTTAAAAGCAAATCAAAAGACTTATCCAACACTATACTTGTTTTAGAAGATGCAAAGGCTAGAGTTAGAAATATTAAGGATTTTGAACTAATCTCACATTCTGGGAAAAAAATACATCTTCCATAAAATTAGGACTCATCGGGTCCACAGAAAACCCAAAGTCAAAAGGAGTCAAAAGTTCAGAAAGAAAAGTTCGCCCAATAGAATGATGCTTGCAAGCCCTCCGTTCTCTGTAGGGAGGAGTCTCATAAATTCCCCTCCGCGAGAGCCTGTTTCATCTTCAGGAGAAGTGACTTCTCAGGAAAATCCTTTTCCAGAATTATTTTCTCTTTCAGACCCTTCGATAGAAAACACCACTTCAGAAAACAATACTGCACAAAACGTTTCTGAAGAAATTATTTCTACAGGAAACTCTAGTCTGCCAGGAGGAACCAGCCCTGGAAACACTACCCATAGGAACGTCTCCACTGCACATTCTACTGTTGCTGCAGACAACAGTATGCCAACTGTTCAACACACCAACGAAACACAATGGGAGTAGCACAACACGGGCACTGAATTATCCTCTAAGCCCACAGGCTTCACTTTCCTGGGGTTCACATCCCCGGGTGATCAAGTTGAAACTCAGCTAAAGCAGCAGCTGCGGTCCCTCATCCCCAACAATGTCATGCGAAGGCTCATTTCTCATGTTATCCAGACTTTGAAAATAGACTGCTCGGAGACCCACGTGCAGCTGGCCTGTGCCAACCTCATCTCTAGAACAGGCCTCCTGATGAAGCTTCTCAGCAAGCAGCAAGAAGTAAAGGTGTCCAAAGCGGAATGGGATACGGACCAGTGGAAAAGTGACAACTCTGTCAGTGAGAGCACAGAAGCCCAGAGTGAGCAGAAAGAGCAGGAGTCAAGTGAGGTGAGGAGAACCCCTGAAACATGGGACCTGGACTTTTACTCAGTTTAGGACATGCCATGAACGTGCCCAAGCAGGAATACCACGGGCTCCTAGTCTGTATCTTACCTTCAGCCGTGAAACTGGCTAAGACAGTGATCTCCCACTTGGCTCATTTAGAGAGTGTGCCACTATTCCTAGGGTAGACGAGAAGAGGACATAACACAGGACAACTAAATTGTAGGTAAATAAATTGTAGAAGAAAAGGCTAATGATAAGATTAATAACACTAAATTTAGCTTGTTCTTATAGAAGCTACTCGCCTGGAAGGATTGGGTTTTATAGTAGTTTAAGAATAGTTAGCTATTGTTTAGAATAGGTTTAAGAAGAGTTAGCTTTCATCCCTTGTATCTCCTTGTTTTTAAAAAATTTGTCATTTATTTTTTTAGCTCACAAAAGAAGTTCCAGGATATGGCTGTAACAACAAACTCATCTTGGCAATATCTGTAACTGTAGTAGTGACGATTTTGGTTACAATTCTCTGTCTCATTGAGGTAAGGACAATAATTCATTCAGATTCAGAACCCACAAACTTGAGAATCAAAGCCACCTTTCCACCCACTACTACTTGATTCTTCTCTTTAGTCATGAGGACTGAGATACACTTTGTTCTTTTACTGAAAAGTATATTCCCAGGATTTTTTGTTTCCTTTTTTCTTTTTTGGCTGCGTTGGGTCTTCATTGCGGTGCACGGGCTTCTCATTGCGGTGGCTTCTCTTGTTGTGGAGTACGGGCTCTAGACGCGCGGGCTCAGGAGTTGTGGCGCACGGACTTAGTTGCTCCACAGCATGTGGGACTTTCCGAGACCAGGGATGGGACCCGTGTCCCCTGCACTGGCAGGCAGATTCTTAACCACTGAACCACCAGGGAAGTCCCAATTCCAGTATTCTTAATCGTTTGTGTAGATCCATATTCCAAACAAGTGTCATTTTCCTCCTGCTTAAAAATACTTCTTTTACCCTTTCTTATAGTGAAAGTCTACTAGTAATGAATTCTTTCAGCTTTTGTATGTCTGAGATAGTCTTCATTTTGCTTTTGTTTGGACAGATCTGGGTATAGAATTCTAGCTTGATAGAATTCAATGCACTACTTTAAAGGTGTTATTCCACTGAGTTCTCCTTTACATTGTTTCCAGCAAGAATTCTGCTGTCGTTGTTATCTTTGTTCCTCTGTACGTAGTGTATAGTTTTTTCCTCTGGCTGCTTTTAAATTTTTCTCTTTATTGCTGGTTTTGAGCAATTTGATTATTTTTTGTGCCTTGGTGTAGTTTTGTCCATGTTTCTTATGCTTACAGTTCATTGATCTTCTTGACTTTGTGGGTTTATAGTGTTTACCAATTTGGAAAAGTGTTGGCTATTATTTCTTCAAATTGTTGTATTTCTCCTCTCCTTCATGGACTCTAAGTACCCATGTATTAGGCCACTTGACGTTGTTGCACAACTCACTGAGGCTCTATTCATTTTTGTTGTTGTTTTGTTTTGTTACTCTTTTTGTTTCATTTTGGATAGTTTCTATTGCTATGCCTTAATGTTCACTGACCCTTTCTTCTGCAGTGTCTAATCTGCCATTAACCTCGTTCCGTATCTTTTTCATTTAGACATTGTTTTTAATCTCTAGAAGCACAATTTGGGTCTGTTTTACATTTTCCATGCCTATACTTAACATTTTCAGTGTTTATTCTGGGTTTATTAACATACGAAATGCAGTTGTAATAACTTTTCTTCATGTATAATAACTTTTTAAATGTTCTTTTCTGCCAATTCTAACATCTGTATGGATTATGGGTTAGTTTTGATTGATTGCCTTTTCTCCTCAGTATGGGTCATATTTTCCTACTTCTTTGCATCCTTGGCAATTTTTCATATGATCCCAGATATTGTGAGGTTTAGTTTATTATTTGCTATATATATATATATATTCCTGTAAAATGCTTGGGCTTTGTTTTGGGTGAAATCAAGTTACTCAGAACAATTTTATTCTTTTAGGTCTAGTGTGTAAGATTCGTTGGGTAGGAGTCCAAGTAGCCTTTAGTGTGGAGCTCACTGTATGCAACTACGGAGACAAGTCCTTTCTGAGCATCATGAGGTTTTGCAGTCTGACTTGTAGGAACAGGTACTATTCCTACAACCCTGTGTGATATCCAGTTATTCTTATTATTAATCCTTTCATGTGGTTCTTTTCCTGGCATCAGGGAATTCCTCACACAAATGTACTGACCAATACTTTGTTGAATTCTCAAGAGATCCCTCTGCATGTCTCCAGAGTTCTTTGTCTGTGCACTTCTTTTCTCTCTGATACTCTGCTTTGGGAACTCTAGTTACGTTGGTTTTCCCAGACTCTCAGCTCCATTTCCTCAGTCAGGGGGTCCACCAGTCTCTGCCAGGACTTCTCTTCCCTTTACCATGACCTGGAAACTCTCTCAGAGAAGTAAGGTAGGGCAATTAGAGGGATCACTTCATTTATTTCCCATCTCCTGGAGATCACTGAACTTTATTTGCCTGAGGTCCAGTTTCTTGAAAACTGTTGTTTCATATGTCCTGTCTGATGTTTTCATTGTTTCAGGTGGGAGGTCAAATTGGTCCTTGTTACTTCATCTTGGCCAGAAGCCAATAACATAGTTTAAGTCTGTTTTGTTTTGATACAGGGTCCAGTTAAAGATTAGGCATTGCATGTCATGTCTTTGTTTCCTTTAATCTAGAATATTTCCCTACTATTTTTTTTGATGTTTTATGACATTGGCATTTTTGAAGAGTCTAAGCCAGTTGTCTTGTCAATTGCCCCACAATCTGGATTTGTCTGTTTCCTCATTAGATTCAAAGTAAACATTTTGGGGAAGAATACTATATAGGTGATGTATTCTTCATACTTCATCACTTCAGGTGGCCCAGTGCTAAGTTTGATCACTTGACTGAGGTGGTATCTTCCATATCTCTCCATTGTAAAGTTATTTTTCCCCTTGGTAATTGATAAATAATATGTGGGGTGATACGTTGGGATCAGTGAAGATCCTACTTTCAAACAACTCTTCACCCAACTGTGCATCAATGATAATCCTTGTCTGAATCGATTATTACATTGATAGTTGCCAAATGACACTTTCCTAATTCTATCATTCCTTTTGCATTTATTAGCTGACATTATTCTATAAAGAAGAGCTCCCCCACTTTTCATTTTGAGTATCATTATGAACTCATGTGCTTTTTTAAAAAGTAACTATGTTATACCTTATTATAACGATAGTGTTATTCTTTGGAATGTTCCTTTTGTCCAGATTTGGCCAATGCGATCTCTGTTATTGTTTAACCACACGATGCTTTTTTCTTACTAGAATGATTTCTAATATATTACTACTCACAAATAGGAACTGAGAAAAGGACTCCAGAAGGTGCGGTCTTATTCAGACTCTTCTTAGAAGTCCGCCTTCTTCCTGCGTACTCTCAACCCCAAGTGAGGCTTTCGGGTTGGAAGGAGATACTTCTGAATTAAACTACAGATCAATGTCACCCAATTCTAATCCCTATTCCCTTTTTTCTAGGCATACCATACCTACTGCCATCCTAATCCTTCTGTTGGGCACCTCTCTCCTCCTCTATATTTACTTACAACAGTCAAGAGCAGCAATTGGCCAACCGGCCCCTATCCAGTTCTCCAGTCCATATGCCCCAAGAACTCCTTTTTGCACTGGTCTGTGGTGGCCTTGGCCTACCTCGTCTACCCACTCAAGTAACTCTTTTACCACGAATTTAATTACCTGTGTTTCCCTTTATAGGGTCTTACCTAGCCGTATGGCCTGCTGCCTCTGCCAATTTAAAAATACTATTGAGGTTGTCTGTAAGACAGTCAAGCTGCGTTGTGACAGTGAATGCCTGACAGACGTCACACGTTGTGGTGAGTCTCAACTGCGGGATAATAAATTTTTTAATTTTAATTTAATTTTTTAATAATTTTTATTTTTAATCAATGATGATAAATTTTCAAATTAATGATGTAATTGCATTATTTTAATTCATTCATTCAGCGTTCCAGCTCCCTACGTTTCTAAGAACTACCCCCTTGCTAAAAATCAGATTCTTGGTTACATTATTAAGCTAATAAGAGCTCAGGTACATAGTTAGCTTAATAATGTAACTGATCCGCATACATAAAGGAACAAGAGAAAGGCATGGAAGGGGGAAGGGAATTCACATTAACGGCCACATATCCTATGCTGTGCTCTCGGCAAATGAGAACTTATTCGTAGAGTGCATCACAGTTTGTAAACTGATTTTATATACATTAGGTCTCAACTACCCTTTGTCTTATAGGACAGGTGTAAATATAATTTTGTTTCTTTTATTTGTTTCTGCAATTTTATAAAGAGTACAAGTGATGCTGTTTTATGTCCTATTGGGAGCCTGAGAGTTTCTGGTTCCATAACCAGAAGCTGCTACCTAGCCCTTCTAATGGATGGGAGAGCTAGTTTATTCTTCGACTGTCCAGCTCTGAACTTGCTCTGAATCTCAAGCTTTTCTATCCACAAAACACTCAGGGGCTTTCAACTATTTTTCTATGTATCAGATTTATTGGCACTAACTTGATGACTTCCAAAATGTGCTTTCCTGCCCAGGTAGCTTGAATACAGGTCTCTTTCAGTGATCTAGAGCACGTCATATATAGTAACACTTTACTACTTCTGTAAAGACAATATTGCTGATTTTTCAACACAATTTTTTTTTTTTTTTGGCCGTGCCACACAGCTTGTGGGATCTTAGTTCCCCACCCAGGGATTGAACCCGGGCCACAGCAGGGGAAGTGCTCGGTCCCAACCACTAGACCACCAGGGAACTCCCCCAAACAATTGTTTTACTAATTATCTTGCTCCCTTCTCGCCCAGAAGTGTGCAGAAAAGGCATTTTTCATCTCCTTTTACAGGTGAGGAAAAACAAGATCAGAGGTGTTAAGTGCTATGATCCTAGTGCCCTGATCTCCTATCCCCAGTTTGGGGCTCTCTGCAAGCCCATGCTCCTCCTTTCTCATGACCCTTCCCTCCTCCTTTGACCCTCACCAAAAATACTTTTAATCCTTTTGGAAGAGAAGCCCAGCTACACAATGGTACACATTACCTTCACACAGTCAGAAGCTTTGGATGGTTCCCCCAGTAAAGCTGGAAATATTAGAAGTAAAATGAAATGAAAGCAAAGTAGCCATCTGACAGAAGTTGCTTTCTGCCTTCTACATTTTAGGACCTCAAGTATTATTCCATTGATTTGTTGTACATTCCGCATTGGCATGCAATCTGGCAAATCTCTTAACTTATACCCCAGATCCCTGGCCAAATTTTAGCAAAGAGCCAGGGCGGACATAGTGTTTTTTTCTGTATAGAGCCTTCTGTTATGGCGGCTGGGATATATGGAAGCAGGGAGTGAGCAAAGGACTCGGTGGGTGGGTGGAGAAGGGCATGTCCAGGTGACCACCTGTTTGTGGCGGTTGTTGTCGTGGTCATCTGTGACAGTAGCAAGAACGCAAGCTCACTGAAGAGGTGGAGAGAGGAAGCCTCACACTCCTCTGCCTCTGAGGCAGGACAGGATGGGGTATGTGAATGTGAGGAGTCACAGTAGATCTGCAGAGAGTCCAGCTGAGTAGGGGAGGATTTGTCTTCCAGCCTTGGCTATTCTTGAGTACTGGCCCCTGGGAGCCAGTGGAGTAATCCTGAATATAGTGACTATATTTCACGCTACAGAATTTTCTGAGTAGATAGCCACTTTTTCAAGAGATACCTTTTTCACATTTTCTTGTTGCCAGTCATAGGCTTAAGTGTGGGTTTCTTTTTCTCCTAAGTGGCACTCAAACGTTGACTGATTCCTAATTTATTTGGCTGTGGCCTGACAAAAAGCTGTCCCATCAGTCTTCAGTGATCAAAAACAGTCTCCTCTTTTTTGCCAGATGAAGAAACATCCCTAGAGAATGCAGAAGGATCGTTGATGAAGGTGTTACAAGCGTGGAAGAAGAACAACAGCCCCGAGCTGACTATTGAGTCAGAGAGGGCATCCTCAGATAAAAGTGCTGTCAGCTTGTCAGGCTTCATGAATGAGCAGCTGGACTTTAATAATAACAGTGATGTTATCAGGGCACGAAATTACATACTGCCTTATATCTCAGAGGGAGATCTAGGAGATGTGGAATCAACATTATTACCATTCCTTCAACTTCTTTTTTCAAATACACAAGATGGAGATATGCCGCTGGGCCTTTTGAAAAACAATACAAGGAGCCCTTCTGTTAAACGTGCACGCAACAATTCAACTAATAAAAATAGATGGAGGAAACTCCATTTTCTGGAAAATTTGTTAGATGCAGAAACTCAAGAAAAAATGGATGAGGTGAAAAAGGAAGAAAAACCTGCCACGCGTACGCGTTCCAACCTTTTAAGTGCCATGTATAAACGCTACATCTTTCAAAAGAAGTTGGAAACTGCCCAACCACAGAAAGACAGCCTAGCAAAGACTAAGAGTACAGAGGAAAAGCTGCTGAGAGTGAACAGGGTCCTCAAGGGCCCGAGGGGCCTACAGAAAATGCACCTCCAAGCAGTGGGAGATGAGAGCGTCTGGGGGAAACAGAATGCCCAGCCATCTGTGGCGAGCACTGCCGAAGAAAGAAGGCTCAGGAGGCCATCCCCAAGAAAGCTGAAACAGCTACTCATGGTGCAGAGGCCCAGGAAGCTGGTGGGAAAGTCCTCCAATGCAGAGTCTTCATTCATAAAGGAACACAAGGCAGCAGGTTCCTCTACCCTGAAACAGTACTTCAAGGGCAGGCCTTCTGCCTCCATCCCTCCAGAATCCCCACCTGAGGTTAAAAGCAAATCAAAAGACTTATCCAACACTATACTTGTTTTAGAAGATGCAAAGGCTAGAGTTAGAAATATTAAGGATTTTGAACTAATCTCACATTCTGGGAAAAAAATACATCTTCCATAAAATTAGGACTCATCGGGTCCACAGAAAACCCAAAGTCAAAAGGAGTCAAAAGTTCAGAAAGAAAAGTTCGCCCAATAGAATGATGCTTGCAAGCCCTCCGTTCTCTGTAGGGAGGAGTCTCATAAATTCCCCTCCGCGAGAGCCTGTTTCATCTTCAGGAGAAGTGACTTCTCAGGAAAATCCTTTTCCAGAATTATTTTCGCTTTCAGACCCTTCGATAGAAAACACCACTTCAGAAAACAATACTGCACAAAACGTTTCTGAAGAAATTATTTCTACAGGAAACTCTAGTCTGCCAGGAGGAACCAGCCCTGGAAACACTACCCATAGGAACGTCTCCACTGCACATTCTACTGTTGCTGCAGACAACAGTATGCCAACTGTTCAACACACCAACGAAACACAATGGGAGTAGCACAACACGGGCACTGAATTATCCTCTAAGCCCACAGGCTTCACTTTCCTGGGGTTCACATCCCCGGGTGATCAAGTTGAAACTCAGCTAAAGCAGCAGCTGCGGTCCCTCATCCCCAACAATGTCATGCGAAGGCTCATTTCTCATGTTATCCAGACTTTGAAAATAGACTGCTCGGAGACCCACGTGCAGCTGGCCTGTGCCAACCTCATCTCTAGAACAGGCCTCCTGATGAAGCTTCTCAGCAAGCAGCAAGAAGTAAAGGTGTCCAAAGCGGAATGGGATACGGACCAGTGGAAAAGTGACAACTCTGTCAGTGAGAGCACAGAAGCCCAGAGTGAGCAGAAAGAGCAGGAGTCAAGTGAGGTGAGGAGAACCCCTGAAACATGGGACCTGGACTTTTACTCAGTTTAGGACATGCCATGAACGTGCCCAAGCAGGAATACCACGGGCTCCTAGTCTGTATCTTACCTTCAGCCGTGAAACTGGCTAAGACAGTGATCTCCCACTTGGCTCATTTAGAGAGTGTGCCACTATTCCTAGGGTAGACGAGAAGAGGACATAACACAGGACAACTAAATTGTAGGTAAATAAATTGTAGAAGAAAAGGCTAATGATAAGATTAATAACACTAAATTTAGCTTGTTCTTATAGAAGCTACTCGCCTGGAAGGATTGGGTTTTATAGTAGTTTAAGAATAGTTAGCTATTGTTTAGAATAGGTTTAAGAAGAGTTAGCTTTCATCCCTTGTATCTCCTTGTTTTTAAAAAATTTGTCATTTATTTTTTTAGCTCACAAAAGAAGTTCCAGGATATGGCTGTAACAACAAACTCATCTTGGCAATATCTGTAACTGTAGTAGTGACGATTTTGGTTACAATTCTCTGTCTCATTGAGGTAAGGACAATAATTCATTCAGATTCAGAACCCACAAACTTGAGAATCAAAGCCACCTTTCCACCCACTACTACTTGATTCTTCTCTTTAGTCATGAGGACTGAGATACACTTTGTTCTTTTACTGAAAAGTATATTCCCAGGATTTTTTGTTTCCTTTTTTCTTTTTTGGCTGCGTTGGGTCTTCATTGCGGTGCACGGGCTTCTCATTGCGGTGGCTTCTCTTGTTGTGGAGTACGGGCTCTAGACGCGCGGGCTCAGGAGTTGTGGCGCACGGACTTAGTTGCTCCACAGCATGTGGGACTTTCCGAGACCAGGGATGGGACCCGTGTCCCCTGCACTGGCAGGCAGATTCTTAACCACTGAACCACCAGGGAAGTCCCAATTCCAGTATTCTTAATCGTTTGTGTAGATCCATATTCCAAACAAGTGTCATTTTCCTCCTGCTTAAAAATACTTCTTTTACCCTTTCTTATAGTGAAAGTCTACTAGTAATGAATTCTTTCAGCTTTTGTATGTCTGAGATAGTCTTCATTTTGCTTTTGTTTGGACAGATCTGGGTATAGAATTCTAGCTTGATAGAATTCAATGCACTACTTTAAAGGTGTTATTCCACTGAGTTCTCCTTTACATTGTTTCCAGCAAGAATTCTGCTGTCGTTGTTATCTTTGTTCCTCTGTACGTAGTGTATAGTTTTTTCCTCTGGCTGCTTTTAAATTTTTCTCTTTATTGCTGGTTTTGAGCAGTTTGATTATTTTTTGTGCCTTGGTGTAGTTTTGTCCATGTTTCTTATGCTTACAGTTCATTGATCTTCTTGACTTTGTGGGTTTATAGTGTTTACCAATTTGGAAAAGTGTTGGCTATTATTTCTTCAAATTGTTGTATTTCTCCTCTCCTTCATGGACTCTAAGTACCCATGTATTAGGCCACTTGACGTTGTTGCACAACTCACTGAGGCTCTATTCATTTTTGTTGTTGTTTTGTTTTGTTACTCTTTTTGTTTCATTTTGGATAGTTTCTATTGCTATGCCTTAATGTTCACTGACCCTTTCTTCTGCAGTGTCTAATCTGCCATTAACCTCGTTCCGTATCTTTTTCATTTAGACATTGTTTTTAATCTCTAGAAGCACAATTTGGGTCTGTTTTACATTTTCCATGCCTATACTTAACATTTTCAGTGTTTATTCTGGGTTTATTAACATACGAAATGCAGTTGTAATAACTTTTCTTCATGTATAATAACTTTTTAAATGTTCTTTTCTGCCAATTCTAACATCTGTATGGATTATGGGTTAGTTTTGATTGATTGCCTTTTCTCCTCAGTATGGGTCATATTTTCCTACTTCTTTGCATCCTTGGCAATTTTTCATATGATCCCAGATATTGTGAGGTTTAGTTTATTATTTGCTATATATATATATATATTCCTGTAAAATGCTTGGGCTTTGTTTTGGGTGAAATCAAGTTACTCAGAACAATTTTATTCTTTTAGGTCTAGTGTGTAAGATTCGTTGGGTAGGAGTCCAAGTAGCCTCTAGTGTGGAGCTCACTGTATGCAACTACGGAGACAAGTCCTTTCTGAGCATCATGAGGTTTTGCAGTCTGACTTGTAGGAACAGGTACTATTCCTACAACCCTGTGTGATATCCAGTTATTCTTATTATTAATCCTTTCATGTGGTTCTTTTCCTGGCATCAGGGAATTCCTCACACAAATGTACTGACCAATACTTTGTTGAATTCTCAAGAGATCCCTCTGCATGTCTCCAGAGTTCTTTGTCTGTGCACTTCTTTTCTCTCTGATACTCTGCTTTGGGAACTCTAGTTACGTTGGTTTTCCCAGACTCTCAGCTCCATTTCCTCAGTCAGGGGGTCCACCAGTCTCTGCCAGGACTTCTCTTCCCTTTACCATGACCTGGAAACTCTCTCAGAGAAGTAAGGTAGGGCAATTAGAGGGATCACTTCATTTATTTCCCATCTCCTGGAGATCACTGAACTTTATTTGCCTGAGGTCCAGTTTCTTGAAAACTGTTGTTTCATATGTCCTGTCTGATGTTTTCATTGTTTCAGGTGGGAGGTCAAATTGGTCCTTGTTACTTCATCTTGGCCAGAAGCCAATAACATAGTTTAAGTCTGTTTTGTTTTGATACAGGGTCCAGTTAAAGATTAGGCATTGCATGTCATGTCTTTGTTTCCTTTAATCTAGAATATTTCCCTACTATTTTTTTTGATGTTTTATGACATTGGCATTTTTGAAGAGTCTAAGCCAGTTGTCTTGTCAATTGCCCCACAATCTGGATTTGTCTGTTTCCTCATTAGATTCAAAGTAAACATTTTGGGGAAGAATACTATATAGGTGATGTATTCTTCATACTTCATCACTTCAGGTGGCCCAGTGCTAAGTTTGATCACTTGACTGAGGTGGTATCTTCCATATCTCTCCATTGTAAAGTTATTTTTCCCCTTGGTAATTGATAAATAATATGTGGGGTGATACGTTGGGATCAGTGAAGATCCTACTTTCAAACAACTCTTCACCCAACTGTGCATCAATGATAATCCTTGTCTGAATCGATTATTACATTGATAGTTGCCAAATGACACTTTCCTAATTCTATCATTCCTTTTGCATTTATTAGCTGACATTATTCTATAAAGAAGAGCTCCCCCACTTTTCATTTTGAGTATCATTATGAACTCATGTGCTTTTTTAAAAAGTAACTATGTTATACCTTATTATAACGATAGTGTTATTCTTTGGAATGTTCCTTTTGTCCAGATTTGGCCAATGCGATCTCTGTTATTGTTTAACCACACGATGCTTTTTTCTTACTAGAATGATTTCTAATATATTACTACTCACAAATAGGAACTGAGAAAAGGACTCCAGAAGGTGCGGTCTTATTCAGACTCTTCTTAGAAGTCCGCCTTCTTCCTGCGTACTCTCAACCCCAAGTGAGGCTTTCGGGTTGGAAGGAGATACTTCTGAATTAAACTACAGATCAATGTCACCCAATTCTAATCCCTATTCCCTTTTTTCTAGGCATACCATACCTACTGCCATCCTAATCCTTCTGTTGGGCACCTCTCTCCTCCTCTATATTTACTTACAACAGTCAAGAGCAGCAATTGGCCAACCGGCCCCTATCCAGTTCTCCAGTCCATATGCCCCAAGAACTCCTTTTTGCACTGGTCTGTGGTGGCCTTGGCCTACCTCGTCTACCCACTCAAGTAACTCTTTTACCACGAATTTAATTACCTGTGTTTCCCTTTATAGGGTCTTACCTAGCCGTATGGCCTGCTGCCTCTGCCAATTTAAAAATACTATTGAGGTTGTCTGTAAGACAGTCAAGCTGCGTTGTGACAGTGAATGCCTGACAGACGTCACACGTTGTGGTGAGTCTCAACTGCGGGATAATAAATTTTTTAATTTTAATTTAATTTTTTAATAATTTTTATTTTTAATCAATGATGATAAATTTTCAAATTAATGATGTAATTGCATTATTTTAATTCATTCATTCAGCGTTCCAGCTCCCTACGTTTCTAAGAACTACCCCCTTGCTAAAAATCAGATTCTTGGTTACATTATTAAGCTAATAAGAGCTCAGGTACATAGTTAGCTTAATAATGTAACTGATCCGCATACATAAAGGAACAAGAGAAAGGCATGGAAGGGGGAAGGGAATTCACATTAACGGCCACATATCCTATGCTGTGCTCTCGGCAAATGAGAACTTATTCGTAGAGTGCATCACAGTTTGTAAACTGATTTTATATACATTAGGTCTCAACTACCCTTTGTCTTATAGGACAGGTGTAAATATAATTTTGTTTCTTTTATTTGTTTCTGCAATTTTATAAAGAGTACAAGTGATGCTGTTTTATGTCCTATTGGGAGCCTGAGAGTTTCTGGTTCCATAACCAGAAGCTGCTACCTAGCCCTTCTAATGGATGGGAGAGCTAGTTTATTCTTCGACTGTCCAGCTGTGAACTTGCTCTGAATCTCAAGCTTTTCTATCCACAAAACACTCAGGGGCTTTCAACTATTTTTCTATGTATCAGATTTATTGGCACTAACTTGATGACTTCCAAAATGTGCTTTCCTGCCCAGGTAGCTTGAATACAGGTCTCTTTCAGTGATCTAGAGCACGTCATATATAGTAACACTTTACTACTTCTGTAAAGACAATATTGCTGATTTTTCAACACAATTTTTTTTTTTTTTTGGCCGTGCCACACAGCTTGTGGGATCTTAGTTCCCCACCCAGGGATTGAACCCGGGCCACAGCAGGGGAAGTGCTCGGTCCCAACCACTAGACCACCAGGGAACTCCCCCAAACAATTGTTTTACTAATTATCTTGCTCCCTTCTCGCCCAGAAGTGTGCAGAAAAGGCATTTTTCATCTCCTTTTACAGGTGAGGAAAAACAAGATCAGAGGTGTTAAGTGCTATGATCCTAGTGCCCTGATCTCCTATCCCCAGTTTGGGGCTCTCTGCAAGCCCATGCTCCTCCTTTCTCATGACCCTTCCCTCCTCCTTTGACCCTCACCAAAAATACTTTTAATCCTTTTGGAAGAGAAGCCCAGCTACACAATGGTACACATTACCTTCACACAGTCAGAAGCTTTGGATGGTTCCCCCAGTAAAGCTGGAAATATTAGAAGTAAAATGAAATGAAAGCAAAGTAGCCATCTGACAGAAGTTGCTTTCTGCCTTCTACATTTTAGGACCTCAAGTATTATTCCATTGATTTGTTGTACATTCCGCATTGGCATGCAATCTGGCAAATCTCTTAACTTATACCCCAGATCCCTGGCCAAATTTTAGCAAAGAGCCAGGGCGGACATAGTGTTTTTTTCTGTATAGAGCCTTTTGTTATGGCGGCTGGGATATATGGAAGCAGGGAGTGAGCAAAGGACTCGGTGGGTGGGTGGAGAAGGGCATGTCCAGGTGACCACCTGTTTGTGGCGGTTGTTGTCGTGGTCATCTGTGACAGTAGCAAGAACGCAAGCTCACTGAAGAGGTGGAGAGAGGAAGCCTCACACTCCTCTGCCTCTGAGGCAGGACAGGATGGGGTATGTGAATGTGAGGAGTCACAGTAGATCTGCAGAGAGTCCAGCTGAGTAGGGGAGGATTTGTCTTCCAGCCTTGGCTATTCTTGAGTACTGGCCCCTGGGAACCAGTGGAGTAATCCTGAATATAGTGACTATATTTCACGCTACAGAATTTTCTGAGTAGATAGCCACTTTTTCAAGAGATACCTTTTTCACATTTTCTTGTTGCCAGTCATAGGCTTAAGTGTGGGTTTCTTTTTCTCCTAAGTGGCACTCAAACGTTGACTGATTCCTAATTTATTTGGCTGTGGCCTGACAAAAAGCTGTCCCATCAGTCTTCAGTGATCAAAAACAGTCTCCTCTTTTTTGCCAGATGAAGAAACATCCCTAGAGAATGCAGAAGGATCGTTGATGAAGGTGTTACAAGCGTGGAAGAAGAACAACAGCCCCGAGCTGACTATTGAGTCAGAGAGGGCATCCTCAGATAAAAGTGCTGTCAGCTTGTCAGGCTTCATGAATGAGCAGCTGGACTTTAATAATAACAGTGATGTTATCAGGGCACGAAATTACATACTGCCTTATATCTCAGAGGGAGATCTAGGAGATGTGGAATCAACATTATTACCATTCCTTCAACTTCTTTTTTCAAATACACAAGATGGAGATATGCCGCTGGGCCTTTTGAAAAACAATACAAGGAGCCCTTCTGTTAAACGTGCACGCAACAATTCAACTAATAAAAATAGATGGAGGAAACTCCATTTTCTGGAAAATTTGTTAGATGCAGAAACTCAAGAAAAAATGGATGAGGTGAAAAAGGAAGAAAAACCTGCCACGCGTACGCGTTCCAACCTTTTAAGTGCCATGTATAAACGCTACATCTTTCAAAAGAAGTTGGAAACTGCCCAACCACAGAAAGACAGCCTAGCAAAGACTAAGAGTACAGAGGAAAAGCTGCTGAGAGTGAACAGGGTCCTCAAGGGCCCGAGGGGCCTACAGAAAATGCACCTCCAAGCAGTGGGAGATGAGAGCGTCTGGGGGAAACAGAATGCCCAGCCATCTGTGGCGAGCACTGCCGAAGAAAGAAGGCTCAGGAGGCCATCCCCAAGAAAGCTGAAACAGCTACTCATGGTGCAGAGGCCCAGGAAGCTGGTGGGAAAGTCCTCCAATGCAGAGTCTTCATTCATAAAGGAACACAAGGCAGCAGGTTCCTCTACCCTGAAACAGTACTTCAAGGGCAGGCCTTCTGCCTCCATCCCTCCAGAATCCCCACCTGAGGTTAAAAGCAAATCAAAAGACTTATCCAACACTATACTTGTTTTAGAAGATGCAAAGGCTAGAGTTAGAAATATTAAGGATTTTGAACTAATCTCACATTCTGGGAAAAAAATACATCTTCCATAAAATTAGGACTCATCGGGTCCACAGAAAACCCAAAGTCAAAAGGAGTCAAAAGTTCAGAAAGAAAAGTTCACCCAATAGAATGATGCTTGCAAGCCCTCCGTTCTCTGTAGGGAGGAGTCTCATAAATTCCCCTCCGCGAGAGCCTGTTTCATCTTCAGGAGAAGTGACTTCTCAGGAAAATCCTTTTCCAGAATTATTTTCGCTTTCAGACCCTTCGATAGAAAACACCACTTCAGAAAACAATACTGCACAAAACGTTTCTGAAGAAATTATTTCTACAGGAAACTCTAGTCTGCCAGGAGGAACCAGCCCTGGAAACACTACCCATAGGAACGTCTCCACTGCACATTCTACTGTTGCTGCAGACAACAGTATGCCAACTGTTCAACACACCAACGAAACACAATGGGAGTAGCACAACACGGGCACTGAATTATCCTCTAAGCCCACAGGCTTCACTTTCCTGGGGTTCACATCCCCGGGTGATCAAGTTGAAACTCAGCTAAAGCAGCAGCTGCGGTCCCTCATCCCCAACAATGTCATGCGAAGGCTCATTTCTCATGTTATCCAGACTTTGAAAATAGACTGCTCGGAGACCCACGTGCAGCTGGCCTGTGCCAACCTCATCTCTAGAACAGGCCTCCTGATGAAGCTTCTCAGCAAGCAGCAAGAAGTAAAGGTGTCCAAAGCGGAATGGGATACGGACCAGTGGAAAAGTGACAACTCTGTCAGTGAGAGCACAGAAGCCCAGAGTGAGCAGAAAGAGCAGGAGTCAAGTGAGGTGAGGAGAACCCCTGAAACATGGGACCTGGACTTTTACTCAGTTTAGGACATGCCATGAACGTGCCCAAGCAGGAATACCACGGGCTCCTAGTCTGTATCTTACCTTCAGCCGTGAAACTGGCTAAGACAGTGATCTCCCACTTGGCTCATTTAGAGAGTGTGCCACTATTCCTAGGGTAGACGAGAAGAGGACATAACACAGGACAACTAAATTGTAGGTAAATAAATTGTAGAAGAAAAGGCTAATGATAAGATTAATAACACTAAATTTAGCTTGTTCTTATAGAAGCTACTCGCCTGGAAGGATTGGGTTTTATAGTAGTTTAAGAATAGTTAGCTATTGTTTAGAATAGGTTTAAGAAGAGTTAGCTTTCATCCCTTGTATCTCCTTGTTTTTAAAAAATTTGTCATTTATTTTTTTAGCTCACAAAAGAAGTTCCAGGATATGGCTGTAACAACAAACTCATCTTGGCAATATCTGTAACTGTAGTAGTGACGATTTTGGTTACAATTCTCTGTCTCATTGAGGTAAGGACAATAATTCATTCAGATTCAGAACCCACAAACTTGAGAATCAAAGCCACCTTTCCACCCACTACTACTTGATTCTTCTCTTTAGTCATGAGGACTGAGATACACTTTGTTCTTTTACTGAAAAGTATATTCCCAGGATTTTTTGTTTCCTTTTTTCTTTTTTGGCTGCGTTGGGTCTTCATTGCGGTGCACGGGCTTCTCATTGCGGTGGCTTCTCTTGTTGTGGAGTACGGGCTCTAGACGCGCGGGCTCAGGAGTTGTGGCGCACGGACTTAGTTGCTCCACAGCATGTGGGACTTTCCGAGACCAGGGATGGGACCCGTGTCCCCTGCACTGGCAGGCAGATTCTTAACCACTGAACCACCAGGGAAGTCCCAATTCCAGTATTCTTAATCGTTTGTGTAGATCCATATTCCAAACAAGTGTCATTTTCCTCCTGCTTAAAAATACTTCTTTTACCCTTTCTTATAGTGAAAGTCTACTAGTAATGAATTCTTTCAGCTTTTGTATGTCTGAGATAGTCTTCATTTTGCTTTTGTTTGGACAGATCTGGGTATAGAATTCTAGCTTGATAGAATTCAATGCACTACTTTAAAGGTGTTATTCCACTGAGTTCTCCTTTACATTGTTTCCAGCAAGAATTCTGCTGTCGTTGTTATCTTTGTTCCTCTGTACGTAGTGTATAGTTTTTTCCTCTGGCTGCTTTTAAATTTTTCTCTTTATTGCTGGTTTTGAGCAGTTTGATTATTTTTTGTGCCTTGGTGTAGTTTTGTCCATGTTTCTTATGCTTACAGTTCATTGATCTTCTTGACTTTGTGGGTTTATAGTGTTTACCAATTTGGAAAAGTGTTGGCTATTATTTCTTCAAATTGTTGTATTTCTCCTCTCCTTCATGGACTCTAAGTACCCATGTATTAGGCCACTTGACGTTGTTGCACAACTCACTGAGGCTCTATTCATTTTTGTTGTTGTTTTGTTTTGTTACTCTTTTTGTTTCATTTTGGATAGTTTCTATTGCTATGCCTTAATGTTCACTGACCCTTTCTTCTGCAGTGTCTAATCTGCCATTAACCTCGTTCCGTATCTTTTTCATTTAGACATTGTTTTTAATCTCTAGAAGCACAATTTGGGTCTGTTTTACATTTTCCATGCCTATACTTAACATTTTCAGTGTTTATTCTGGGTTTATTAACATACGAAATGCAGTTGTAATAACTTTTCTTCATGTATAATAACTTTTTAAATGTTCTTTTCTGCCAATTCTAACATCTGTATGGATTATGGGTTAGTTTTGATTGATTGCCTTTTCTCCTCAGTATGGGTCATATTTTCCTACTTCTTTGCATCCTTGGCAATTTTTCATATGATCCCAGATATTGTGAGGTTTAGTTTATTATTTGCTATATATATATATATATTCCTGTAAAATGCTTGGGCTTTGTTTTGGGTGAAATCAAGTTACTCAGAACAATTTTATTCTTTTAGGTCTAGTGTGTAAGATTCGTTGGGTAGGAGTCCAAGTAGCCTTTAGTGTGGAGCTCACTGTATGCAACTACGGAGACAAGTCCTTTCTGAGCATCATGAGGTTTTGCAGTCTGACTTGTAGGAACAGGTACTATTCCTACAACCCTGTGTGATATCCAGTTATTCTTATTATTAATCCTTTCATGTGGTTCTTTTCCTGGCATCAGGGAATTCCTCACACAAATGTACTGACCAATACTTTGTTGAATTCTCAAGAGATCCCTCTGCATGTCTCCAGAGTTCTTTGTCTGTGCACTTCTTTTCTCTCTGATACTCTGCTTTGGGAACTCTAGTTACGTTGGTTTTCCCAGACTCTCAGCTCCATTTCCTCAGTCAGGGGGTCCACCAGTCTCTGCCAGGACTTCTCTTCCCTTTACCATGACCTGGAAACTCTCTCAGAGAAGTAAGGTAGGGCAATTAGAGGGATCACTTCATTTATTTCCCATCTCCTGGAGATCACTGAACTTTATTTGCCTGAGGTCCAGTTTCTTGAAAACTGTTGTTTCATATGTCCTGTCTGATGTTTTCATTGTTTCAGGTGGGAGGTCAAATTGGTCCTTGTTACTTCATCTTGGCCAGAAGCCAATAACATAGTTTAAGTCTGTTTTGTTTTGATACAGGGTCCAGTTAAAGATTAGGCATTGCATGTCATGTCTTTGTTTCCTTTAATCTAGAATATTTCCCTACTATTTTTTTTGATGTTTTATGACATTGGCATTTTTGAAGAGTCTAAGCCAGTTGTCTTGTCAATTGCCCCACAATCTGGATTTGTCTGTTTCCTCATTAGATTCAAAGTAAACATTTTGGGGAAGAATACTATATAGGTGATGTATTCTTCATACTTCATCACTTCAGGTGGCCCAGTGCTAAGTTTGATCACTTGACTGAGGTGGTATCTTCCATATCTCTCCATTGTAAAGTTATTTTTCCCCTTGGTAATTGATAAATAATATGTGGGGTGATACGTTGGGATCAGTGAAGATCCTACTTTCAAACAACTCTTCACCCAACTGTGCATCAATGATAATCCTTGTCTGAATCGATTATTACATTGATAGTTGCCAAATGACACTTTCCTAATTCTATCATTCCTTTTGCATTTATTAGCTGACATTATTCTATAAAGAAGAGCTCCCCCACTTTTCATTTTGAGTATCATTATGAACTCATGTGCTTTTTTAAAAAGTAACTATGTTATACCTTATTATAACGATAGTGTTATTCTTTGGAATGTTCCTTTTGTCCAGATTTGGCCAATGCGATCTCTGTTATTGTTTAACCACACGATGCTTTTTTCTTACTAGAATGATTTCTAATATATTACTACTCACAAATAGGAACTGAGAAAAGGACTCCAGAAGGTGCGGTCTTATTCAGACTCTTCTTAGAAGTCCGCCTTCTTCCTGCGTACTCTCAACCCCAAGTGAGGCTTTCGGGTTGGAAGGAGATACTTCTGAATTAAACTACAGATCAATGTCACCCAATTCTAATCCCTATTCCCTTTTTTCTAGGCATACCATACCTACTGCCATCCTAATCCTTCTGTTGGGCACCTCTCTCCTCCTCTATATTTACTTACAACAGTCAAGAGCAGCAATTGGCCAACCGGCCCCTATCCAGTTCTCCAGTCCATATGCCCCAAGAACTCCTTTTTGCACTGGTCTGTGGTGGCCTTGGCCTACCTCGTCTACCCACTCAAGTAACTCTTTTACCACGAATTTAATTACCTGTGTTTCCCTTTATAGGGTCTTACCTAGCCGTATGGCCTGCTGCCTCTGCCAATTTAAAAATACTATTGAGGTTGTCTGTAAGACAGTCAAGCTGCGTTGTGACAGTGAATGCCTGACAGACGTCACACGTTGTGGTGAGTCTCAACTGCGGGATAATAAATTTTTTAATTTTAATTTAATTTTTTAATAATTTTTATTTTTAATCAATGATGATAAATTTTCAAATTAATGATGTAATTGCATTATTTTAATTCATTCATTCAGCGTTCCAGCTCCCTACGTTTCTAAGAACTACCCCCTTGCTAAAAATCAGATTCTTGGTTACATTATTAAGCTAATAAGAGCTCAGGTACATAGTTAGCTTAATAATGTAACTGATCCGCATACATAAAGGAACAAGAGAAAGGCATGGAAGGGGGAAGGGAATTCACATTAACGGCCACATATCCTATGCTGTGCTCTCGGCAAATGAGAACTTATTCGTAGAGTGCATCACAGTTTGTAAACTGATTTTATATACATTAGGTCTCAACTACCCTTTGTCTTATAGGACAGGTGTAAATATAATTTTGTTTCTTTTATTTGTTTCTGCAATTTTATAAAGAGTACAAGTGATGCTGTTTTATGTCCTATTGGGAGCCTGAGAGTTTCTGGTTCCATAACCAGAAGCTGCTACCTAGCCCTTCTAATGGATGGGAGAGCTAGTTTATTCTTCGACTGTCCAGCTCTGAACTTGCTCTGAATCTCAAGCTTTTCTATCCACAAAACACTCAGGGGCTTTCAACTATTTTTCTATGTATCAGATTTATTGGCACTAACTTGATGACTTCCAAAATGTGCTTTCCTGCCCAGGTAGCTTGAATACAGGTCTCTTTCAGTGATCTAGAGCACGTCATATATAGTAACACTTTACTACTTCTGTAAAGACAATATTGCTGATTTTTCAACACAATTTTTTTTTTTTTTTGGCCGTGCCACACAGCTTGTGGGATCTTAGTTCCCCACCCAGGGATTGAACCCGGGCCACAGCAGGGGAAGTGCTCGGTCCCAACCACTAGACCACCAGGGAACTCCCCCAAACAATTGTTTTACTAATTATCTTGCTCCCTTCTCGCCCAGAAGTGTGCAGAAAAGGCATTTTTCATCTCCTTTTACAGGTGAGGAAAAACAAGATCAGAGGTGTTAAGTGCTATGATCCTAGTGCCCTGATCTCCTATCCCCAGTTTGGGGCTCTCTGCAAGCCCATGCTCCTCCTTTCTCATGACCCTTCCCTCCTCCTTTGACCCTCACCAAAAATACTTTTAATCCTTTTGGAAGAGAAGCCCAGCTACACAATGGTACACATTACCTTCACACAGTCAGAAGCTTTGGATGGTTCCCCCAGTAAAGCTGGAAATATTAGAAGTAAAATGAAATGAAAGCAAAGTAGCCATCTGACAGAAGTTGCTTTCTGCCTTCTACATTTTAGGACCTCAAGTATTATTCCATTGATTTGTTGTACATTCCGCATTGGCATGCAATCTGGCAAATCTCTTAACTTATACCCCAGATCCCTGGCCAAATTTTAGCAAAGAGCCAGGGCGGACATAGTGTTTTTTTCTGTATAGAGCCTTCTGTTATGGCGGCTGGGATATATGGAAGCAGGGAGTGAGCAAAGGACTCGGTGGGTGGGTGGAGAAGGGCATGTCCAGGTGACCACCTGTTTGTGGCGGTTGTTGTCGTGGTCATCTGTGACAGTAGCAAGAACGCAAGCTCACTGAAGAGGTGGAGAGAGGAAGCCTCACACTCCTCTGCCTCTGAGGCAGGACAGGATGGGGTATGTGAATGTGAGGAGTCACAGTAGATCTGCAGAGAGTCCAGCTGAGTAGGGGAGGATTTGTCTTCCAGCCTTGGCTATTCTTGAGTACTGGCCCCTGGGAACCAGTGGAGTAATCCTGAATATAGTGACTATATTTCACGCTACAGAATTTTCTGAGTAGATAGCCACTTTTTCAAGAGATACCTTTTTCACATTTTCTTGTTGCCAGTCATAGGCTTAAGTGTGGGTTTCTTTTTCTCCTAAGTGGCACTCAAACGTTGACTGATTCCTAATTTATTTGGCTGTGGCCTGACAAAAAGCTGTCCCATCAGTCTTCAGTGATCAAAAACAGTCTCCTCTTTTTTGCCAGATGAAGAAACATCCCTAGAGAATGCAGAAGGATCGTTGATGAAGGTGTTACAAGCGTGGAAGAAGAACAACAGCCCCGAGCTGACTATTGAGTCAGAGAGGGCATCCTCAGATAAAAGTGCTGTCAGCTTGTCAGGCTTCATGAATGAGCAGCTGGACTTTAATAATAACAGTGATGTTATCAGGGCACGAAATTACATACTGCCTTATATCTCAGAGGGAGATCTAGGAGATGTGGAATCAACATTATTACCATTCCTTCAACTTCTTTTTTCAAATACACAAGATGGAGATATGCCGCTGGGCCTTTTGAAAAACAATACAAGGAGCCCTTCTGTTAAACGTGCACGCAACAATTCAACTAATAAAAATAGATGGAGGAAACTCCATTTTCTGGAAAATTTGTTAGATGCAGAAACTCAAGAAAAAATGGATGAGGTGAAAAAGGAAGAAAAACCTGCCACGCGTACGCGTTCCAACCTTTTAAGTGCCATGTATAAACGCTACATCTTTCAAAAGAAGTTGGAAACTGCCCAACCACAGAAAGACAGCCTAGCAAAGACTAAGAGTACAGAGGAAAAGCTGCTGAGAGTGAACAGGGTCCTCAAGGGCCCGAGGGGCCTACAGAAAATGCACCTCCAAGCAGTGGGAGATGAGAGCGTCTGGGGGAAACAGAATGCCCAGCCATCTGTGGCGAGCACTGCCGAAGAAAGAAGGCTCAGGAGGCCATCCCCAAGAAAGCTGAAACAGCTACTCATGGTGCAGAGGCCCAGGAAGCTGGTGGGAAAGTCCTCCAATGCAGAGTCTTCATTCATAAAGGAACACAAGGCAGCAGGTTCCTCTACCCTGAAACAGTACTTCAAGGGCAGGCCTTCTGCCTCCATCCCTCCAGAATCCCCACCTGAGGTTAAAAGCAAATCAAAAGACTTATCCAACACTATACTTGTTTTAGAAGATGCAAAGGCTAGAGTTAGAAATATTAAGGATTTTGAACTAATCTCACATTCTGGGAAAAAAATACATCTTCCATAAAATTAGGACTCATCGGGTCCACAGAAAACCCAAAGTCAAAAGGAGTCAAAAGTTCAGAAAGAAAAGTTCGCCCAATAGAATGATGCTTGCAAGCCCTCCGTTCTCTGTAGGGAGGAGTCTCATAAATTCCCCTCCGCGAGAGCCTGTTTCATCTTCAGGAGAAGTGACTTCTCAGGAAAATCCTTTTCCAGAATTATTTTCGCTTTCAGACCCTTCGATAGAAAACACCACTTCAGAAAACAATACTGCACAAAACGTTTCTGAAGAAATTATTTCTACAGGAAACTCTAGTCTGCCAGGAGGAACCAGCCCTGGAAACACTACCCATAGGAACGTCTCCACTGCACATTCTACTGTTGCTGCAGACAACAGTATGCCAACTGTTCAACACACCAACGAAACACAATGGGAGTAGCACAACACGGGCACTGAATTATCCTCTAAGCCCACAGGCTTCACTTTCCTGGGGTTCACATCCCCGGGTGATCAAGTTGAAACTCAGCTAAAGCAGCAGCTGCGGTCCCTCATCCCCAACAATGTCATGCGAAGGCTCATTTCTCATGTTATCCAGACTTTGAAAATAGACTGCTCGGAGACCCACGTGCAGCTGGCCTGTGCCAACCTCATCTCTAGAACAGGCCTCCTGATGAAGCTTCTCAGCAAGCAGCAAGAAGTAAAGGTGTCCAAAGCGGAATGGGATACGGACCAGTGGAAAAGTGACAACTCTGTCAGTGAGAGCACAGAAGCCCAGAGTGAGCAGAAAGAGCAGGAGTCAAGTGAGGTGAGGAGAACCCCTGAAACATGGGACCTGGACTTTTACTCAGTTTAGGACATGCCATGAACGTGCCCAAGCAGGAATACCACGGGCTCCTAGTCTGTATCTTACCTTCAGCCGTGAAACTGGCTAAGACAGTGATCTCCCACTTGGCTCATTTAGAGAGTGTGCCACTATTCCTAGGGTAGACGAGAAGAGGACATAACACAGGACAACTAAATTGTAGGTAAATAAATTGTAGAAGAAAAGGCTAATGATAAGATTAATAACACTAAATTTAGCTTGTTCTTATAGAAGCTACTCGCCTGGAAGGATTGGGTTTTATAGTAGTTTAAGAATAGTTAGCTATTGTTTAGAATAGGTTTAAGAAGAGTTAGCTTTCATCCCTTGTATCTCCTTGTTTTTAAAAAATTTGTCATTTATTTTTTTAGCTCACAAAAGAAGTTCCAGGATATGGCTGTAACAACAAACTCATCTTGGCAATATCTGTAACTGTAGTAGTGACGATTTTGGTTACAATTCTCTGTCTCATTGAGGTAAGGACAATAATTCATTCAGATTCAGAACCCACAAACTTGAGAATCAAAGCCACCTTTCCACCCACTACTACTTGATTCTTCTCTTTAGTCATGAGGACTGAGATACACTTTGTTCTTTTACTGAAAAGTATATTCCCAGGATTTTTTGTTTCCTTTTTTCTTTTTTGGCTGCGTTGGGTCTTCATTGCGGTGCACGGGCTTCTCATTGCGGTGGCTTCTCTTGTTGTGGAGTACGGGCTCTAGACGCGCGGGCTCAGGAGTTGTGGCGCACGGACTTAGTTGCTCCACAGCATGTGGGACTTTCCGAGACCAGGGATGGGACCCGTGTCCCCTGCACTGGCAGGCAGATTCTTAACCACTGAACCACCAGGGAAGTCCCAATTCCAGTATTCTTAATCGTTTGTGTAGATCCATATTCCAAACAAGTGTCATTTTCCTCCTGCTTAAAAATACTTCTTTTACCCTTTCTTATAGTGAAAGTCTACTAGTAATGAATTCTTTCAGCTTTTGTATGTCTGAGATAGTCTTCATTTTGCTTTTGTTTGGACAGATCTGGGTATAGAATTCTAGCTTGATAGAATTCAATGCACTACTTTAAAGGTGTTATTCCACTGAGTTCTCCTTTACATTGTTTCCAGCAAGAATTCTGCTGTCGTTGTTATCTTTGTTCCTCTGTACGTAGTGTATAGTTTTTTCCTCTGGCTGCTTTTAAATTTTTCTCTTTATTGCTGGTTTTGAGCAATTTGATTATTTTTTGTGCCTTGGTGTAGTTTTGTCCATGTTTCTTATGCTTACAGTTCATTGATCTTCTTGACTTTGTGGGTTTATAGTGTTTACCAATTTGGAAAAGTGTTGGCTATTATTTCTTCAAATTGTTGTATTTCTCCTCTCCTTCATGGACTCTAAGTACCCATGTATTAGGCCACTTGACGTTGTTGCACAACTCACTGAGGCTCTATTCATTTTTGTTGTTGTTTTGTTTTGTTACTCTTTTTGTTTCATTTTGGATAGTTTCTATTGCTATGCCTTAATGTTCACTGACCCTTTCTTCTGCAGTGTCTAATCTGCCATTAACCTCGTTCCGTATCTTTTTCATTTAGACATTGTTTTTAATCTCTAGAAGCACAATTTGGGTCTGTTTTACATTTTCCATGCCTATACTTAACATTTTCAGTGTTTATTCTGGGTTTATTAACATACGAAATGCAGTTGTAATAACTTTTCTTCATGTATAATAACTTTTTAAATGTTCTTTTCTGCCAATTCTAACATCTGTATGGATTATGGGTTAGTTTTGATTGATTGCCTTTTCTCCTCAGTATGGGTCATATTTTCCTACTTCTTTGCATCCTTGGCAATTTTTCATATGATCCCAGATATTGTGAGGTTTAGTTTATTATTTGCTATATATATATATATATTCCTGTAAAATGCTTGGGCTTTGTTTTGGGTGAAATCAAGTTACTCAGAACAATTTTATTCTTTTAGGTCTAGTGTGTAAGATTCGTTGGGTAGGAGTCCAAGTAGCCTTTAGTGTGGAGCTCACTGTATGCAACTACGGAGACAAGTCCTTTCTGAGCATCATGAGGTTTTGCAGTCTGACTTGTAGGAACAGGTACTATTCCTACAACCCTGTGTGATATCCAGTTATTCTTATTATTAATCCTTTCATGTGGTTCTTTTCCTGGCATCAGGGAATTCCTCACACAAATGTACTGACCAATACTTTGTTGAATTCTCAAGAGATCCCTCTGCATGTCTCCAGAGTTCTTTGTCTGTGCACTTCTTTTCTCTCTGATACTCTGCTTTGGGAACTCTAGTTACGTTGGTTTTCCCAGACTCTCAGCTCCATTTCCTCAGTCAGGGGGTCCACCAGTCTCTGCCAGGACTTCTCTTCCCTTTACCATGACCTGGAAACTCTCTCAGAGAAGTAAGGTAGGGCAATTAGAGGGATCACTTCATTTATTTCCCATCTCCTGGAGATCACTGAACTTTATTTGCCTGAGGTCCAGTTTCTTGAAAACTGTTGTTTCATATGTCCTGTCTGATGTTTTCATTGTTTCAGGTGGGAGGTCAAATTGGTCCTTGTTACTTCATCTTGGCCAGAAGCCAATAACATAGTTTAAGTCTGTTTTGTTTTGATACAGGGTCCAGTTAAAGATTAGGCATTGCATGTCATGTCTTTGTTTCCTTTAATCTAGAATATTTCCCTACTATTTTTTTTGATGTTTTATGACATTGGCATTTTTGAAGAGTCTAAGCCAGTTGTCTTGTCAATTGCCCCACAATCTGGATTTGTCTGTTTCCTCATTAGATTCAAAGTAAACATTTTGGGGAAGAATACTATATAGGTGATGTATTCTTCATACTTCATCACTTCAGGTGGCCCAGTGCTAAGTTTGATCACTTGACTGAGGTGGTATCTTCCATATCTCTCCATTGTAAAGTTATTTTTCCCCTTGGTAATTGATAAATAATATGTGGGGTGATACGTTGGGATCAGTGAAGATCCTACTTTCAAACAACTCTTCACCCAACTGTGCATCAATGATAATCCTTGTCTGAATCGATTATTACATTGATAGTTGCCAAATGACACTTTCCTAATTCTATCATTCCTTTTGCATTTATTAGCTGACATTATTCTATAAAGAAGAGCTCCCCCACTTTTCATTTTGAGTATCATTATGAACTCATGTGCTTTTTTAAAAAGTAACTATGTTATACCTTATTATAACGATAGTGTTATTCTTTGGAATGTTCCTTTTGTCCAGATTTGGCCAATGCGATCTCTGTTATTGTTTAACCACACGATGCTTTTTTCTTACTAGAATGATTTCTAATATATTACTACTCACAAATAGGAACTGAGAAAAGGACTCCAGAAGGTGCGGTCTTATTCAGACTCTTCTTAGAAGTCCGCCTTCTTCCTGCGTACTCTCAACCCCAAGTGAGGCTTTCGGGTTGGAAGGAGATACTTCTGAATTAAACTACAGATCAATGTCACCCAATTCTAATCCCTATTCCCTTTTTTCTAGGCATACCATACCTACTGCCATCCTAATCCTTCTGTTGGGCACCTCTCTCCTCCTCTATATTTACTTACAACAGTCAAGAGCAGCAATTGGCCAACCGGCCCCTATCCAGTTCTCCAGTCCATATGCCCCAAGAACTCCTTTTTGCACTGGTCTGTGGTGGCCTTGGCCTACCTCGTCTACCCACTCAAGTAACTCTTTTACCACGAATTTAATTACCTGTGTTTCCCTTTATAGGGTCTTACCTAGCCGTATGGCCTGCTGCCTCTGCCAATTTAAAAATACTATTGAGGTTGTCTGTAAGACAGTCAAGCTGCGTTGTGACAGTGAATGCCTGACAGACGTCACACGTTGTGGTGAGTCTCAACTGCGGGATAATAAATTTTTTAATTTTAATTTAATTTTTTAATAATTTTTATTTTTAATCAATGATGATAAATTTTCAAATTAATGATGTAATTGCATTATTTTAATTCATTCATTCAGCGTTCCAGCTCCCTACGTTTCTAAGAACTACCCCCTTGCTAAAAATCAGATTCTTGGTTACATTATTAAGCTAATAAGAGCTCAGGTACATAGTTAGCTTAATAATGTAACTGATCCGCATACATAAAGGAACAAGAGAAAGGCATGGAAGGGGGAAGGGAATTCACATTAACGGCCACATATCCTATGCTGTGCTCTCGGCAAATGAGAACTTATTCGTAGAGTGCATCACAGTTTGTAAACTGATTTTATATACATTAGGTCTCAACTACCCTTTGTCTTATAGGACAGGTGTAAATATAATTTTGTTTCTTTTATTTGTTTCTGCAATTTTATAAAGAGTACAAGTGATGCTGTTTTATGTCCTATTGGGAGCCTGAGAGTTTCTGGTTCCATAACCAGAAGCTGCTACCTAGCCCTTCTAATGGATGGGAGAGCTAGTTTATTCTTCGACTGTCCAGCTCTGAACTTGCTCTGAATCTCAAGCTTTTCTATCCACAAAACACTCAGGGGCTTTCAACTATTTTTCTATGTATCAGATTTATTGGCACTAACTTGATGACTTCCAAAATGTGCTTTCCTGCCCAGGTAGCTTGAATACAGGTCTCTTTCAGTGATCTAGAGCACGTCATATATAGTAACACTTTACTACTTCTGTAAAGACAATATTGCTGATTTTTCAACACAATTTTTTTTTTTTTTTGGCCGTGCCACACAGCTTGTGGGATCTTAGTTCCCCACCCAGGGATTGAACCCGGGCCACAGCAGGGGAAGTGCTCGGTCCCAACCACTAGACCACCAGGGAACTCCCCCAAACAATTGTTTTACTAATTATCTTGCTCCCTTCTCGCCCAGAAGTGTGCAGAAAAGGCATTTTTCATCTCCTTTTACAGGTGAGGAAAAACAAGATCAGAGGTGTTAAGTGCTATGATCCTAGTGCCCTGATCTCCTATCCCCAGTTTGGGGCTCTCTGCAAGCCCATGCTCCTCCTTTCTCATGACCCTTCCCTCCTCCTTTGACCCTCACCAAAAATACTTTTAATCCTTTTGGAAGAGAAGCCCAGCTACACAATGGTACACATTACCTTCACACAGTCAGAAGCTTTGGATGGTTCCCCCAGTAAAGCTGGAAATATTAGAAGTAAAATGAAATGAAAGCAAAGTAGCCATCTGACAGAAGTTGCTTTCTGCCTTCTACATTTTAGGACCTCAAGTATTATTCCATTGATTTGTTGTACATTCCGCATTGGCATGCAATCTGGCAAATCTCTTAACTTATACCCCAGATCCCTGGCCAAATTTTAGCAAAGAGCCAGGGCGGACATAGTGTTTTTTTCTGTATAGAGCCTTCTGTTATGGCGGCTGGGATATATGGAAGCAGGGAGTGAGCAAAGGACTCGGTGGGTGGGTGGAGAAGGGCATGTCCAGGTGACCACCTGTTTGTGGCGGTTGTTGTCGTGGTCATCTGTGACAGTAGCAAGAACGCAAGCTCACTGAAGAGGTGGAGAGAGGAAGCCTCACACTCCTCTGCCTCTGAGGCAGGACAGGATGGGGTATGTGAATGTGAGGAGTCACAGTAGATCTGCAGAGAGTCCAGCTGAGTAGGGGAGGATTTGTCTTCCAGCCTTGGCTATTCTTGAGTACTGGCCCCTGGGAACCAGTGGAGTAATCCTGAATATAGTGACTATATTTCACGCTACAGAATTTTCTGAGTAGATAGCCACTTTTTCAAGAGATACCTTTTTCACATTTTCTTGTTGCCAGTCATAGGCTTAAGTGTGGGTTTCTTTTTCTCCTAAGTGGCACTCAAACGTTGACTGATTCCTAATTTATTTGGCTGTGGCCTGACAAAAAGCTGTCCCATCAGTCTTCAGTGATCAAAAACAGTCTCCTCTTTTTTGCCAGATGAAGAAACATCCCTAGAGAATGCAGAAGGATCGTTGATGAAGGTGTTACAAGCGTGGAAGAAGAACAACAGCCCCGAGCTGACTATTGAGTCAGAGAGGGCATCCTCAGATAAAAGTGCTGTCAGCTTGTCAGGCTTCATGAATGAGCAGCTGGACTTTAATAATAACAGTGATGTTATCAGGGCACGAAATTACATACTGCCTTATATCTCAGAGGGAGATCTAGGAGATGTGGAATCAACATTATTACCATTCCTTCAACTTCTTTTTTCAAATACACAAGATGGAGATATGCCGCTGGGCCTTTTGAAAAACAATACAAGGAGCCCTTCTGTTAAACGTGCACGCAACAATTCAACTAATAAAAATAGATGGAGGAAACTCCATTTTCTGGAAAATTTGTTAGATGCAGAAACTCAAGAAAAAATGGATGAGGTGAAAAAGGAAGAAAAACCTGCCACGCGTACGCGTTCCAACCTTTTAAGTGCCATGTATAAACGCTACATCTTTCAAAAGAAGTTGGAAACTGCCCAACCACAGAAAGACAGCCTAGCAAAGACTAAGAGTACAGAGGAAAAGCTGCTGAGAGTGAACAGGGTCCTCAAGGGCCCGAGGGGCCTACAGAAAATGCACCTCCAAGCAGTGGGAGATGAGAGCGTCTGGGGGAAACAGAATGCCCAGCCATCTGTGGCGAGCACTGCCGAAGAAAGAAGGCTCAGGAGGCCATCCCCAAGAAAGCTGAAACAGCTACTCATGGTGCAGAGGCCCAGGAAGCTGGTGGGAAAGTCCTCCAATGCAGAGTCTTCATTCATAAAGGAACACAAGGCAGCAGGTTCCTCTACCCTGAAACAGTACTTCAAGGGCAGGCCTTCTGCCTCCATCCCTCCAGAATCCCCACCTGAGGTTAAAAGCAAATCAAAAGACTTATCCAACACTATACTTGTTTTAGAAGATGCAAAGGCTAGAGTTAGAAATATTAAGGATTTTGAACTAATCTCACATTCTGGGAAAAAAATACATCTTCCATAAAATTAGGACTCATCGGGTCCACAGAAAACCCAAAGTCAAAAGGAGTCAAAAGTTCAGAAAGAAAAGTTCGCCCAATAGAATGATGCTTGCAAGCCCTCCGTTCTCTGTAGGGAGGAGTCTCATAAATTCCCCTCCGCGAGAGCCTGTTTCATCTTCAGGAGAAGTGACTTCTCAGGAAAATCCTTTTCCAGAATTATTTTCGCTTTCAGACCCTTCGATAGAAAACACCACTTCAGAAAACAATACTGCACAAAACGTTTCTGAAGAAATTATTTCTACAGGAAACTCTAGTCTGCCAGGAGGAACCAGCCCTGGAAACACTACCCATAGGAACGTCTCCACTGCACATTCTACTGTTGCTGCAGACAACAGTATGCCAACTGTTCAACACACCAACGAAACACAATGGGAGTAGCACAACACGGGCACTGAATTATCCTCTAAGCCCACAGGCTTCACTTTCCTGGGGTTCACATCCCCGGGTGATCAAGTTGAAACTCAGCTAAAGCAGCAGCTGCGGTCCCTCATCCCCAACAATGTCATGCGAAGGCTCATTTCTCATGTTATCCAGACTTTGAAAATAGACTGCTCGGAGACCCACGTGCAGCTGGCCTGTGCCAACCTCATCTCTAGAACAGGCCTCCTGATGAAGCTTCTCAGCAAGCAGCAAGAAGTAAAGGTGTCCAAAGCGGAATGGGATACGGACCAGTGGAAAAGTGACAACTCTGTCAGTGAGAGCACAGAAGCCCAGAGTGAGCAGAAAGAGCAGGAGTCAAGTGAGGTGAGGAGAACCCCTGAAACATGGGACCTGGACTTTTACTCAGTTTAGGACATGCCATGAACGTGCCCAAGCAGGAATACCACGGGCTCCTAGTCTGTATCTTACCTTCAGCCGTGAAACTGGCTAAGACAGTGATCTCCCACTTGGCTCATTTAGAGAGTGTGCCACTATTCCTAGGGTAGACGAGAAGAGGACATAACACAGGACAACTAAATTGTAGGTAAATAAATTGTAGAAGAAAAGGCTAATGATAAGATTAATAACACTAAATTTAGCTTGTTCTTATAGAAGCTACTCGCCTGGAAGGATTGGGTTTTATAGTAGTTTAAGAATAGTTAGCTATTGTTTAGAATAGGTTTAAGAAGAGTTAGCTTTCATCCCTTGTATCTCCTTGTTTTTAAAAAATTTGTCATTTATTTTTTTAGCTCACAAAAGAAGTTCCAGGATATGGCTGTAACAACAAACTCATCTTGGCAATATCTGTAACTGTAGTAGTGACGATTTTGGTTACAATTCTCTGTCTCATTGAGGTAAGGACAATAATTCATTCAGATTCAGAACCCACAAACTTGAGAATCAAAGCCACCTTTCCACCCACTACTACTTGATTCTTCTCTTTAGTCATGAGGACTGAGATACACTTTGTTCTTTTACTGAAAAGTATATTCCCAGGATTTTTTGTTTCCTTTTTTCTTTTTTGGCTGCGTTGGGTCTTCATTGCGGTGCACGGGCTTCTCATTGCGGTGGCTTCTCTTGTTGTGGAGTACGGGCTCTAGACGCGCGGGCTCAGGAGTTGTGGCGCACGGACTTAGTTGCTCCACAGCATGTGGGACTTTCCGAGACCAGGGATGGGACCCGTGTCCCCTGCACTGGCAGGCAGATTCTTAACCACTGAACCACCAGGGAAGTCCCAATTCCAGTATTCTTAATCGTTTGTGTAGATCCATATTCCAAACAAGTGTCATTTTCCTCCTGCTTAAAAATACTTCTTTTACCCTTTCTTATAGTGAAAGTCTACTAGTAATGAATTCTTTCAGCTTTTGTATGTCTGAGATAGTCTTCATTTTGCTTTTGTTTGGACAGATCTGGGTATAGAATTCTAGCTTGATAGAATTCAATGCACTACTTTAAAGGTGTTATTCCACTGAGTTCTCCTTTACATTGTTTCCAGCAAGAAATCTGCTGTCGTTGTTATCTTTGTTCCTCTGTACGTAGTGTATAGTTTTTTCCTCTGGCTGCTTTTAAATTTTTCTCTTTATTGCTGGTTTTGAGCAATTTGATTATTTTTTGTGCCTTGGTGTAGTTTTGTCCATGTTTCTTATGCTTACAGTTCATTGATCTTCTTGACTTTGTGGGTTTATAGTGTTTACCAATTTGGAAAAGTGTTGGCTATTATTTCTTCAAATTGTTGTATTTCTCCTCTCCTTCATGGACTCTAAGTACCCATGTATTAGGCCACTTGACGTTGTTGCACAACTCACTGAGGCTCTATTCATTTTTGTTGTTGTTTTGTTTTGTTACTCTTTTTGTTTCATTTTGGATAGTTTCTATTGCTATGCCTTAATGTTCACTGACCCTTTCTTCTGCAGTGTCTAATCTGCCATTAACCTCGTTCCGTATCTTTTTCATTTAGACATTGTTTTTAATCTCTAGAAGCACAATTTGGGTCTGTTTTACATTTTCCATGCCTATACTTAACATTTTCAGTGTTTATTCTGGGTTTATTAACATACGAAATGCAGTTGTAATAACTTTTCTTCATGTATAATAACTTTTTAAATGTTCTTTTCTGCCAATTCTAACATCTGTATGGATTATGGGTTAGTTTTGATTGATTGCCTTTTCTCCTCAGTATGGGTCATATTTTCCTACTTCTTTGCATCCTTGGCAATTTTTCATATGATCCCAGATATTGTGAGGTTTAGTTTATTATTTGCTATATATATATATATATTCCTGTAAAATGCTTGGGCTTTGTTTTGGGTGAAATCAAGTTACTCAGAACAATTTTATTCTTTTAGGTCTAGTGTGTAAGATTCGTTGGGTAGGAGTCCAAGTAGCCTCTAGTGTGGAGCTCACTGTATGCAACTACGGAGACAAGTCCTTTCTGAGCATCATGAGGTTTTGCAGTCTGACTTGTAGGAACAGGTACTATTCCTACAACCCTGTGTGATATCCAGTTATTCTTATTATTAATCCTTTCATGTGGTTCTTTTCCTGGCATCAGGGAATTCCTCACACAAATGTACTGACCAATACTTTGTTGAATTCTCAAGAGATCCCTCTGCATGTCTCCAGAGTTCTTTGTCTGTGCACTTCTTTTCTCTCTGATACTCTGCTTTGGGAACTCTAGTTACGTTGGTTTTCCCAGACTCTCAGCTCCATTTCCTCAGTCAGGGGGTCCACCAGTCTCTGCCAGGACTTCTCTTCCCTTTACCATGACCTGGAAACTCTCTCAGAGAAGTAAGGTAGGGCAATTAGAGGGATCACTTCATTTATTTCCCATCTCCTGGAGATCACTGAACTTTATTTGCCTGAGGTCCAGTTTCTTGAAAACTGTTGTTTCATATGTCCTGTCTGATGTTTTCATTGTTTCAGGTGGGAGGTCAAATTGGTCCTTGTTACTTCATCTTGGCCAGAAGCCAATAACATAGTTTAAGTCTGTTTTGTTTTGATACAGGGTCCAGTTAAAGATTAGGCATTGCATGTCATGTCTTTGTTTCCTTTAATCTAGAATATTTCCCTACTATTTTTTTTGATGTTTTATGACATTGGCATTTTTGAAGAGTCTAAGCCAGTTGTCTTGTCAATTGCCCCACAATCTGGATTTGTCTGTTTCCTCATTAGATTCAAAGTAAACATTTTGGGGAAGAATACTATATAGGTGATGTATTCTTCATACTTCATCACTTCAGGTGGCCCAGTGCTAAGTTTGATCACTTGACTGAGGTGGTATCTTCCATATCTCTCCATTGTAAAGTTATTTTTCCCCTTGGTAATTGATAAATAATATGTGGGGTGATACGTTGGGATCAGTGAAGATCCTACTTTCAAACAACTCTTCACCCAACTGTGCATCAATGATAATCCTTGTCTGAATCGATTATTACATTGATAGTTGCCAAATGACACTTTCCTAATTCTATCATTCCTTTTGCATTTATTAGCTGACATTATTCTATAAAGAAGAGCTCCCCCACTTTTCATTTTGAGTATCATTATGAACTCATGTGCTTTTTTAAAAAGTAACTTATGTTATACCTTATTATAACGATAGTGTTATTCTTTGGAATGTTCCTTTTGTCCAGATTTGGCCAATGCGATCTCTGTTATTGTTTAACCACACGATGCTTTTTTCTTACTAGAATGATTTCTAATATATTACTACTCACAAATAGGAACTGAGAAAAGGACTCCAGAAGGTGCGGTCTTATTCAGACTCTTCTTAGAAGTCCGCCTTCTTCCTGCGTACTCTCAACCCCAAGTGAGGCTTTCGGGTTGGAAGGAGATACTTCTGAATTAAACTACAGATCAATGTCACCCAATTCTAATCCCTATTCCCTTTTTTCTAGGCATACCATACCTACTGCCATCCTAATCCTTCTGTTGGGCACCTCTCTCCTCCTCTATATTTACTTACAACAGTCAAGAGCAGCAATTGGCCAACCGGCCCCTATCCAGTTCTCCAGTCCATATGCCCCAAGAACTCCTTTTTGCACTGGTCTGTGGTGGCCTTGGCCTACCTCGTCTACCCACTCAAGTAACTCTTTTACCACGAATTTAATTACCTGTGTTTCCCTTTATAGGGTCTTACCTAGCCGTATGGCCTGCTGCCTCTGCCAATTTAAAAATACTATTGAGGTTGTCTGTAAGACAGTCAAGCTGCGTTGTGACAGTGAATGCCTGACAGACGTCACACGTTGTGGTGAGTCTCAATTGCGGGATAATAAATTTTTTAATTTTAATTTAATTTTTTAATAATTTTTATTTTTAATCAATGATGATAAATTTTCAAATTAATGATGTAATTGCATTATTTTAATTCATTCATTCAGCGTTCCAGCTCCCTACGTTTCTAAGAACTACCCCCTTGCTAAAAATCAGATTCTTGGTTACATTATTAAGCTAATAAGAGCTCAGGTACATAGTTAGCTTAATAATGTAACTGATCCGCATACATAAAGGAACAAGAGAAAGGCATGGAAGGGGGAAGGGAATTCACATTAACGGCCACATATCCTATGCTGTGCTCTCGGCAAATGAGAACTTATTCGTAGAGTGCATCACAGTTTGTAAACTGATTTTATATACATTAGGTCTCAACTACCCTTTGTCTTATAGGACAGGTGTAAATATAATTTTGTTTCTTTTATTTGTTTCTGCAATTTTATAAAGAGTACAAGTGATGCTGTTTTATGTCCTATTGGGAGCCTGAGAGTTTCTGGTTCCATAACCAGAAGCTGCTACCTAGCCCTTCTAATGGATGGGAGAGCTAGTTTATTCTTCGACTGTCCAGCTCTGAACTTGCTCTGAATCTCAAGCTTTTCTATCCACAAAACACTCAGGGGCTTTCAACTATTTTTCTATGTATCAGATTTATTGGCACTAACTTGATGACTTCCAAAATGTGCTTTCCTGCCCAGGTAGCTTGAATACAGGTCTCTTTCAGTGATCTAGAGCACGTCATATATAGTAACACTTTACTACTTCTGTAAAGACAATATTGCTGATTTTTCAACACAATTTTTTTTTTTTTTTGGCCGTGCCACACAGCTTGTGGGATCTTAGTTCCCCACCCAGGGATTGAACCCGGGCCACAGCAGGGGAAGTGCTCGGTCCCAACCACTAGACCACCAGGGAACTCCCCCAAACAATTGTTTTACTAATTATCTTGCTCCCTTCTCGCCCAGAAGTGTGCAGAAAAGGCATTTTTCATCTCCTTTTACAGGTGAGGAAAAACAAGATCAGAGGTGTTAAGTGCTATGATCCTAGTGCCCTGATCTCCTATCCCCAGTTTGGGGCTCTCTGCAAGCCCATGCTCCTCCTTTCTCATGACCCTTCCCTCCTCCTTTGACCCTCACCAAAAATACTTTTAATCCTTTTGGAAGAGAAGCCCAGCTACACAATGGTACACATTACCTTCACACAGTCAGAAGCTTTGGATGGTTCCCCCAGTAAAGCTGGAAATATTAGAAGTAAAATGAAATGAAAGCAAAGTAGCCATCTGACAGAAGTTGCTTTCTGCCTTCTACATTTTAGGACCTCAAGTATTATTCCATTGATTTGTTGTACATTCCGCATTGGCATGCAATCTGGCAAATCTCTTAACTTATACCCCAGATCCCTGGCCAAATTTTAGCAAAGAGCCAGGGCGGACATAGTGTTTTTTTCTGTATAGAGCCTTCTGTTATGGCGGCTGGGATATATGGAAGCAGGGAGTGAGCAAAGGACTCGGTGGGTGGGTGGAGAAGGGCATGTCCAGGTGACCACCTGTTTGTGGCGGTTGTTGTCGTGGTCATCTGTGACAGTAGCAAGAACGCAAGCTCACTGAAGAGGTGGAGAGAGGAAGCCTCACACTCCTCTGCCTCTGAGGCAGGACAGGATGGGGTATGTGAATGTGAGGAGTCACAGTAGATCTGCAGAGAGTCCAGCTGAGTAGGGGAGTATTTGTCTTCCAGCCTTGGCTATTCTTGAGTACTGGCCCCTGGGAACCAGTGGAGTAATCCTGAATATAGTGACTATATTTCACGCTACAGAATTTTCTGAGTAGATAGCCACTTTTTCAAGAGATACCTTTTTCACATTTTCTTGTTGCCAGTCATAGGCTTAAGTGTGGGTTTCTTTTTCTCCTAAGTGGCACTCAAACGTTGACTGATTCCTAATTTATTTGGCTGTGGCCTGACAAAAAGCTGTCCCATCAGTCTTCAGTGATCAAAAACAGTCTCCTCTTTTTTGCCAGATGAAGAAACATCCCTAGAGAATGCAGAAGGATCGTTGATGAAGGTGTTACAAGCGTGGAAGAAGAACAACAGCCCCGAGCTGACTATTGAGTCAGAGAGGGCATCCTCAGATAAAAGTGCTGTCAGCTTGTCAGGCTTCATGAATGAGCAGCTGGACTTTAATAATAACAGTGATATTATCAGGGCACGAAATTACATACTGCCTTATATCTCAGAGGGAGATCTAGGAGATGTGGAATCAACATTATTACCATTCCTTCAACTTCTTTTTTCAAATACACAAGATGGAGATATGCCGCTGGGCCTTTTGAAAAACAATACAAGGAGCCCTTCTGTTAAACGTGCACGCAACAATTCAACTAATAAAAATAGATGGAGGAAACTCCATTTTCTGGAAAATTTGTTAGATGCAGAAACTCAAGAAAAAATGGATGAGGTGAAAAAGGAAGAAAAACCTGCCACGCGTACGCGTTCCAACCTTTTAAGTGCCATGTATAAACGCTACATCTTTCAAAAGAAGTTGGAAACTGCCCAACCACAGAAAGACAGCCTAGCAAAGACTAAGAGTACAGAGGAAAAGCTGCTGAGAGTGAACAGGGTCCTCAAGGGCCCGAGGGGCCTACAGAAAATGCACCTCCAAGCAGTGGGAGATGAGAGCGTCTGGGGGAAACAGAATGCCCAGCCATCTGTGGCGAGCACTGCCGAAGAAAGAAGGCTCAGGAGGCCATCCCCAAGAAAGCTGAAACAGCTACTCATGGTGCAGAGGCCCAGGAAGCTGGTGGGAAAGTCCTCCAATGCAGAGTCTTCATTCATAAAGGAACACAAGGCAGCAGGTTCCTCTACCCTGAAACAGTACTTCAAGGGCAGGCCTTCTGCCTCCATCCCTCCAGAATCCCCACCTGAGGTTAAAAGCAAATCAAAAGACTTATCCAACACTATACTTGTTTTAGAAGATGCAAAGGCTAGAGTTAGAAATATTAAGGATTTTGAACTAATCTCACATTCTGGGAAAAAAATACATCTTCCATAAAATTAGGACTCATCGGGTCCACAGAAAACCCAAAGTCAAAAGGAGTCAAAAGTTCAGAAAGAAAAGTTCGCCCAATAGAATGATGCTTGCAAGCCCTCCGTTCTCTGTAGGGAGGAGTCTCATAAATTCCCCTCCGCGAGAGCCTGTTTCATCTTCAGGAGAAGTGACTTCTCAGGAAAATCCTTTTCCAGAATTATTTTCGCTTTCAGACCCTTCGATAGAAAACACCACTTCAGAAAACAATACTGCACAAAACGTTTCTGAAGAAATTATTTCTACAGGAAACTCTAGTCTGCCAGGAGGAACCAGCCCTGGAAACACTACCCATAGGAACGTCTCCACTGCACATTCTACTGTTGCTGCAGACAACAGTATGCCAACTGTTCAACACACCAACGAAACACAATGGGAGTAGCACAACACGGGCACTGAATTATCCTCTAAGCCCACAGGCTTCACTTTCCTGGGGTTCACATCCCCGGGTGATCAAGTTGAAACTCAGCTAAAGCAGCAGCTGCGGTCCCTCATCCCCAACAATGTCATGCGAAGGCTCATTTCTCATGTTATCCAGACTTTGAAAATAGACTGCTCGGAGACCCACGTGCAGCTGGCCTGTGCCAACCTCATCTCTAGAACAGGCCTCCTGATGAAGCTTCTCAGCAAGCAGCAAGAAGTAAAGGTGTCCAAAGCGGAATGGGATACGGACCAGTGGAAAAGTGACAACTCTGTCAGTGAGAGCACAGAAGCCCAGAGTGAGCAGAAAGAGCAGGAGTCAAGTGAGGTGAGGAGAACCCCTGAAACATGGGACCTGGACTTTTACTCAGTTTAGGACATGCCATGAACGTGCCCAAGCAGGAATACCACGGGCTCCTAGTCTGTATCTTACCTTCAGCCGTGAAACTGGCTAAGACAGTGATCTCCCACTTGGCTCATTTAGAGAGTGTGCCACTATTCCTAGGGTAGACGAGAAGAGGACATAACACAGGACAACTAAATTGTAGGTAAATAAATTGTAGAAGAAAAGGCTAATGATAAGATTAATAACACTAAATTTAGCTTGTTCTTATAGAAGCTACTCGCCTGGAAGGATTGGGTTTTATAGTAGTTTAAGAATAGTTAGCTATTGTTTAGAATAGGTTTAAGAAGAGTTAGCTTTCATCCCTTGTATCTCCTTGTTTTTAAAAAATTTGTCATTTATTTTTTTAGCTCACAAAAGAAGTTCCAGGATATGGCTGTAACAACAAACTCATCTTGGCAATATCTGTAACTGTAGTAGTGACGATTTTGGTTACAATTCTCTGTCTCATTGAGGTAAGGACAATAATTCATTCAGATTCAGAACCCACAAACTTGAGAATCAAAGCCACCTTTCCACCTACTACTACTTGATTCTTCTCTTTAGTCATGAGGACTGAGATACACTTTGTTCTTTTACTGAAAAGTATATTCCCAGGATTTTTTGTTTCCTTTTTTCTTTTTTGGCTGCGTTGGGTCTTCATTGCGGTGCACGGGCTTCTCATTGCGGTGGCTTCTCTTGTTGTGGAGTACGGGCTCTAGACGCGCGGGCTCAGGAGTTGTGGCGCACGGACTTAGTTGCTCCACAGCATGTGGGACTTTCCGAGACCAGGGATGGGACCCGTGTCCCCTGCACTGGCAGGCAGATTCTTAACCACTGAACCACCAGGGAAGTCCCAATTCCAGTATTCTTAATCGTTTGTGTAGATCCATATTCCAAACAAGTGTCATTTTCCTCCTGCTTAAAAATACTTCTTTTACCCTTTCTTATAGTGAAAGTCTACTAGTAATGAATTCTTTCAGCTTTTGTATGTCTGAGATAGTCTTCATTTTGCTTTTGTTTGGACAGATCTGGGTATAGAATTCTAGCTTGATAGAATTCAATGCACTACTTTAAAGGTGTTATTCCACTGAGTTCTCCTTTACATTGTTTCCAGCAAGAATTCTGCTGTCGTTGTTATCTTTGTTCCTCTGTACGTAGTGTATAGTTTTTTCCTCTGGCTGCTTTTAAATTTTTCTCTTTATTGCTGGTTTTGAGCAATTTGATTATTTTTTGTGCCTTGGTGTAGTTTTGTCCATGTTTCTTATGCTTACAGTTCATTGATCTTCTTGACTTTGTGGGTTTATAGTGTTTACCAATTTGGAAAAGTGTTGGCTATTATTTCTTCAAATTGTTGTATTTCTCCTCTCCTTCATGGACTCTAAGTACCCATGTATTAGGCCACTTGACGTTGTTGCACAACTCACTGAGGCTCTATTCATTTTTGTTGTTGTTTTGTTTTGTTACTCTTTTTGTTTCATTTTGGATAGTTTCTATTGCTATGCCTTAATGTTCACTGACCCTTTCTTCTGCAGTGTCTAATCTGCCATTAACCTCGTTCCGTATCTTTTTCATTTAGACATTGTTTTTAATCTCTAGAAGCACAATTTGGGTCTGTTTTACATTTTCCATGCCTATACTTAACATTTTCAGTGTTTATTCTGGGTTTATTAACATACGAAATGCAGTTGTAATAACTTTTCTTCATGTATAATAACTTTTTAAATGTTCTTTTCTGCCAATTCTAACATCTGTATGGATTATGGGTTAGTTTTGATTGATTGCCTTTTCTCCTCAGTATGGGTCATATTTTCCTACTTCTTTGCATCCTTGGCAATTTTTCATATGATCCCAGATATTGTGAGGTTTAGTTTATTATTTGCTATATATATATATATATTCCTGTAAAATGCTTGGGCTTTGTTTTGGGTGAAATCAAGTTACTCAGAACAATTTTATTCTTTTAGGTCTAGTGTGTAAGATTCGTTGGGTAGGAGTCCAAGTAGCCTCTAGTGTGGAGCTCACTGTATGCAACTACGGAGACAAGTCCTTTCTGAGCATCATGAGGTTTTGCAGTCTGACTTGTAGGAACAGGTACTATTCCTACAACCCTGTGTGATATCCAGTTATTCTTATTATTAATCCTTTCATGTGGTTCTTTTCCTGGCATCAGGGAATTCCTCACACAAATGTACTGACCAATACTTTGTTGAATTCTCAAGAGATCCCTCTGCATGTCTCCAGAGTTCTTTGTCTGTGCACTTCTTTTCTCTCTGATACTCTGCTTTGGGAACTCTAGTTACGTTGGTTTTCCCAGACTCTCAGCTCCATTTCCTCAGTCAGGGGGTCCACCAGTCTCTGCCAGGACTTCTCTTCCCTTTACCATGACCTGGAAACTCTCTCAGAGAAGTAAGGTAGGGCAATTAGAGGGATCACTTCATTTATTTCCCATCTCCTGGAGATCACTGAACTTTATTTGCCTGAGGTCCAGTTTCTTGAAAACTGTTGTTTCATATGTCCTGTCTGATGTTTTCATTGTTTCAGGTGGGAGGTCAAATTGGTCCTTGTTACTTCATCTTGGCCAGAAGCCAATAACATAGTTTAAGTCTGTTTTGTTTTGATACAGGGTCCAGTTAAAGATTAGGCATTGCATGTCATGTCTTTGTTTCCTTTAATCTAGAATATTTCCCTACTATTTTTTTTGATGTTTTATGACATTGGCATTTTTGAAGAGTCTAAGCCAGTTGTCTTGTCAATTGCCCCACAATCTGGATTTGTCTGTTTCCTCATTAGATTCAAAGTAAACATTTTGGGGAAGAATACTATATAGGTGATGTATTCTTCATACTTCATCACTTCAGGTGGCCCAGTGCTAAGTTTGATCACTTGACTGAGGTGGTATCTTCCATATCTCTCCATTGTAAAGTTATTTTTCCCCTTGGTAATTGATAAATAATATGTGGGGTGATACGTTGGGATCAGTGAAGATCCTACTTTCAAACAACTCTTCACCCAACTGTGCATCAATGATAATCCTTGTCTGAATCGATTATTACATTGATAGTTGCCAAATGACACTTTCCTAATTCTATCATTCCTTTTGCATTTATTAGCTGACATTATTCTATAAAGAAGAGCTCCCCCACTTTTCATTTTGAGTATCATTATGAACTCATGTGCTTTTTTAAAAAGTAACTATGTTATACCTTATTATAACGATAGTGTTATTCTTTGGAATGTTCCTTTTGTCCAGATTTGGCCAATGCGATCTCTGTTATTGTTTAACCACACGATGCTTTTTTCTTACTAGAATGATTTCTAATATATTACTACTCACAAATAGGAACTGAGAAAAGGACTCCAGAAGGTGCGGTCTTATTCAGACTCTTCTTAGAAGTCCGCCTTCTTCCTGCGTACTCTCAACCCCAAGTGAGGCTTTCGGGTTGGAAGGAGATACTTCTGAATTAAACTACAGATCAATGTCACCCAATTCTAATCCCTATTCCCTTTTTTCTAGGCATACCATACCTACTGCCATCCTAATCCTTCTGTTGGGCACCTCTCTCCTCCTCTATATTTACTTACAACAGTCAAGAGCAGCAATTGGCCAACCGGCCCCTATCCAGTTCTCCAGTCCATATGCCCCAAGAACTCCTTTTTGCACTGGTCTGTGGTGGCCTTGGCCTACCTCGTCTACCCACTCAAGTAACTCTTTTACCACGAATTTAATTACCTGTGTTTCCCTTTATAGGGTCTTACCTAGCCGTATGGCCTGCTGCCTCTGCCAATTTAAAAATACTATTGAGGTTGTCTGTAAGACAGTCAAGCTGCGTTGTGACAGTGAATGCCTGACAGACGTCACACGTTGTGGTGAGTCTCAATTGCGGGATAATAAATTTTTTAATTTTAATTTAATTTTTTAATAATTTTTATTTTTAATCAATGATGATAAATTTTCAAATTAATGATGTAATTGCATTATTTTAATTCATTCATTCAGCGTTCCAGCTCCCTACGTTTCTAAGAACTACCCCCTTGCTAAAAATCAGATTCTTGGTTACGTTATTAAGCTAATAAGAGCTCAGGTACATAGTTAGCTTAATAATGTAACTGATCCGCATACATAAAGGAACAAGAGAAAGGCATGGAAGGGGGAAGGGAATTCACATTAACGGCCACATATCCTATGCTGTGCTCTCGGCAAATGAGAACTTATTCGTAGAGTGCATCACAGTTTGTAAACTGATTTTATATACATTAGGTCTCAACTACCCTTTGTCTTATAGGACAGGTGTAAATATAATTTTGTTTCTTTTATTTGTTTCTGCAATTTTATAAAGAGTACAAGTGATGCTGTTTTATGTCCTATTGGGAGCCTGAGAGTTTCTGGTTCCATAACCAGAAGCTGCTACCTAGCCCTTCTAATGGATGGGAGAGCTAGTTTATTCTTCGACTGTCCAGCTCTGAACTTGCTCTGAATCTCAAGCTTTTCTATCCACAAAACACTCAGGGGCTTTCAACTATTTTTCTATGTATCAGATTTATTGGCACTAACTTGATGACTTCCAAAATGTGCTTTCCTGCCCAGGTAGCTTGAATACAGGTCTCTTTCAGTGATCTAGAGCACGTCATATATAGTAACACTTTACTACTTCTGTAAAGACAATATTGCTGATTTTTCAACACAATTTTTTTTTTTTTTTGGCCGTGCCACACAGCTTGTGGGATCTTAGTTCCCCACCCAGGGATTGAACCCGGGCCACAGCAGGGGAAGTGCTCGGTGCCAACCACTAGACCACCAGGGAACTCCCCCAAACAATTTTTTTACTAATTATATTGCTCCCTTCTCGCCCAGAAGTGTGCAGAAAAGGCATTTTTCATCTCCTTTTACAGGTGAGGAAAAACAAGATCAGAGGTGTTAAGTGCTATGATCCTAGTGCCCTGATCTCCTATCCCCAGTTTGGGGCTCTCTGCAAGCCCATGCTCCTCCTTTCTCATGACCCTTCCCTCCTCCTTTGACCCTCACCAAAAATACTTTTAATCCTTTTGGAAGAGAAGCCCAGCTACACAATGGTACACATTACCTTCACACAGTCAGAAGCTTTGGATGGTTCCCCCAGTAAAGCTGGAAATATTAGAAGTAAAATGAAATGAAAGCAAAGTAGCCATCTGACAGAAGTTGCTTTCTGCCTTCTACATTTTAGGACCTCAAGTATTATTCCATTGATTTGTTGTACATTCCGCATTGGCATGCAATCTGGCAAATCTCTTAACTTATACCCCAGATCCCTGGCCAAATTTTAGCAAAGAGCCAGGGCGGACATAGTGTTTTTTTCTGTATAGAGCCTTCTGTTATGGCGGCTGGGATATATGGAAGCAGGGAGTGAGCAGAGGACTCGGTGGGTGGGTGGAGAAGGGCATGTCCAGGTGACCACCTGTTTGTGGCGGTTGTTGTCGTGGTCATCTGTGACAGTAGCAAGAACGCAAGCTCACTGAAGAGGTGGAGAGAGGAAGCCTCACACTCCTCTGCCTCTGAGGCAGGACAGGATGGGGTATGTGAATGTGAGGAGTCACAGTAGATCTGCAGAGAGTCCAGCTGAGTAGGGGAGTATTTGTCTTCCAGCCTTGGCTATTCTTGAGTACTGGCCCCTGGGAACCAGTGGAGTAATCCTGAATATAGTGACTATATTTCACGCTACAGAATTTTCTGAGTAGATAGCCACTTTTTCAAGAGATACCTTTTTCACATTTTCTTGTTGCCAGTCATAGGCTTAAGTGTGGGTTTCTTTTTCTCCTAAGTGGCACTCAAACGTTGACTGATTCCTAATTTATTTGGCTGTGGCCTGACAAAAAGCTGTCCCATCAGTCTTCAGTGATCAAAAACAGTCTCCTCTTTTTTGCCAGATGAAGAAACATCCCTAGAGAATGCAGAAGGATCGTTGATGAAGGTGTTACAAGCGTGGAAGAAGAACAACAGCCCCGAGCTGACTATTGAGTCAGAGAGGGCATCCTCAGATAAAAGTGCTGTCAGCTTGTCAGGCTTCATGAATGAGCAGCTGGACTTTAATAATAACAGTGATATTATCAGGGCACGAAATTACATACTGCCTTATATCTCAGAGGGAGATCTAGGAGATGTGGAATCAACATTATTACCATTCCTTCAACTTCTTTTTTCAAATACACAAGATGGAGATATGCCGCTGGGCCTTTTGAAAAACAATACAAGGAGCCCTTCTGTTAAACGTGCACGCAACAATTCAACTAATAAAAATAGATGGAGGAAACTCCATTTTCTGGAAAATTTGTTAGATGCAGAAACTCAAGAAAAAATGGATGAGGTGAAAAAGGAAGAAAAACCTGCCACGCGTACGCGTTCCAACCTTTTAAGTGCCATGTATAAACGCTACATCTTTCAAAAGAAGTTGGAAACTGCCCAACCACAGAAAGACAGCCTAGCAAAGACTAAGAGTACAGAGGAAAAGCTGCTGAGAGTGAACAGGGTCCTCAAGGGCCCGAGGGGCCTACAGAAAATGCACCTCCAAGCAGTGGGAGATGAGAGCGTCTGGGGGAAACAGAATGCCCAGCCATCTGTGGCGAGCACTGCCGAAGAAAGAAGGCTCAGGAGGCCATCCCCAAGAAAGCTGAAACAGCTACTCATGGTGCAGAGGCCCAGGAAGCTGGTGGGAAAGTCCTCCAATGCAGAGTCTTCATTCATAAAGGAACACAAGGCAGCAGGTTCCTCTACCCTGAAACAGTACTTCAAGGGCAGGCCTTCTGCCTCCATCCCTCCAGAATCCCCACCTGAGGTTAAAAGCAAATCAAAAGACTTATCCAACACTATACTTGTTTTAGAAGATGCAAAGGCTAGAGTTAGAAATATTAAGGATTTTGAACTAATCTCACATTCTGGGAAAAAAATACATCTTCCATAAAATTAGGACTCATCGGGTCCACAGAAAACCCAAAGTCAAAAGGAGTCAAAAGTTCAGAAAGAAAAGTTCGCCCAATAGAATGATGCTTGCAAGCCCTCCGTTCTCTGTAGGGAGGAGTCTCATAAATTCCCCTCCGCGAGAGCCTGTTTCATCTTCAGGAGAAGTGACTTCTCAGGAAAATCCTTTTCCAGAATTATTTTCTCTTTCAGACCCTTCGATAGAAAACACCACTTCAGAAAACAATACTGCACAAAACGTTTCTGAAGAAATTATTTCTACAGGAAACTCTAGTCTGCCAGGAGGAACCAGCCCTGGAAACACTACCCATAGGAACGTCTCCACTGCACATTCTACTGTTGCTGCAGACAACAGTATGCCAACTGTTCAACACACCAACGAAACACAATGGGAGTAGCACAACACGGGCACTGAATTATCCTCTAAGCCCACAGGCTTCACTTTCCTGGGGTTCACATCCCCGGGTGATCAAGTTGAAACTCAGCTAAAGCAGCAGCTGCGGTCCCTCATCCCCAACAATGTCATGCGAAGGCTCATTTCTCATGTTATCCAGACTTTGAAAATAGACTGCTCGGAGACCCACGTGCAGCTGGCCTGTGCCAACCTCATCTCTAGAACAGGCCTCCTGATGAAGCTTCTCAGCAAGCAGCAAGAAGTAAAGGTGTCCAAAGCGGAATGGGATACGGACCAGTGGAAAAGTGACAACTCTGTCAGTGAGAGCACAGAAGCCCAGAGTGAGCAGAAAGAGCAGGAGTCAAGTGAGGTGAGGAGAACCCCTGAAACATGGGACCTGGACTTTTACTCAGTTTAGGACATGCCATGAACGTGCCCAAGCAGGAATACCACGGGCTCCTAGTCTGTATCTTACCTTCAGCCGTGAAACTGGCTAAGACAGTGATCTCCCACTTGGCTCATTTAGAGAGTGTGCCACTATTCCTAGGGTAGACGAGAAGAGGACATAACACAGGACAACTAAATTGTAGGTAAATAAATTGTAGAAGAAAAGGCTAATGATAAGATTAATAACACTAAATTTAGCTTGTTCTTATAGAAGCTACTCGCCTGGAAGGATTGGGTTTTATAGTAGTTTAAGAATAGTTAGCTATTGTTTAGAATAGGTTTAAGAAGAGTTAGCTTTCATCCCTTGTATCTCCTTGTTTTTAAAAAATTTGTCATTTATTTTTTTAGCTCACAAAAGAAGTTCCAGGATATGGCTGTAACAACAAACTCATCTTGGCAATATCTGTAACTGTAGTAGTGACGATTTTGGTTACAATTCTCTGTCTCATTGAGGTAAGGACAATAATTCATTCAGATTCAGAACCCACAAACTTGAGAATCAAAGCCACCTTTCCACCTACTACTACTTGATTCTTCTCTTTAGTCATGAGGACTGAGATACACTTTGTTCTTTTACTGAAAAGTATATTCCCAGGATTTTTTGTTTCCTTTTTTCTTTTTTGGCTGCGTTGGGTCTTCATTGCGGTGCACGGGCTTCTCATTGCGGTGGCTTCTCTTGTTGTGGAGTACGGGCTCTAGACGCGCGGGCTCAGGAGTTGTGGCGCACGGACTTAGTTGCTCCACAGCATGTGGGACTTTCCGAGACCAGGGATGGGACCCGTGTCCCCTGCACTGGCAGGCAGATTCTTAACCACTGAACCACCAGGGAAGTCCCAATTCCAGTATTCTTAATCGTTTGTGTAGATCCATATTCCAAACAAGTGTCATTTTCCTCCTGCTTAAAAATACTTCTTTTACCCTTTCTTATAGTGAAAGTCTACTAGTAATGAATTCTTTCAGCTTTTGTATGTCTGAGATAGTCTTCATTTTGCTTTTGTTTGGACAGATCTGGGTATAGAATTCTAGCTTGATAGAATTCAATGCACTACTTTAAAGGTGTTATTCCACTGAGTTCTCCTTTACATTGTTTCCAGCAAGAATTCTGCTGTCGTTGTTATCTTTGTTCCTCTGTACGTAGTGTATAGTTTTTTCCTCTGGCTGCTTTTAAATTTTTCTCTTTATTGCTGGTTTTGAGCAATTTGATTATTTTTTGTGCCTTGGTGTAGTTTTGTCCATGTTTCTTATGCTTACAGTTCATTGATCTTCTTGACTTTGTGGGTTTATAGTGTTTACCAATTTGGAAAAGTGTTGGCTATTATTTCTTCAAATTGTTGTATTTCTCCTCTCCTTCATGGACTCTAAGTACCCATGTATTAGGCCACTTGACGTTGTTGCACAACTCACTGAGGCTCTATTCATTTTTGTTGTTGTTTTGTTTTGTTACTCTTTTTGTTTCATTTTGGATAGTTTCTATTGCTATGCCTTAATGTTCACTGACCCTTTCTTCTGCAGTGTCTAATCTGCCATTAACCTCGTTCCGTATCTTTTTCATTTAGACATTGTTTTTAATCTCTAGAAGCACAATTTGGGTCTGTTTTACATTTTCCATGCCTATACTTAACATTTTCAGTGTTTATTCTGGGTTTTTTAACATACGAAATGCAGTTGTAATAACTTTTCTTCATGTATAATAACTTTTTAAATGTTCTTTTCTGCCAATTCTAACATCTGTATGGATTATGGGTTAGTTTTGATTGATTGCCTTTTCTCCTCAGTATGGGTCATATTTTCCTACTTCTTTGCATCCTTGGCAATTTTTCATATGATCCCAGATATTGTGAGGTTTAGTTTATTATTTGCTATATATATATATATATTCCTGTAAAATGCTTGGGCTTTGTTTTGGGTGAAATCAAGTTACTCAGAACAATTTTATTCTTTTAGGTCTAGTGTGTAAGATTCGTTGGGTAGGAGTCCAAGTAGCCTCTAGTGTGGAGCTCACTGTATGCAACTACGGAGACAAGTCCTTTCTGAGCATCATGAGGTTTTGCAGTCTGACTTGTAGGAACAGGTACTATTCCTACAACCCTGTGTGATATCCAGTTATTCTTATTATTAATCCTTTCATGTGGTTCTTTTCCTGGCATCAGGGAATTCCTCACACAAATGTACTGACCAATACTTTGTTGAATTCTCAAGAGATCCCTCTGCATGTCTCCAGAGTTCTTTGTCTGTGCACTTCTTTTCTCTCTGATACTCTGCTTTGGGAACTCTAGTTACGTTGGTTTTCCCAGACTCTCAGCTCCATTTCCTCAGTCAGGGGGTCCACCAGTCTCTGCCAGGACTTCTCTTCCCTTTACCATGACCTGGAAACTCTCTCAGAGAAGTAAGGTAGGGCAATTAGAGGGATCACTTCATTTATTTCCCATCTCCTGGAGATCACTGAACTTTATTTGCCTGAGGTCCAGTTTCTTGAAAACTGTTGTTTCATATGTCCTGTCTGATGTTTTCATTGTTTCAGGTGGGAGGTCAAATTGGTCCTTGTTACTTCATCTTGGCCAGAAGCCAATAACATAGTTTAAGTCTGTTTTGTTTTGATACAGGGTCCAGTTAAAGATTAGGCATTGCATGTCATGTCTTTGTTTCCTTTAATCTAGAATATTTCCCTACTATTTTTTTTGATGTTTTATGACATTGGCATTTTTGAAGAGTCTAAGCCAGTTGTCTTGTCAATTGCCCCACAATCTGGATTTGTCTGTTTCCTCATTAGATTCAAAGTAAACATTTTGGGGAAGAATACTATATAGGTGATGTATTCTTCATACTTCATCACTTCAGGTGGCCCAGTGCTAAGTTTGATCACTTGACTGAGGTGGTATCTTCCATATCTCTCCATTGTAAAGTTATTTTTCCCCTTGGTAATTGATAAATAATATGTGGGGTGATACGTTGGGATCAGTGAAGATCCTACTTTCAAACAACTCTTCACCCAACTGTGCATCAATGATAATCCTTGTCTGAATCGATTATTACATTGATAGTTGCCAAATGACACTTTCCTAATTCTATCATTCCTTTTGCATTTATTAGCTGACATTATTCTATAAAGAAGAGCTCCCCCACTTTTCATTTTGAGTATCATTATGAACTCATGTGCTTTTTTAAAAAGTAACTATGTTATACCTTATTATAACGATAGTGTTATTCTTTGGAATGTTCCTTTTGTCCAGATTTGGCCAATGCGATCTCTGTTATTGTTTAACCACACGATGCTTTTTTCTTACTAGAATGATTTCTAATATATTACTACTCACAAATAGGAACTGAGAAAAGGACTCCAGAAGGTGCGGTCTTATTCAGACTCTTCTTAGAAGTCCGCCTTCTTCCTGCGTACTCTCAACCCCAAGTGAGGCTTTCGGGTTGGAAGGAGATACTTCTGAATTAAACTACAGATCAATGTCACCCAATTCTAATCCCTATTCCCTTTTTTCTAGGCATACCATACCTACTGCCATCCTAATCCTTCTGTTGGGCACCTCTCTCCTCCTCTATATTTACTTACAACAGTCAAGAGCAGCAATTGGCCAACCGGCCCCTATCCAGTTCTCCAGTCCATATGCCCCAAGAACTCCTTTTTGCACTGGTCTGTGGTGGCCTTGGCCTACCTCGTCTACCCACTCAAGTAACTCTTTTACCACGAATTTAATTACCTGTGTTTCCCTTTATAGGGTCTTACCTAGCCGTATGGCCTGCTGCCTCTGCCAATTTAAAAATACTATTGAGGTTGTCTGTAAGACAGTCAAGCTGCGTTGTGACAGTGAATGCCTGACAGACGTCACACGTTGTGGTGAGTCTCAATTGCGGGATAATAAATTTTTTAATTTTAATTTAATTTTTTAATAATTTTTATTTTTAATCAATGATGATAAATTTTCAAATTAATGATGTAATTGCATTATTTTAATTCATTCATTCAGCGTTCCAGCTCCCTACGTTTCTAAGAACTACCCCCTTGCTAAAAATCAGATTCTTGGTTACGTTATTAAGCTAATAAGAGCTCAGGTACATAGTTAGCTTAATAATGTAACTGATCCGCATACATAAAGGAACAAGAGAAAGGCATGGAAGGGGGAAGGGAATTCACATTAACGGCCACATATCCTATGCTGTGCTCTCGGCAAATGAGAACTTATTCGTAGAGTGCATCACAGTTTGTAAACTGATTTTATATACATTAGGTCTCAACTACCCTTTGTCTTATAGGACAGGTGTAAATATAATTTTGTTTCTTTTATTTGTTTCTGCAATTTTATAAAGAGTACAAGTGATGCTGTTTTATGTCCTATTGGGAGCCTGAGAGTTTCTGGTTCCATAACCAGAAGCTGCTACCTAGCCCTTCTAATGGATGGGAGAGCTAGTTTATTCTTCGACTGTCCAGCTGTGAACTTGCTCTGAATCTCAAGCTTTTCTATCCACAAAACACTCAGGGGCTTTCAACTATTTTTCTATGTATCAGATTTATTGGCACTAACTTGATGACTTCCAAAATGTGCTTTCCTGCCCAGGTAGCTTGAATACAGGTCTCTTTCAGTGATCTAGAGCACGTCATATATAGTAACACTTTACTACTTCTGTAAAGACAATATTGCTGATTTTTCAACACAATTTTTTTTTTTTTTTGGCCGTGCCACACAGCTTGTGGGATCTTAGTTCCCCACCCAGGGATTGAACCCGGGCCACAGCAGGGGAAGTGCTCGGTGCCAACCACTAGACCACCAGGGAACTCCCCCAAACAATTGTTTTACTAATTATCTTGCTCCCTTCTCGCCCAGAAGTGTGCAGAAAAGGCATTTTTCATCTCCTTTTACAGGTGAGGAAAAACAAGATCAGAGGTGTTAAGTGCTATGATCCTAGTGCCCTGATCTCCTATCCCCAGTTTGGGGCTCTCTGCAAGCCCATGCTCCTCCTTTCTCATGACCCTTCCCTCCTCCTTTGACCCTCACCAAAAATACTTTTAATCCTTTTGGAAGAGAAGCCCAGCTACACAATGGTACACATTACCTTCACACAGTCAGAAGCTTTGGATGGTTCCCCCAGTAAAGCTGGAAATATTAGAAGTAAAATGAAATGAAAGCAAAGTAGCCATCTGACAGAAGTTGCTTTCTGCCTTCTACATTTTAGGACCTCAAGTATTATTCCATTGATTTGTTGTACATTCCGCATTGGCATGCAATCTGGCAAATCTCTTAACTTATACCCCAGATCCCTGGCCAAATTTTAGCAAAGAGCCAGGGCGGACATAGTGTTTTTTTCTGTATAGAGCCTTCTGTTATGGCGGCTGGGATATATGGAAGCAGGGAGTGAGCAGAGGACTCGGTGGGTGGGTGGAGAAGGGCATGTCCAGGTGACCACCTGTTTGTGGCGGTTGTTGTCGTGGTCATCTGTGACAGTAGCAAGAACGCAAGCTCACTGAAGAGGTGGAGAGAGGAAGCCTCACACTCCTCTGCCTCTGAGGCAGGACAGGATGGGGTATGTGAATGTGAGGAGTCACAGTAGATCTGCAGAGAGTCCAGCTGAGTAGGGGAGGATTTGTCTTCCAGCCTTGGCTATTCTTGAGTACTGGCCCCTGGGAGCCAGTGGAGTAATCCTGAATATAGTGACTATATTTCACGCTACAGAATTTTCTGAGTAGATAGCCACTTTTTCAAGAGATACCTTTTTCACATTTTCTTGTTGCCAGTCATAGGCTTAAGTGTGGGTTTCTTTTTCTCCTAAGTGGCACTCAAACGTTGACTGATTCCTAATTTATTTGGCTGTGGCCTGACAAAAAGCTGTCCCATCAGTCTTCAGTGATCAAAAACAGTCTCCTCTTTTTTGCCAGATGAAGAAACATCCCTAGAGAATGCAGAAGGATCGTTGATGAAGGTGTTACAAGCGTGGAAGAAGAACAACAGCCCCGAGCTGACTATTGAGTCAGAGAGGGCATCCTCAGATAAAAGTGCTGTCAGCTTGTCAGGCTTCATGAATGAGCAGCTGGACTTTAATAATAACAGTGATATTATCAGGGCACGAAATTACATACTGCCTTATATCTCAGAGGGAGATCTAGGAGATGTGGAATCAACATTATTACCATTCCTTCAACTTCTTTTTTCAAATACACAAGATGGAGATATGCCGCTGGGCCTTTTGAAAAACAATACAAGGAGCCCTTCTGTTAAACGTGCACGCAACAATTCAACTAATAAAAATAGATGGAGGAAACTCCATTTTCTGGAAAATTTGTTAGATGCAGAAACTCAAGAAAAAATGGATGAGGTGAAAAAGGAAGAAAAACCTGCCACGCGTACGCGTTCCAACCTTTTAAGTGCCATGTATAAACGCTACATCTTTCAAAAGAAGTTGGAAACTGCCCAACCACAGAAAGACAGCCTAGCAAAGACTAAGAGTACAGAGGAAAAGCTGCTGAGAGTGAACAGGGTCCTCAAGGGCCCGAGGGGCCTACAGAAAATGCACCTCCAAGCAGTGGGAGATGAGAGCGTCTGGGGGAAACAGAATGCCCAGCCATCTGTGGCGAGCACTGCCGAAGAAAGAAGGCTCAGGAGGCCATCCCCAAGAAAGCTGAAACAGCTACTCATGGTGCAGAGGCCCAGGAAGCTGGTGGGAAAGTCCTCCAATGCAGAGTCTTCATTCATAAAGGAACACAAGGCAGCAGGTTCCTCTACCCTGAAACAGTACTTCAAGGGCAGGCCTTCTGCCTCCATCCCTCCAGAATCCCCACCTGAGGTTAAAAGCAAATCAAAAGACTTATCCAACACTATACTTGTTTTAGAAGATGCAAAGGCTAGAGTTAGAAATATTAAGGATTTTGAACTAATCTCACATTCTGGGAAAAAAATACATCTTCCATAAAATTAGGACTCATCGGGTCCACAGAAAACCCAAAGTCAAAAGGAGTCAAAAGTTCAGAAAGAAAAGTTCGCCCAATAGAATGATGCTTGCAAGCCCTCCGTTCTCTGTAGGGAGGAGTCTCATAAATTCCCCTCCGCGAGAGCCTGTTTCATCTTCAGGAGAAGTGACTTCTCAGGAAAATCCTTTTCCAGAATTATTTTCTCTTTCAGACCCTTCGATAGAAAACACCACTTCAGAAAACAATACTGCACAAAACGTTTCTGAAGAAATTATTTCTACAGGAAACTCTAGTCTGCCAGGAGGAACCAGCCCTGGAAACACTACCCATAGGAACGTCTCCACTGCACATTCTACTGTTGCTGCAGACAACAGTATGCCAACTGTTCAACACACCAACGAAACACAATGGGAGTAGCACAACACGGGCACTGAATTATCCTCTAAGCCCACAGGCTTCACTTTCCTGGGGTTCACATCCCCGGGTGATCAAGTTGAAACTCAGCTAAAGCAGCAGCTGCGGTCCCTCATCCCCAACAATGTCATGCGAAGGCTCATTTCTCATGTTATCCAGACTTTGAAAATAGACTGCTCGGAGACCCACGTGCAGCTGGCCTGTGCCAACCTCATCTCTAGAACAGGCCTCCTGATGAAGCTTCTCAGCAAGCAGCAAGAAGTAAAGGTGTCCAAAGCGGAATGGGATACGGACCAGTGGAAAAGTGACAACTCTGTCAGTGAGAGCACAGAAGCCCAGAGTGAGCAGAAAGAGCAGGAGTCAAGTGAGGTGAGGAGAACCCCTGAAACATGGGACCTGGACTTTTACTCAGTTTAGGACATGCCATGAACGTGCCCAAGCAGGAATACCACGGGCTCCTAGTCTGTATCTTACCTTCAGCCGTGAAACTGGCTAAGACAGTGATCTCCCACTTGGCTCATTTAGAGAGTGTGCCACTATTCCTAGGGTAGACGAGAAGAGGACATAACACAGGACAACTAAATTGTAGGTAAATAAATTGTAGAAGAAAAGGCTAATGATAAGATTAATAACACTAAATTTAGCTTGTTCTTATAGAAGCTACTCGCCTGGAAGGATTGGGTTTTATAGTAGTTTAAGAATAGTTAGCTATTGTTTAGAATAGGTTTAAGAAGAGTTAGCTTTCATCCCTTGTATCTCCTTGTTTTTAAAAAATTTGTCATTTATTTTTTTAGCTCACAAAAGAAGTTCCAGGATATGGCTGTAACAACAAACTCATCTTGGCAATATCTGTAACTGTAGTAGTGACGATTTTGGTTACAATTCTCTGTCTCATTGAGGTAAGGACAATAATTCATTCAGATTCAGAACCCACAAACTTGAGAATCAAAGCCACCTTTCCACCTACTACTACTTGATTCTTCTCTTTAGTCATGAGGACTGAGATACACTTTGTTCTTTTACTGAAAAGTATATTCCCAGGATTTTTTGTTTCCTTTTTTCTTTTTTGGCTGCGTTGGGTCTTCATTGCGGTGCACGGGCTTCTCATTGCGGTGGCTTCTCTTGTTGTGGAGTACGGGCTCTAGACGCGCGGGCTCAGGAGTTGTGGCGCACGGACTTAGTTGCTCCACAGCATGTGGGACTTTCCGAGACCAGGGATGGGACCCGTGTCCCCTGCACTGGCAGGCAGATTCTTAACCACTGAACCACCAGGGAAGTCCCAATTCCAGTATTCTTAATCGTTTGTGTAGATCCATATTCCAAACAAGTGTCATTTTCCTCCTGCTTAAAAATACTTCTTTTACCCTTTCTTATAGTGAAAGTCTACTAGTAATGAATTCTTTCAGCTTTTGTATGTCTGAGATAGTCTTCATTTTGCTTTTGTTTGGACAGATCTGGGTATAGAATTCTAGCTTGATAGAATTCAATGCACTACTTTAAAGGTGTTATTCCACTGAGTTCTCCTTTACATTGTTTCCAGCAAGAATTCTGCTGTCGTTGTTATCTTTGTTCCTCTGTACGTAGTGTATAGTTTTTTCCTCTGGCTGCTTTTAAATTTTTCTCTTTATTGCTGGTTTTGAGCAATTTGATTATTTTTTGTGCCTTGGTGTAGTTTTGTCCATGTTTCTTATGCTTACAGTTCATTGATCTTCTTGACTTTGTGGGTTTATAGTGTTTACCAATTTGGAAAAGTGTTGGCTATTATTTCTTCAAATTGTTGTATTTCTCCTCTCCTTCATGGACTCTAAGTACCCATGTATTAGGCCACTTGACGTTGTTGCACAACTCACTGAGGCTCTATTCATTTTTGTTGTTGTTTTGTTTTGTTACTCTTTTTGTTTCATTTTGGATAGTTTCTATTGCTATGCCTTAATGTTCACTGACCCTTTCTTCTGCAGTGTCTAATCTGCCATTAACCTCGTTCCGTATCTTTTTCATTTAGACATTGTTTTTAATCTCTAGAAGCACAATTTGGGTCTGTTTTACATTTTCCATGCCTATACTTAACATTTTCAGTGTTTATTCTGGGTTTATTAACATACGAAATGCAGTTGTAATAACTTTTCTTCATGTATAATAACTTTTTAAATGTTCTTTTCTGCCAATTCTAACATCTGTATGGATTATGGGTTAGTTTTGATTGATTGCCTTTTCTCCTCAGTATGGGTCATATTTTCCTACTTCTTTGCATCCTTGGCAATTTTTCATATGATCCCAGATATTGTGAGGTTTAGTTTATTATTTGCTATATATATATATATATTCCTGTAAAATGCTTGGGCTTTGTTTTGGGTGAAATCAAGTTACTCAGAACAATTTTATTCTTTTAGGTCTAGTGTGTAAGATTCGTTGGGTAGGAGTCCAAGTAGCCTCTAGTGTGGAGCTCACTGTATGCAACTACGGAGACAAGTCCTTTCTGAGCATCATGAGGTTTTGCAGTCTGACTTGTAGGAACAGGTACTATTCCTACAACCCTGTGTGATATCCAGTTATTCTTATTATTAATCCTTTCATGTGGTTCTTTTCCTGGCATCAGGGAATTCCTCACACAAATGTACTGACCAATACTTTGTTGAATTCTCAAGAGATCCCTCTGCATGTCTCCAGAGTTCTTTGTCTGTGCACTTCTTTTCTCTCTGATACTCTGCTTTGGGAACTCTAGTTACGTTGGTTTTCCCAGACTCTCAGCTCCATTTCCTCAGTCAGGGGGTCCACCAGTCTCTGCCAGGACTTCTCTTCCCTTTACCATGACCTGGAAACTCTCTCAGAGAAGTAAGGTAGGGCAATTAGAGGGATCACTTCATTTATTTCCCATCTCCTGGAGATCACTGAACTTTATTTGCCTGAGGTCCAGTTTCTTGAAAACTGTTGTTTCATATGTCCTGTCTGATGTTTTCATTGTTTCAGGTGGGAGGTCAAATTGGTCCTTGTTACTTCATCTTGGCCAGAAGCCAATAACATAGTTTAAGTCTGTTTTGTTTTGATACAGGGTCCAGTTAAAGATTAGGCATTGCATGTCATGTCTTTGTTTCCTTTAATCTAGAATATTTCCCTACTATTTTTTTTGATGTTTTATGACATTGGCATTTTTGAAGAGTCTAAGCCAGTTGTCTTGTCAATTGCCCCACAATCTGGATTTGTCTGTTTCCTCATTAGATTCAAAGTAAACATTTTGGGGAAGAATACTATATAGGTGATGTATTCTTCATACTTCATCACTTCAGGTGGCCCAGTGCTAAGTTTGATCACTTGACTGAGGTGGTATCTTCCATATCTCTCCATTGTAAAGTTATTTTTCCCCTTGGTAATTGATAAATAATATGTGGGGTGATACGTTGGGATCAGTGAAGATCCTACTTTCAAACAACTCTTCACCCAACTGTGCATCAATGATAATCCTTGTCTGAATCGATTATTACATTGATAGTTGCCAAATGACACTTTCCTAATTCTATCATTCCTTTTGCATTTATTAGCTGACATTATTCTATAAAGAAGAGCTCCCCCACTTTTCATTTTGAGTATCATTATGAACTCATGTGCTTTTTTAAAAAGTAACTATGTTATACCTTATTATAACGATAGTGTTATTCTTTGGAATGTTCCTTTTGTCCAGATTTGGCCAATGCGATCTCTGTTATTGTTTAACCACACGATGCTTTTTTCTTACTAGAATGATTTCTAATATATTACTACTCACAAATAGGAACTGAGAAAAGGACTCCAGAAGGTGCGGTCTTATTCAGACTCTTCTTAGAAGTCCGCCTTCTTCCTGCGTACTCTCAACCCCAAGTGAGGCTTTCGGGTTGGAAGGAGATACTTCTGAATTAAACTACAGATCAATGTCACCCAATTCTAATCCCTATTCCCTTTTTTCTAGGCATACCATACCTACTGCCATCCTAATCCTTCTGTTGGGCACCTCTCTCCTCCTCTATATTTACTTACAACAGTCAAGAGCAGCAATTGGCCAACCGGCCCCTATCCAGTTCTCCAGTCCATATGCCCCAAGAACTCCTTTTTGCACTGGTCTGTGGTGGCCTTGGCCTACCTCGTCTACCCACTCAAGTAACTCTTTTACCACGAATTTAATTACCTGTGTTTCCCTTTATAGGGTCTTACCTAGCCGTATGGCCTGCTGCCTCTGCCAATTTAAAAATACTATTGAGGTTGTCTGTAAGACAGTCAAGCTGCGTTGTGACAGTGAATGCCTGACAGACGTCACACGTTGTGGTGAGTCTCAATTGCGGGATAATAAATTTTTTAATTTTAATTTAATTTTTTAATAATTTTTATTTTTAATCAATGATGATAAATTTTCAAATTAATGATGTAATTGCATTATTTTAATTCATTCATTCAGCGTTCCAGCTCCCTACGTTTCTAAGAACTACCCCCTTGCTAAAAATCAGATTCTTGGTTACATTATTAAGCTAATAAGAGCTCAGGTACATAGTTAGCTTAATAATGTAACTGATCCGCATACATAAAGGAACAAGAGAAAGGCATGGAAGGGGGAAGGGAATTCACATTAACGGCCACATATCCTATGCTGTGCTCTCGGCAAATGAGAACTTATTCGTAGAGTGCATCACAGTTTGTAAACTGATTTTATATACATTAGGTCTCAACTACCCTTTGTCTTATAGGACAGGTGTAAATATAATTTTGTTTCTTTTATTTGTTTCTGCAATTTTATAAAGAGTACAAGTGATGCTGTTTTATGTCCTATTGGGAGCCTGAGAGTTTCTGGTTCCATAACCAGAAGCTGCTACCTAGCCCTTCTAATGGATGGGAGAGCTAGTTTATTCTTCGACTGTCCAGCTCTGAACTTGCTCTGAATCTCAAGCTTTTCTATCCACAAAACACTCAGGGGCTTTCAACTATTTTTCTATGTATCAGATTTATTGGCACTAACTTGATGACTTCCAAAATGTGCTTTCCTGCCCAGGTAGCTTGAATACAGGTCTCTTTCAGTGATCTAGAGCACGTCATATATAGTAACACTTTACTACTTCTGTAAAGACAATATTGCTGATTTTTCAACACAATTTTTTTTTTTTTTGGCCGTGCCACACAGCTTGTGGGATCTTAGTTCCCCACCCAGGGATTGAACCCGGGCCACAGCAGGGGAAGTGCTCGGTCCCAACCACTAGACCACCAGGGAACTCCCCCAAACAATTGTTTTACTAATTATCTTGCTCCCTTCTCGCCCAGAAGTGTGCAGAAAAGGCATTTTTCATCTCCTTTTACAGGTGAGGAAAAACAAGATCAGAGGTGTTAAGTGCTATGATCCTAGTGCCCTGATCTCCTATCCCCAGTTTGGGGCTCTCTGCAAGCCCATGCTCCTCCTTTCTCATGACCCTTCCCTCCTCCTTTGACCCTCACCAAAAATACTTTTAATCCTTTTGGAAGAGAAGCCCAGCTACACAATGGTACACATTACCTTCACACAGTCAGAAGCTTTGGATGGTTCCCCCAGTAAAGCTGGAAATATTAGAAGTAAAATGAAATGAAAGCAAAGTAGCCATCTGACAGAAGTTGCTTTCTGCCTTCTACATTTTAGGACCTCAAGTATTATTCCATTGATTTGTTGTACATTCCGCATTGGCATGCAATCTGGCAAATCTCTTAACTTATACCCCAGATCCCTGGCCAAATTTTAGCAAAGAGCCAGGGCGGACATAGTGTTTTTTTCTGTATAGAGCCTTCTGTTATGGCGGCTGGGATATATGGAAGCAGGGAGTGAGCAAAGGACTCGGTGGGTGGGTGGAGAAGGGCATGTCCAGGTGACCACCTGTTTGTGGCGGTTGTTGTCGTGGTCATCTGTGACAGTAGCAAGAACGCAAGCTCACTGAAGAGGTGGAGAGAGGAAGCCTCACACTCCTCTGCCTCTGAGGCAGGACAGGATGGGGTATGTGAATGTGAGGAGTCACAGTAGATCTGCAGAGAGTCCAGCTGAGTAGGGGAGTATTTGTCTTCCAGCCTTGGCTATTCTTGAGTACTGGCCCCTGGGAACCAGTGGAGTAATCCTGAATATAGTGACTATATTTCACGCTACAGAATTTTCTGAGTAGATAGCCACTTTTTCAAGAGATACCTTTTTCACATTTTCTTGTTGCCAGTCATAGGCTTAAGTGTGGGTTTCTTTTTCTCCTAAGTGGCACTCAAACGTTGACTGATTCCTAATTTATTTGGCTGTGGCCTGACAAAAAGCTGTCCCATCAGTCTTCAGTGATCAAAAACAGTCTCCTCTTTTTTGCCAGATGAAGAAACATCCCTAGAGAATGCAGAAGGATCGTTGATGAAGGTGTTACAAGCGTGGAAGAAGAACAACAGCCCCGAGCTGACTATTGAGTCAGAGAGGGCATCCTCAGATAAAAGTGCTGTCAGCTTGTCAGGCTTCATGAATGAGCAGCTGGACTTTAATAATAACAGTGATATTATCAGGGCACGAAATTACATACTGCCTTATATCTCAGAGGGAGATCTAGGAGATGTGGAATCAACATTATTACCATTCCTTCAACTTCTTTTTTCAAATACACAAGATGGAGATATGCCGCTGGGCCTTTTGAAAAACAATACAAGGAGCCCTTCTGTTAAACGTGCACGCAACAATTCAACTAATAAAAATAGATGGAGGAAACTCCATTTTCTGGAAAATTTGTTAGATGCAGAAACTCAAGAAAAAATGGATGAGGTGAAAAAGGAAGAAAAACCTGCCACGCGTACGCGTTCCAACCTTTTAAGTGCCATGTATAAACGCTACATCTTTCAAAAGAAGTTGGAAACTGCCCAACCACAGAAAGACAGCCTAGCAAAGACTAAGAGTACAGAGGAAAAGCTGCTGAGAGTGAACAGGGTCCTCAAGGGCCCGAGGGGCCTACAGAAAATGCACCTCCAAGCAGTGGGAGATGAGAGCGTCTGGGGGAAACAGAATGCCCAGCCATCTGTGGCGAGCACTGCCGAAGAAAGAAGGCTCAGGAGGCCATCCCCAAGAAAGCTGAAACAGCTACTCATGGTGCAGAGGCCCAGGAAGCTGGTGGGAAAGTCCTCCAATGCAGAGTCTTCATTCATAAAGGAACACAAGGCAGCAGGTTCCTCTACCCTGAAACAGTACTTCAAGGGCAGGCCTTCTGCCTCCATCCCTCCAGAATCCCCACCTGAGGTTAAAAGCAAATCAAAAGACTTATCCAACACTATACTTGTTTTAGAAGATGCAAAGGCTAGAGTTAGAAATATTAAGGATTTTGAACTAATCTCACATTCTGGGAAAAAAATACATCTTCCATAAAATTAGGACTCATCGGGTCCACAGAAAACCCAAAGTCAAAAGGAGTCAAAAGTTCAGAAAGAAAAGTTCGCCCAATAGAATGATGCTTGCAAGCCCTCCGTTCTCTGTAGGGAGGAGTCTCATAAATTCCCCTCCGCGAGAGCCTGTTTCATCTTCAGGAGAAGTGACTTCTCAGGAAAATCCTTTTCCAGAATTATTTTCTCTTTCAGACCCTTCGATAGAAAACACCACTTCAGAAAACAATACTGCACAAAACGTTTCTGAAGAAATTATTTCTACAGGAAACTCTAGTCTGCCAGGAGGAACCAGCCCTGGAAACACTACCCATAGGAACGTCTCCACTGCACATTCTACTGTTGCTGCAGACAACAGTATGCCAACTGTTCAACACACCAACGAAACACAATGGGAGTAGCACAACACGGGCACTGAATTATCCTCTAAGCCCACAGGCTTCACTTTCCTGGGGTTCACATCCCCGGGTGATCAAGTTGAAACTCAGCTAAAGCAGCAGCTGCGGTCCCTCATCCCCAACAATGTCATGCGAAGGCTCATTTCTCATGTTATCCAGACTTTGAAAATAGACTGCTCGGAGACCCACGTGCAGCTGGCCTGTGCCAACCTCATCTCTAGAACAGGCCTCCTGATGAAGCTTCTCAGCAAGCAGCAAGAAGTAAAGGTGTCCAAAGCGGAATGGGATACGGACCAGTGGAAAAGTGACAACTCTGTCAGTGAGAGCACAGAAGCCCAGAGTGAGCAGAAAGAGCAGGAGTCAAGTGAGGTGAGGAGAACCCCTGAAACATGGGACCTGGACTTTTACTCAGTTTAGGACATGCCATGAACGTGCCCAAGCAGGAATACCACGGGCTCCTAGTCTGTATCTTACCTTCAGCCGTGAAACTGGCTAAGACAGTGATCTCCCACTTGGCTCATTTAGAGAGTGTGCCACTATTCCTAGGGTAGACGAGAAGAGGACATAACACAGGACAACTAAATTGTAGGTAAATAAATTGTAGAAGAAAAGGCTAATGATAAGATTAATAACACTAAATTTAGCTTGTTCTTATAGAAGCTACTCGCCTGGAAGGATTGGGTTTTATAGTAGTTTAAGAATAGTTAGCTATTGTTTAGAATAGGTTTAAGAAGAGTTAGCTTTCATCCCTTGTATCTCCTTGTTTTTAAAAAATTTGTCATTTATTTTTTTAGCTCACAAAAGAAGTTCCAGGATATGGCTGTAACAACAAACTCATCTTGGCAATATCTGTAACTGTAGTAGTGACGATTTTGGTTACAATTCTCTGTCTCATTGAGGTAAGGACAATAATTCATTCAGATTCAGAACCCACAAACTTGAGAATCAAAGCCACCTTTCCACCTACTACTACTTGATTCTTCTCTTTAGTCATGAGGACTGAGATACACTTTGTTCTTTTACTGAAAAGTATATTCCCAGGATTTTTTGTTTCCTTTTTTCTTTTTTGGCTGCGTTGGGTCTTCATTGCGGTGCACGGGCTTCTCATTGCGGTGGCTTCTCTTGTTGTGGAGTACGGGCTCTAGACGCGCGGGCTCAGGAGTTGTGGCGCACGGACTTAGTTGCTCCACAGCATGTGGGACTTTCCGAGACCAGGGATGGGACCCGTGTCCCCTGCACTGGCAGGCAGATTCTTAACCACTGAACCACCAGGGAAGTCCCAATTCCAGTATTCTTAATCGTTTGTGTAGATCCATATTCCAAACAAGTGTCATTTTCCTCCTGCTTAAAAATACTTCTTTTACCCTTTCTTATAGTGAAAGTCTACTAGTAATGAATTCTTTCAGCTTTTGTATGTCTGAGATAGTCTTCATTTTGCTTTTGTTTGGACAGATCTGGGTATAGAATTCTAGCTTGATAGAATTCAATGCACTACTTTAAAGGTGTTATTCCACTGAGTTCTCCTTTACATTGTTTCCAGCAAGAATTCTGCTGTCGTTGTTATCTTTGTTCCTCTGTACGTAGTGTATAGTTTTTTCCTCTGGCTGCTTTTAAATTTTTCTCTTTATTGCTGGTTTTGAGCAATTTGATTATTTTTTGTGCCTTGGTGTAGTTTTGTCCATGTTTCTTATGCTTACAGTTCATTGATCTTCTTGACTTTGTGGGTTTATAGTGTTTACCAATTTGGAAAAGTGTTGGCTATTATTTCTTCAAATTGTTGTATTTCTCCTCTCCTTCATGGACTCTAAGTACCCATGTATTAGGCCACTTGACGTTGTTGCACAACTCACTGAGGCTCTATTCATTTTTGTTGTTGTTTTGTTTTGTTACTCTTTTTGTTTCATTTTGGATAGTTTCTATTGCTATGCCTTAATGTTCACTGACCCTTTCTTCTGCAGTGTCTAATCTGCCATTAACCTCGTTCCGTATCTTTTTCATTTAGACATTGTTTTTAATCTCTAGAAGCACAATTTGGGTCTGTTTTACATTTTCCATGCCTATACTTAACATTTTCAGTGTTTATTCTGGGTTTATTAACATACGAAATGCAGTTGTAATAACTTTTCTTCATGTATAATAACTTTTTAAATGTTCTTTTCTGCCAATTCTAACATCTGTATGGATTATGGGTTAGTTTTGATTGATTGCCTTTTCTCCTCAGTATGGGTCATATTTTCCTACTTCTTTGCATCCTTGGCAATTTTTCATATGATCCCAGATATTGTGAGGTTTAGTTTATTATTTGCTATATATATATATATATTCCTGTAAAATGCTTGGGCTTTGTTTTGGGTGAAATCAAGTTACTCAGAACAATTTTATTCTTTTAGGTCTAGTGTGTAAGATTCGTTGGGTAGGAGTCCAAGTAGCCTCTAGTGTGGAGCTCACTGTATGCAACTACGGAGACAAGTCCTTTCTGAGCATCATGAGGTTTTGCAGTCTGACTTGTAGGAACAGGTACTATTCCTACAACCCTGTGTGATATCCAGTTATTCTTATTATTAATCCTTTCATGTGGTTCTTTTCCTGGCATCAGGGAATTCCTCACACAAATGTACTGACCAATACTTTGTTGAATTCTCAAGAGATCCCTCTGCATGTCTCCAGAGTTCTTTGTCTGTGCACTTCTTTTCTCTCTGATACTCTGCTTTGGGAACTCTAGTTACGTTGGTTTTCCCAGACTCTCAGCTCCATTTCCTCAGTCAGGGGGTCCACCAGTCTCTGCCAGGACTTCTCTTCCCTTTACCATGACCTGGAAACTCTCTCAGAGAAGTAAGGTAGGGCAATTAGAGGGATCACTTCATTTATTTCCCATCTCCTGGAGATCACTGAACTTTATTTGCCTGAGGTCCAGTTTCTTGAAAACTGTTGTTTCATATGTCCTGTCTGATGTTTTCATTGTTTCAGGTGGGAGGTCAAATTGGTCCTTGTTACTTCATCTTGGCCAGAAGCCAATAACATAGTTTAAGTCTGTTTTGTTTTGATACAGGGTCCAGTTAAAGATTAGGCATTGCATGTCATGTCTTTGTTTCCTTTAATCTAGAATATTTCCCTACTATTTTTTTTGATGTTTTATGACATTGGCATTTTTGAAGAGTCTAAGCCAGTTGTCTTGTCAATTGCCCCACGATCTGGATTTGTCTGTTTCCTCATTAGATTCAAAGTAAACATTTTGGGGAAGAATACTATATAGGTGATGTATTCTTCATACTTCATCACTTCAGGTGGCCCAGTGCTAAGTTTGATCACTTGACTGAGGTGGTATCTTCCATATCTCTCCATTGTAAAGTTATTTTTCCCCTTGGTAATTGATAAATAATATGTGGGGTGATACGTTGGGATCAGTGAAGATCCTACTTTCAAACAACTCTTCACCCAACTGTGCATCAATGATAATCCTTGTCTGAATCGATTATTACATTGATAGTTGCCAAATGACACTTTCCTAATTCTATCATTCCTTTTGCATTTATTAGCTGACATTATTCTATAAAGAAGAGCTCCCCCACTTTTCATTTTGAGTATCATTATGAACTCATGTGCTTTTTTAAAAAGTAACTATGTTATACCTTATTATAACGATAGTGTTATTCTTTGGAATGTTCCTTTTGTCCAGATTTGGCCAATGCGATCTCTGTTATTGTTTAACCACACGATGCTTTTTTCTTACTAGAATGATTTCTAATATATTACTACTCACAAATAGGAACTGAGAAAAGGACTCCAGAAGGTGCGGTCTTATTCAGACTCTTCTTAGAAGTCCGCCTTCTTCCTGCGTACTCTCAACCCCAAGTGAGGCTTTCGGGTTGGAAGGAGATACTTCTGAATTAAACTACAGATCAATGTCACCCAATTCTAATCCCTATTCCCTTTTTTCTAGGCATACCATACCTACTGCCATCCTAATCCTTCTGTTGGGCACCTCTCTCCTCCTCTATATTTACTTACAACAGTCAAGAGCAGCAATTGGCCAACCGGCCCCTATCCAGTTCTCCAGTCCATATGCCCCAAGAACTCCTTTTTGCACTGGTCTGTGGTGGCCTTGGCCTACCTCGTCTACCCACTCAAGTAACTCTTTTACCACGAATTTAATTACCTGTGTTTCCCTTTATAGGGTCTTACCTAGCCGTATGGCCTGCTGCCTCTGCCAATTTAAAAATACTATTGAGGTTGTCTGTAAGACAGTCAAGCTGCGTTGTGACAGTGAATGCCTGACAGACGTCACACGTTGTGGTGAGTCTCAATTGCGGGATAATAAATTTTTTAATTTTAATTTAATTTTTTAATAATTTTTATTTTTAATCAATGATGATAAATTTTCAAATTAATGATGTAATTGCATTATTTTAATTCATTCATTCAGCGTTCCAGCTCCCTACGTTTCTAAGAACTACCCCCTTGCTAAAAATCAGATTCTTGGTTACGTTATTAAGCTAATAAGAGCTCAGGTACATAGTTAGCTTAATAATGTAACTGATCCGCATACATAAAGGAACAAGAGAAAGGCATGGAAGGGGGAAGGGAATTCACATTAACGGCCACATATCCTATGCTGTGCTCTCGGCAAATGAGAACTTATTCGTAGAGTGCATCACAGTTTGTAAACTGATTTTATATACATTAGGTCTCAACTACCCTTTGTCTTATAGGACAGGTGTAAATATAATTTTGTTTCTTTTATTTGTTTCTGCAATTTTATAAAGAGTACAAGTGATGCTGTTTTATGTCCTATTGGGAGCCTGAGAGTTTCTGGTTCCATAACCAGAAGCTGCTACCTAGCCCTTCTAATGGATGGGAGAGCTAGTTTATTCTTCAACTGTCCAGCTGTGAACTTGCTCTGAATCTCAAGCTTTTCTATCCACAAAACACTCAGGGGCTTTCAACTATTTTTCTATGTATCAGATTTATTGGCACTAACTTGATGACTTCCAAAATGTGCTTTCCTGCCCAGGTAGCTTGAATACAGGTCTCTTTCAGTGATCTAGAGCACGTCATATATAGTAACACTTTACTACTTCTGTAAAGACAATATTGCTGATTTTTCAACACAATTTTTTTTTTTTTTTGGCCGTGCCACACAGCTTGTGGGATCTTAGTTCCCCACCCAGGGATTGAACCCGGGCCACAGCAGGGGAAGTGCTCGGTCCCAACCACTAGACCACCAGGGAACTCCCCCAAACAATTGTTTTACTAATTATCTTGCTCCCTTCTCGCCCAGAAGTGTGCAGAAAAGGCATTTTTCATCTCCTTTTACAGGTGAGGAAAAACAAGATCAGAGGTGTTAAGTGCTATGATCCTAGTGCCCTGATCTCCTATCCCCAGTTTGGGGCTCTCTGCAAGCCCATGCTCCTCCTTTCTCATGACCCTTCCCTCCTCCTTTGACCCTCACCAAAAATACTTTTAATCCTTTTGGAAGAGAAGCCCAGCTACACAATGGTACACATTACCTTCACACAGTCAGAAGCTTTGGATGGTTCCCCCAGTAAAGCTGGAAATATTAGAAGTAAAATGAAATGAAAGCAAAGTAGCCATCTGACAGAAGTTGCTTTCTGCCTTCTACATTTTAGGACCTCAAGTATTATTCCATTGATTTGTTGTACATTCCGCATTGGCATGCAATCTGGCAAATCTCTTAACTTATACCCCAGATCCCTGGCCAAATTTTAGCAAAGAGCCAGGGCGGACATAGTGTTTTTTTCTGTATAGAGCCTTCTGTTATGGCGGCTGGGATATATGGAAGCAGGGAGTGAGCAAAGGACTCGGTGGGTGGGTGGAGAAGGGCATGTCCAGGTGACCACCTGTTTGTGGCGGTTGTTGTCGTGGTCATCTGTGACAGTAGCAAGAACGCAAGCTCACTGAAGAGGTGGAGAGAGGAAGCCTCACACTCCTCTGCCTCTGAGGCAGGACAGGATGGGGTATGTGAATGTGAGGAGTCACAGTAGATCTGCAGAGAGTCCAGCTGAGTAGGGGAGGATTTGTCTTCCAGCCTTGGCTATTCTTGAGTACTGGCCCCTGGGAGCCAGTGGAGTAATCCTGAATATAGTGACTATATTTCACGCTACAGAATTTTCTGAGTAGATAGCCACTTTTTCAAGAGATACCTTTTTCACATTTTCTTGTTGCCAGTCATAGGCTTAAGTGTGGGTTTCTTTTTCTCCTAAGTGGCACTCAAACGTTGACTGATTCCTAATTTATTTGGCTGTGGCCTGACAAAAAGCTGTCCCATCAGTCTTCAGTGATCAAAAACAGTCTCCTCTTTTTTGCCAGATGAAGAAACATCCCTAGAGAATGCAGAAGGATCGTTGATGAAGGTGTTACAAGCGTGGAAGAAGAACAACAGCCCCGAGCTGACTATTGAGTCAGAGAGGGCATCCTCAGATAAAAGTGCTGTCAGCTTGTCAGGCTTCATGAATGAGCAGCTGGACTTTAATAATAACAGTGATGTTATCAGGGCACGAAATTACATACTGCCTTATATCTCAGAGGGAGATCTAGGAGATGTGGAATCAACATTATTACCATTCCTTCAACTTCTTTTTTCAAATACACAAGATGGAGATATGCCGCTGGGCCTTTTGAAAAACAATACAAGGAGCCCTTCTGTTAAACGTGCACGCAACAATTCAACTAATAAAAATAGATGGAGGAAACTCCATTTTCTGGAAAATTTGTTAGATGCAGAAACTCAAGAAAAAATGGATGAGGTGAAAAAGGAAGAAAAACCTGCCACGCGTACGCGTTCCAACCTTTTAAGTGCCATGTATAAACGCTACATCTTTCAAAAGAAGTTGGAAACTGCCCAACCACAGAAAGACAGCCTAGCAAAGACTAAGAGTACAGAGGAAAAGCTGCTGAGAGTGAACAGGGTCCTCAAGGGCCCGAGGGGCCTACAGAAAATGCACCTCCAAGCAGTGGGAGATGAGAGCGTCTGGGGGAAACAGAATGCCCAGCCATCTGTGGCGAGCACTGCCGAAGAAAGAAGGCTCAGGAGGCCATCCCCAAGAAAGCTGAAACAGCTACTCATGGTGCAGAGGCCCAGGAAGCTGGTGGGAAAGTCCTCCAATGCAGAGTCTTCATTCATAAAGGAACACAAGGCAGCAGGTTCCTCTACCCTGAAACAGTACTTCAAGGGCAGGCCTTCTGCCTCCATCCCTCCAGAATCCCCACCTGAGGTTAAAAGCAAATCAAAAGACTTATCCAACACTATACTTGTTTTAGAAGATGCAAAGGCTAGAGTTAGAAATATTAAGGATTTTGAACTAATCTCACATTCTGGGAAAAAAATACATCTTCCATAAAATTAGGACTCATCGGGTCCACAGAAAACCCAAAGTCAAAAGGAGTCAAAAGTTCAGAAAGAAAAGTTCGCCCAATAGAATGATGCTTGCAAGCCCTCCGTTCTCTGTAGGGAGGAGTCTCATAAATTCCCCTCCGCGAGAGCCTGTTTCATCTTCAGGAGAAGTGACTTCTCAGGAAAATCCTTTTCCAGAATTATTTTCTCTTTCAGACCCTTCGATAGAAAACACCACTTCAGAAAACAATACTGCACAAAACGTTTCTGAAGAAATTATTTCTACAGGAAACTCTAGTCTGCCAGGAGGAACCAGCCCTGGAAACACTACCCATAGGAACGTCTCCACTGCACATTCTACTGTTGCTGCAGACAACAGTATGCCAACTGTTCAACACACCAACGAAACACAATGGGAGTAGCACAACACGGGCACTGAATTATCCTCTAAGCCCACAGGCTTCACTTTCCTGGGGTTCACATCCCCGGGTGATCAAGTTGAAACTCAGCTAAAGCAGCAGCTGCGGTCCCTCATCCCCAACAATGTCATGCGAAGGCTCATTTCTCATGTTATCCAGACTTTGAAAATAGACTGCTCGGAGACCCACGTGCAGCTGGCCTGTGCCAACCTCATCTCTAGAACAGGCCTCCTGATGAAGCTTCTCAGCAAGCAGCAAGAAGTAAAGGTGTCCAAAGCGGAATGGGATACGGACCAGTGGAAAAGTGACAACTCTGTCAGTGAGAGCACAGAAGCCCAGAGTGAGCAGAAAGAGCAGGAGTCAAGTGAGGTGAGGAGAACCCCTGAAACATGGGACCTGGACTTTTACTCAGTTTAGGACATGCCATGAACGTGCCCAAGCAGGAATACCACGGGCTCCTAGTCTGTATCTTACCTTCAGCCGTGAAACTGGCTAAGACAGTGATCTCCCACTTGGCTCATTTAGAGAGTGTGCCACTATTCCTAGGGTAGACGAGAAGAGGACATAACACAGGACAACTAAATTGTAGGTAAATAAATTGTAGAAGAAAAGGCTAATGATAAGATTAATAACACTAAATTTAGCTTGTTCTTATAGAAGCTACTCGCCTGGAAGGATTGGGTTTTATAGTAGTTTAAGAATAGTTAGCTATTGTTTAGAATAGGTTTAAGAAGAGTTAGCTTTCATCCCTTGTATCTCCTTGTTTTTAAAAAATTTGTCATTTATTTTTTTAGCTCACAAAAGAAGTTCCAGGATATGGCTGTAACAACAAACTCATCTTGGCAATATCTGTAACTGTAGTAGTGACGATTTTGGTTACAATTCTCTGTCTCATTGAGGTAAGGACAATAATTCATTCAGATTCAGAACCCACAAACTTGAGAATCAAAGCCACCTTTCCACCTACTACTACTTGATTCTTCTCTTTAGTCATGAGGACTGAGATACACTTTGTTCTTTTACTGAAAAGTATATTCCCAGGATTTTTTGTTTCCTTTTTTCTTTTTTGGCTGCGTTGGGTCTTCATTGCGGTGCACGGGCTTCTCATTGCGGTGGCTTCTCTTGTTGTGGAGTACGGGCTCTAGACGCGCGGGCTCAGGAGTTGTGGCGCACGGACTTAGTTGCTCCACAGCATGTGGGACTTTCCGAGACCAGGGATGGGACCCGTGTCCCCTGCACTGGCAGGCAGATTCTTAACCACTGAACCACCAGGGAAGTCCCAATTCCAGTATTCTTAATCGTTTGTGTAGATCCATATTCCAAACAAGTGTCATTTTCCTCCTGCTTAAAAATACTTCTTTTACCCTTTCTTATAGTGAAAGTCTACTAGTAATGAATTCTTTCAGCTTTTGTATGTCTGAGATAGTCTTCATTTTGCTTTTGTTTGGACAGATCTGGGTATAGAATTCTAGCTTGATAGAATTCAATGCACTACTTTAAAGGTGTTATTCCACTGAGTTCTCCTTTACATTGTTTCCAGCAAGAATTCTGCTGTCGTTGTTATCTTTGTTCCTCTGTACGTAGTGTATAGTTTTTTCCTCTGGCTGCTTTTAAATTTTTCTCTTTATTGCTGGTTTTGAGCAATTTGATTATTTTTTGTGCCTTGGTGTAGTTTTGTCCATGTTTCTTATGCTTACAGTTCATTGATCTTCTTGACTTTGTGGGTTTATAGTGTTTACCAATTTGGAAAAGTGTTGGCTATTATTTCTTCAAATTGTTGTATTTCTCCTCTCCTTCATGGACTCTAAGTACCCATGTATTAGGCCACTTGACGTTGTTGCACAACTCACTGAGGCTCTATTCATTTTTGTTGTTGTTTTGTTTTGTTACTCTTTTTGTTTCATTTTGGATAGTTTCTATTGCTATGCCTTAATGTTCACTGACCCTTTCTTCTGCAGTGTCTAATCTGCCATTAACCTCGTTCCGTATCTTTTTCATTTAGACATTGTTTTTAATCTCTAGAAGCACAATTTGGGTCTGTTTTACATTTTCCATGCCTATACTTAACATTTTCAGTGTTTATTCTGGGTTTTTTAACATACGAAATGCAGTTGTAATAACTTTTCTTCATGTATAATAACTTTTTAAATGTTCTTTTCTGCCAATTCTAACATCTGTATGGATTATGGGTTAGTTTTGATTGATTGCCTTTTCTCCTCAGTATGGGTCATATTTTCCTACTTCTTTGCATCCTTGGCAATTTTTCATATGATCCCAGATATTGTGAGGTTTAGTTTATTATTTGCTATATATATATATATATTCCTGTAAAATGCTTGGGCTTTGTTTTGGGTGAAATCAAGTTACTCAGAACAATTTTATTCTTTTAGGTCTAGTGTGTAAGATTCGTTGGGTAGGAGTCCAAGTAGCCTCTAGTGTGGAGCTCACTGTATGCAACTACGGAGACAAGTCCTTTCTGAGCATCATGAGGTTTTGCAGTCTGACTTGTAGGAACAGGTACTATTCCTACAACCCTGTGTGATATCCAGTTATTCTTATTATTAATCCTTTCATGTGGTTCTTTTCCTGGCATCAGGGAATTCCTCACACAAATGTACTGACCAATACTTTGTTGAATTCTCAAGAGATCCCTCTGCATGTCTCCAGAGTTCTTTGTCTGTGCACTTCTTTTCTCTCTGATACTCTGCTTTGGGAACTCTAGTTACGTTGGTTTTCCCAGACTCTCAGCTCCATTTCCTCAGTCAGGGGGTCCACCAGTCTCTGCCAGGACTTCTCTTCCCTTTACCATGACCTGGAAACTCTCTCAGAGAAGTAAGGTAGGGCAATTAGAGGGATCACTTCATTTATTTCCCATCTCCTGGAGATCACTGAACTTTATTTGCCTGAGGTCCAGTTTCTTGAAAACTGTTGTTTCATATGTCCTGTCTGATGTTTTCATTGTTTCAGGTGGGAGGTCAAATTGGTCCTTGTTACTTCATCTTGGCCAGAAGCCAATAACATAGTTTAAGTCTGTTTTGTTTTGATACAGGGTCCAGTTAAAGATTAGGCATTGCATGTCATGTCTTTGTTTCCTTTAATCTAGAATATTTCCCTACTATTTTTTTTGATGTTTTATGACATTGGCATTTTTGAAGAGTCTAAGCCAGTTGTCTTGTCAATTGCCCCACGATCTGGATTTGTCTGTTTCCTCATTAGATTCAAAGTAAACATTTTGGGGAAGAATACTATATAGGTGATGTATTCTTCATACTTCATCACTTCAGGTGGCCCAGTGCTAAGTTTGATCACTTGACTGAGGTGGTATCTTCCATATCTCTCCATTGTAAAGTTATTTTTCCCCTTGGTAATTGATAAATAATATGTGGGGTGATACGTTGGGATCAGTGAAGATCCTACTTTCAAACAACTCTTCACCCAACTGTGCATCAATGATAATCCTTGTCTGAATCGATTATTACATTGATAGTTGCCAAATGACACTTTCCTAATTCTATCATTCCTTTTGCATTTATTAGCTGACATTATTCTATAAAGAAGAGCTCCCCCACTTTTCATTTTGAGTATCATTATGAACTCATGTGCTTTTTTAAAAAGTAACTATGTTATACCTTATTATAACGATAGTGTTATTCTTTGGAATGTTCCTTTTGTCCAGATTTGGCCAATGCGATCTCTGTTATTGTTTAACCACACGATGCTTTTTTCTTACTAGAATGATTTCTAATATATTACTACTCACAAATAGGAACTGAGAAAAGGACTCCAGAAGGTGCGGTCTTATTCAGACTCTTCTTAGAAGTCCGCCTTCTTCCTGCGTACTCTCAACCCCAAGTGAGGCTTTCGGGTTGGAAGGAGATACTTCTGAATTAAACTACAGATCAATGTCACCCAATTCTAATCCCTATTCCCTTTTTTCTAGGCATACCATACCTACTGCCATCCTAATCCTTCTGTTGGGCACCTCTCTCCTCCTCTATATTTACTTACAACAGTCAAGAGCAGCAATTGGCCAACCGGCCCCTATCCAGTTCTCCAGTCCATATGCCCCAAGAACTCCTTTTTGCACTGGTCTGTGGTGGCCTTGGCCTACCTCGTCTACCCACTCAAGTAACTCTTTTACCACGAATTTAATTACCTGTGTTTCCCTTTATAGGGTCTTACCTAGCCGTATGGCCTGCTGCCTCTGCCAATTTAAAAATACTATTGAGGTTGTCTGTAAGACAGTCAAGCTGCGTTGTGACAGTGAATGCCTGACAGACGTCACACGTTGTGGTGAGTCTCAATTGCGGGATAATAAATTTTTTAATTTTAATTTAATTTTTTAATAATTTTTATTTTTAATCAATGATGATAAATTTTCAAATTAATGATGTAATTGCATTATTTTAATTCATTCATTCAGCGTTCCAGCTCCCTACGTTTCTAAGAACTACCCCCTTGCTAAAAATCAGATTCTTGGTTACGTTATTAAGCTAATAAGAGCTCAGGTACATAGTTAGCTTAATAATGTAACTGATCCGCATACATAAAGGAACAAGAGAAAGGCATGGAAGGGGGAAGGGAATTCACATTAACGGCCACATATCCTATGCTGTGCTCTCGGCAAATGAGAACTTATTCGTAGAGTGCATCACAGTTTGTAAACTGATTTTATATACATTAGGTCTCAACTACCCTTTGTCTTATAGGACAGGTGTAAATATAATTTTGTTTCTTTTATTTGTTTCTGCAATTTTATAAAGAGTACAAGTGATGCTGTTTTATGTCCTATTGGGAGCCTGAGAGTTTCTGGTTCCATAACCAGAAGCTGCTACCTAGCCCTTCTAATGGATGGGAGAGCTAGTTTATTCTTCGACTGTCCAGCTGTGAACTTGCTCTGAATCTCAAGCTTTTCTATCCACAAAACACTCAGGGGCTTTCAACTATTTTTCTATGTATCAGATTTATTGGCACTAACTTGATGACTTCCAAAATGTGCTTTCCTGCCCAGGTAGCTTGAATACAGGTCTCTTTCAGTGATCTAGAGCACGTCATATATAGTAACACTTTACTACTTCTGTAAAGACAATATTGCTGATTTTTCAACACAATTTTTTTTTTTTTTTGGCCGTGCCACACAGCTTGTGGGATCTTAGTTCCCCACCCAGGGATTGAACCCGGGCCACAGCAGGGGAAGTGCTCGGTCCCAACCACTAGACCACCAGGGAACTCCCCCAAACAATTGTTTTACTAATTATCTTGCTCCCTTCTCGCCCAGAAGTGTGCAGAAAAGGCATTTTTCATCTCCTTTTACAGGTGAGGAAAAACAAGATCAGAGGTGTTAAGTGCTATGATCCTAGTGCCCTGATCTCCTATCCCCAGTTTGGGGCTCTCTGCAAGCCCATGCTCCTCCTTTCTCATGACCCTTCCCTCCTCCTTTGACCCTCACCAAAAATACTTTTAATCCTTTTGGAAGAGAAGCCCAGCTACACAATGGTACACATTACCTTCACACAGTCAGAAGCTTTGGATGGTTCCCCCAGTAAAGCTGGAAATATTAGAAGTAAAATGAAATGAAAGCAAAGTAGCCATCTGACAGAAGTTGCTTTCTGCCTTCTACATTTTAGGACCTCAAGTATTATTCCATTGATTTGTTGTACATTCCGCATTGGCATGCAATCTGGCAAATCTCTTAACTTATACCCCAGATCCCTGGCCAAATTTTAGCAAAGAGCCAGGGCGGACATAGTGTTTTTTTCTGTATAGAGCCTTCTGTTATGGCGGCTGGGATATATGGAAGCAGGGAGTGAGCAAAGGACTCGGTGGGTGGGTGGAGAAGGGCATGTCCAGGTGACCACCTGTTTGTGGCGGTTGTTGTCGTGGTCATCTGTGACAGTAGCAAGAACGCAAGCTCACTGAAGAGGTGGAGAGAGGAAGCCTCACACTCCTCTGCCTCTGAGGCAGGACAGGATGGGGTATGTGAATGTGAGGAGTCACAGTAGATCTGCAGAGAGTCCAGCTGAGTAGGGGAGGATTTGTCTTCCAGCCTTGGCTATTCTTGAGTACTGGCCCCTGGGAGCCAGTGGAGTAATCCTGAATATAGTGACTATATTTCACGCTACAGAATTTTCTGAGTAGATAGCCACTTTTTCAAGAGATACCTTTTTCACATTTTCTTGTTGCCAGTCATAGGCTTAAGTGTGGGTTTCTTTTTCTCCTAAGTGGCACTCAAACGTTGACTGATTCCTAATTTATTTGGCTGTGGCCTGACAAAAAGCTGTCCCATCAGTCTTCAGTGATCAAAAACAGTCTCCTCTTTTTTGCCAGATGAAGAAACATCCCTAGAGAATGCAGAAGGATCGTTGATGAAGGTGTTACAAGCGTGGAAGAAGAACAACAGCCCCGAGCTGACTATTGAGTCAGAGAGGGCATCCTCAGATAAAAGTGCTGTCAGCTTGTCAGGCTTCATGAATGAGCAGCTGGACTTTAATAATAACAGTGATGTTATCAGGGCACGAAATTACATACTGCCTTATATCTCAGAGGGAGATCTAGGAGATGTGGAATCAACATTATTACCATTCCTTCAACTTCTTTTTTCAAATACACAAGATGGAGATATGCCGCTGGGCCTTTTGAAAAACAATACAAGGAGCCCTTCTGTTAAACGTGCACGCAACAATTCAACTAATAAAAATAGATGGAGGAAACTCCATTTTCTGGAAAATTTGTTAGATGCAGAAACTCAAGAAAAAATGGATGAGGTGAAAAAGGAAGAAAAACCTGCCACGCGTACGCGTTCCAACCTTTTAAGTGCCATGTATAAACGCTACATCTTTCAAAAGAAGTTGGAAACTGCCCAACCACAGAAAGACAGCCTAGCAAAGACTAAGAGTACAGAGGAAAAGCTGCTGAGAGTGAACAGGGTCCTCAAGGGCCCGAGGGGCCTACAGAAAATGCACCTCCAAGCAGTGGGAGATGAGAGCGTCTGGGGGAAACAGAATGCCCAGCCATCTGTGGCGAGCACTGCCGAAGAAAGAAGGCTCAGGAGGCCATCCCCAAGAAAGCTGAAACAGCTACTCATGGTGCAGAGGCCCAGGAAGCTGGTGGGAAAGTCCTCCAATGCAGAGTCTTCATTCATAAAGGAACACAAGGCAGCAGGTTCCTCTACCCTGAAACAGTACTTCAAGGGCAGGCCTTCTGCCTCCATCCCTCCAGAATCCCCACCTGAGGTTAAAAGCAAATCAAAAGACTTATCCAACACTATACTTGTTTTAGAAGATGCAAAGGCTAGAGTTAGAAATATTAAGGATTTTGAACTAATCTCACATTCTGGGAAAAAAATACATCTTCCATAAAATTAGGACTCATCGGGTCCACAGAAAACCCAAAGTCAAAAGGAGTCAAAAGTTCAGAAAGAAAAGTTCGCCCAATAGAATGATGCTTGCAAGCCCTCCGTTCTCTGTAGGGAGGAGTCTCATAAATTCCCCTCCGCGAGAGCCTGTTTCATCTTCAGGAGAAGTGACTTCTCAGGAAAATCCTTTTCCAGAATTATTTTCGCTTTCAGACCCTTCGATAGAAAACACCACTTCAGAAAACAATACTGCACAAAACGTTTCTGAAGAAATTATTTCTACAGGAAACTCTAGTCTGCCAGGAGGAACCAGCCCTGGAAACACTACCCATAGGAACGTCTCCACTGCACATTCTACTGTTGCTGCAGACAACAGTATGCCAACTGTTCAACACACCAACGAAACACAATGGGAGTAGCACAACACGGGCACTGAATTATCCTCTAAGCCCACAGGCTTCACTTTCCTGGGGTTCACATCCCCGGGTGATCAAGTTGAAACTCAGCTAAAGCAGCAGCTGCGGTCCCTCATCCCCAACAATGTCATGCGAAGGCTCATTTCTCATGTTATCCAGACTTTGAAAATAGACTGCTCGGAGACCCACGTGCAGCTGGCCTGTGCCAACCTCATCTCTAGAACAGGCCTCCTGATGAAGCTTCTCAGCAAGCAGCAAGAAGTAAAGGTGTCCAAAGCGGAATGGGATACGGACCAGTGGAAAAGTGACAACTCTGTCAGTGAGAGCACAGAAGCCCAGAGTGAGCAGAAAGAGCAGGAGTCAAGTGAGGTGAGGAGAACCCCTGAAACATGGGACCTGGACTTTTACTCAGTTTAGGACATGCCATGAACGTGCCCAAGCAGGAATACCACGGGCTCCTAGTCTGTATCTTACCTTCAGCCGTGAAACTGGCTAAGACAGTGATCTCCCACTTGGCTCATTTAGAGAGTGTGCCACTATTCCTAGGGTAGACGAGAAGAGGACATAACACAGGACAACTAAATTGTAGGTAAATAAATTGTAGAAGAAAAGGCTAATGATAAGATTAATAACACTAAATTTAGCTTGTTCTTATAGAAGCTACTCGCCTGGAAGGATTGGGTTTTATAGTAGTTTAAGAATAGTTAGCTATTGTTTAGAATAGGTTTAAGAAGAGTTAGCTTTCATCCCTTGTATCTCCTTGTTTTTAAAAAATTTGTCATTTATTTTTTTAGCTCACAAAAGAAGTTCCAGGATATGGCTGTAACAACAAACTCATCTTGGCAATATCTGTAACTGTAGTAGTGACGATTTTGGTTACAATTCTCTGTCTCATTGAGGTAAGGACAATAATTCATTCAGATTCAGAACCCACAAACTTGAGAATCAAAGCCACCTTTCCACCTACTACTACTTGATTCTTCTCTTTAGTCATGAGGACTGAGATACACTTTGTTCTTTTACTGAAAAGTATATTCCCAGGATTTTTTGTTTCCTTTTTTCTTTTTTGGCTGCGTTGGGTCTTCATTGCGGTGCACGGGCTTCTCATTGCGGTGGCTTCTCTTGTTGTGGAGTACGGGCTCTAGACGCGCGGGCTCAGGAGTTGTGGCGCACGGACTTAGTTGCTCCACAGCATGTGGGACTTTCCGAGACCAGGGATGGGACCCGTGTCCCCTGCACTGGCAGGCAGATTCTTAACCACTGAACCACCAGGGAAGTCCCAATTCCAGTATTCTTAATCGTTTGTGTAGATCCATATTCCAAACAAGTGTCATTTTCCTCCTGCTTAAAAATACTTCTTTTACCCTTTCTTATAGTGAAAGTCTACTAGTAATGAATTCTTTCAGCTTTTGTATGTCTGAGATAGTCTTCATTTTGCTTTTGTTTGGACAGATCTGGGTATAGAATTCTAGCTTGATAGAATTCAATGCACTACTTTAAAGGTGTTATTCCACTGAGTTCTCCTTTACATTGTTTCCAGCAAGAAATCTGCTGTCGTTGTTATCTTTGTTCCTCTGTACGTAGTGTATAGTTTTTTCCTCTGGCTGCTTTTAAATTTTTCTCTTTATTGCTGGTTTTGAGCAATTTGATTATTTTTTGTGCCTTGGTGTAGTTTTGTCCATGTTTCTTATGCTTACAGTTCATTGATCTTCTTGACTTTGTGGGTTTATAGTGTTTACCAATTTGGAAAAGTGTTGGCTATTATTTCTTCAAATTGTTGTATTTCTCCTCTCCTTCATGGACTCTAAGTACCCATGTATTAGGCCACTTGACGTTGTTGCACAACTCACTGAGGCTCTATTCATTTTTGTTGTTGTTTTGTTTTGTTACTCTTTTTGTTTCATTTTGGATAGTTTCTATTGCTATGCCTTAATGTTCACTGACCCTTTCTTCTGCAGTGTCTAATCTGCCATTAACCTCGTTCCGTATCTTTTTCATTTAGACATTGTTTTTAATCTCTAGAAGCACAATTTGGGTCTGTTTTACATTTTCCATGCCTATACTTAACATTTTCAGTGTTTATTCTGGGTTTTTTAACATACGAAATGCAGTTGTAATAACTTTTCTTCATGTATAATAACTTTTTAAATGTTCTTTTCTGCCAATTCTAACATCTGTATGGATTATGGGTTAGTTTTGATTGATTGCCTTTTCTCCTCAGTATGGGTCATATTTTCCTACTTCTTTGCATCCTTGGCAATTTTTCATATGATCCCAGATATTGTGAGGTTTAGTTTATTATTTGCTATATATATATATATATTCCTGTAAAATGCTTGGGCTTTGTTTTGGGTGAAATCAAGTTACTCAGAACAATTTTATTCTTTTAGGTCTAGTGTGTAAGATTCGTTGGGTAGGAGTCCAAGTAGCCTCTAGTGTGGAGCTCACTGTATGCAACTACGGAGACAAGTCCTTTCTGAGCATCATGAGGTTTTGCAGTCTGACTTGTAGGAACAGGTACTATTCCTACAACCCTGTGTGATATCCAGTTATTCTTATTATTAATCCTTTCATGTGGTTCTTTTCCTGGCATCAGGGAATTCCTCACACAAATGTACTGACCAATACTTTGTTGAATTCTCAAGAGATCCCTCTGCATGTCTCCAGAGTTCTTTGTCTGTGCACTTCTTTTCTCTCTGATACTCTGCTTTGGGAACTCTAGTTACGTTGGTTTTCCCAGACTCTCAGCTCCATTTCCTCAGTCAGGGGGTCCACCAGTCTCTGCCAGGACTTCTCTTCCCTTTACCATGACCTGGAAACTCTCTCAGAGAAGTAAGGTAGGGCAATTAGAGGGATCACTTCATTTATTTCCCATCTCCTGGAGATCACTGAACTTTATTTGCCTGAGGTCCAGTTTCTTGAAAACTGTTGTTTCATATGTCCTGTCTGATGTTTTCATTGTTTCAGGTGGGAGGTCAAATTGGTCCTTGTTACTTCATCTTGGCCAGAAGCCAATAACATAGTTTAAGTCTGTTTTGTTTTGATACAGGGTCCAGTTAAAGATTAGGCATTGCATGTCATGTCTTTGTTTCCTTTAATCTAGAATATTTCCCTACTATTTTTTTTGATGTTTTATGACATTGGCATTTTTGAAGAGTCTAAGCCAGTTGTCTTGTCAATTGCCCCACAATCTGGATTTGTCTGTTTCCTCATTAGATTCAAAGTAAACATTTTGGGGAAGAATACTATATAGGTGATGTATTCTTCATACTTCATCACTTCAGGTGGCCCAGTGCTAAGTTTGATCACTTGACTGAGGTGGTATCTTCCATATCTCTCCATTGTAAAGTTATTTTTCCCCTTGGTAATTGATAAATAATATGTGGGGTGATACGTTGGGATCAGTGAAGATCCTACTTTCAAACAACTCTTCACCCAACTGTGCATCAATGATAATCCTTGTCTGAATCGATTATTACATTGATAGTTGCCAAATGACACTTTCCTAATTCTATCATTCCTTTTGCATTTATTAGCTGACATTATTCTATAAAGAAGAGCTCCCCCACTTTTCATTTTGAGTATCATTATGAACTCATGTGCTTTTTTAAAAAGTAACTATGTTATACCTTATTATAACGATAGTGTTATTCTTTGGAATGTTCCTTTTGTCCAGATTTGGCCAATGCGATCTCTGTTATTGTTTAACCACACGATGCTTTTTTCTTACTAGAATGATTTCTAATATATTACTACTCACAAATAGGAACTGAGAAAAGGACTCCAGAAGGTGCGGTCTTATTCAGACTCTTCTTAGAAGTCCGCCTTCTTCCTGCGTACTCTCAACCCCAAGTGAGGCTTTCGGGTTGGAAGGAGATACTTCTGAATTAAACTACAGATCAATGTCACCCAATTCTAATCCCTATTCCCTTTTTTCTAGGCATACCATACCTACTGCCATCCTAATCCTTCTGTTGGGCACCTCTCTCCTCCTCTATATTTACTTACAACAGTCAAGAGCAGCAATTGGCCAACCGGCCCCTATCCAGTTCTCCAGTCCATATGCCCCAAGAACTCCTTTTTGCACTGGTCTGTGGTGGCCTTGGCCTACCTCGTCTACCCACTCAAGTAACTCTTTTACCACGAATTTAATTACCTGTGTTTCCCTTTATAGGGTCTTACCTAGCCGTATGGCCTGCTGCCTCTGCCAATTTAAAAATACTATTGAGGTTGTCTGTAAGACAGTCAAGCTGCGTTGTGACAGTGAATGCCTGACAGACGTCACACGTTGTGGTGAGTCTCAATTGCGGGATAATAAATTTTTTAATTTTAATTTAATTTTTTAATAATTTTTATTTTTAATCAATGATGATAAATTTTCAAATTAATGATGTAATTGCATTATTTTAATTCATTCATTCAGCGTTCCAGCTCCCTACGTTTCTAAGAACTACCCCCTTGCTAAAAATCAGATTCTTGGTTACGTTATTAAGCTAATAAGAGCTCAGGTACATAGTTAGCTTAATAATGTAACTGATCCGCATACATAAAGGAACAAGAGAAAGGCATGGAAGGGGGAAGGGAATTCACATTAACGGCCACATATCCTATGCTGTGCTCTCGGCAAATGAGAACTTATTCGTAGAGTGCATCACAGTTTGTAAACTGATTTTATATACATTAGGTCTCAACTACCCTTTGTCTTATAGGACAGGTGTAAATATAATTTTGTTTCTTTTATTTGTTTCTGCAATTTTATAAAGAGTACAAGTGATGCTGTTTTATGTCCTATTGGGAGCCTGAGAGTTTCTGGTTCCATAACCAGAAGCTGCTACCTAGCCCTTCTAATGGATGGGAGAGCTAGTTTATTCTTCGACTGTCCAGCTGTGAACTTGCTCTGAATCTCAAGCTTTTCTATCCACAAAACACTCAGGGGCTTTCAACTATTTTTCTATGTATCAGATTTATTGGCACTAACTTGATGACTTCCAAAATGTGCTTTCCTGCCCAGGTAGCTTGAATACAGGTCTCTTTCAGTGATCTAGAGCACGTCATATATAGTAACACTTTACTACTTCTGTAAAGACAATATTGCTGATTTTTCAACACAATTTTTTTTTTTTTTTGGCCGTGCCACACAGCTTGTGGGATCTTAGTTCCCCACCCAGGGATTGAACCCGGGCCACAGCAGGGGAAGTGCTCGGTCCCAACCACTAGACCACCAGGGAACTCCCCCAAACAATTGTTTTACTAATTATCTTGCTCCCTTCTCGCCCAGAAGTGTGCAGAAAAGGCATTTTTCATCTCCTTTTACAGGTGAGGAAAAACAAGATCAGAGGTGTTAAGTGCTATGATCCTAGTGCCCTGATCTCCTATCCCCAGTTTGGGGCTCTCTGCAAGCCCATGCTCCTCCTTTCTCATGACCCTTCCCTCCTCCTTTGACCCTCACCAAAAATACTTTTAATCCTTTTGGAAGAGAAGCCCAGCTACACAATGGTACACATTACCTTCACACAGTCAGAAGCTTTGGATGGTTCCCCCAGTAAAGCTGGAAATATTAGAAGTAAAATGAAATGAAAGCAAAGTAGCCATCTGACAGAAGTTGCTTTCTGCCTTCTACATTTTAGGACCTCAAGTATTATTCCATTGATTTGTTGTACATTCCGCATTGGCATGCAATCTGGCAAATCTCTTAACTTATACCCCAGATCCCTGGCCAAATTTTAGCAAAGAGCCAGGGCGGACATAGTGTTTTTTTCTGTATAGAGCCTTCTGTTATGGCGGCTGGGATATATGGAAGCAGGGAGTGAGCAAAGGACTCGGTGGGTGGGTGGAGAAGGGCATGTCCAGGTGACCACCTGTTTGTGGCGGTTGTTGTCGTGGTCATCTGTGACAGTAGCAAGAACGCAAGCTCACTGAAGAGGTGGAGAGAGGAAGCCTCACACTCCTCTGCCTCTGAGGCAGGACAGGATGGGGTATGTGAATGTGAGGAGTCACAGTAGATCTGCAGAGAGTCCAGCTGAGTAGGGGAGGATTTGTCTTCCAGCCTTGGCTATTCTTGAGTACTGGCCCCTGGGAGCCAGTGGAGTAATCCTGAATATAGTGACTATATTTCACGCTACAGAATTTTCTGAGTAGATAGCCACTTTTTCAAGAGATACCTTTTTCACATTTTCTTGTTGCCAGTCATAGGCTTAAGTGTGGGTTTCTTTTTCTCCTAAGTGGCACTCAAACGTTGACTGATTCCTAATTTATTTGGCTGTGGCCTGACAAAAAGCTGTCCCATCAGTCTTCAGTGATCAAAAACAGTCTCCTCTTTTTTGCCAGATGAAGAAACATCCCTAGAGAATGCAGAAGGATCGTTGATGAAGGTGTTACAAGCGTGGAAGAAGAACAACAGCCCCGAGCTGACTATTGAGTCAGAGAGGGCATCCTCAGATAAAAGTGCTGTCAGCTTGTCAGGCTTCATGAATGAGCAGCTGGACTTTAATAATAACAGTGATGTTATCAGGGCACGAAATTACATACTGCCTTATATCTCAGAGGGAGATCTAGGAGATGTGGAATCAACATTATTACCATTCCTTCAACTTCTTTTTTCAAATACACAAGATGGAGATATGCCGCTGGGCCTTTTGAAAAACAATACAAGGAGCCCTTCTGTTAAACGTGCACGCAACAATTCAACTAATAAAAATAGATGGAGGAAACTCCATTTTCTGGAAAATTTGTTAGATGCAGAAACTCAAGAAAAAATGGATGAGGTGAAAAAGGAAGAAAAACCTGCCACGCGTACGCGTTCCAACCTTTTAAGTGCCATGTATAAACGCTACATCTTTCAAAAGAAGTTGGAAACTGCCCAACCACAGAAAGACAGCCTAGCAAAGACTAAGAGTACAGAGGAAAAGCTGCTGAGAGTGAACAGGGTCCTCAAGGGCCCGAGGGGCCTACAGAAAATGCACCTCCAAGCAGTGGGAGATGAGAGCGTCTGGGGGAAACAGAATGCCCAGCCATCTGTGGCGAGCACTGCCGAAGAAAGAAGGCTCAGGAGGCCATCCCCAAGAAAGCTGAAACAGCTACTCATGGTGCAGAGGCCCAGGAAGCTGGTGGGAAAGTCCTCCAATGCAGAGTCTTCATTCATAAAGGAACACAAGGCAGCAGGTTCCTCTACCCTGAAACAGTACTTCAAGGGCAGGCCTTCTGCCTCCATCCCTCCAGAATCCCCACCTGAGGTTAAAAGCAAATCAAAAGACTTATCCAACACTATACTTGTTTTAGAAGATGCAAAGGCTAGAGTTAGAAATATTAAGGATTTTGAACTAATCTCACATTCTGGGAAAAAAATACATCTTCCATAAAATTAGGACTCATCGGGTCCACAGAAAACCCAAAGTCAAAAGGAGTCAAAAGTTCAGAAAGAAAAGTTCGCCCAATAGAATGATGCTTGCAAGCCCTCCGTTCTCTGTAGGGAGGAGTCTCATAAATTCCCCTCCGCGAGAGCCTGTTTCATCTTCAGGAGAAGTGACTTCTCAGGAAAATCCTTTTCCAGAATTATTTTCGCTTTCAGACCCTTCGATAGAAAACACCACTTCAGAAAACAATACTGCACAAAACGTTTCTGAAGAAATTATTTCTACAGGAAACTCTAGTCTGCCAGGAGGAACCAGCCCTGGAAACACTACCCATAGGAACGTCTCCACTGCACATTCTACTGTTGCTGCAGACAACAGTATGCCAACTGTTCAACACACCAACGAAACACAATGGGAGTAGCACAACACGGGCACTGAATTATCCTCTAAGCCCACAGGCTTCACTTTCCTGGGGTTCACATCCCCGGGTGATCAAGTTGAAACTCAGCTAAAGCAGCAGCTGCGGTCCCTCATCCCCAACAATGTCATGCGAAGGCTCATTTCTCATGTTATCCAGACTTTGAAAATAGACTGCTCGGAGACCCACGTGCAGCTGGCCTGTGCCAACCTCATCTCTAGAACAGGCCTCCTGATGAAGCTTCTCAGCAAGCAGCAAGAAGTAAAGGTGTCCAAAGCGGAATGGGATACGGACCAGTGGAAAAGTGACAACTCTGTCAGTGAGAGGACAGAAGCCCAGAGTGAGCAGAAAGAGCAGGAGTCAAGTGAGGTGAGGAGAACCCCTGAAACATGGGACCTGGACTTTTACTCAGTTTAGGACATGCCATGAACGTGCCCAAGCAGGAATACCACGGGCTCCTAGTCTGTATCTTACCTTCAGCCGTGAAACTGGCTAAGACAGTGATCTCCCACTTGGCTCATTTAGAGAGTGTGCCACTATTCCTAGGGTAGACGAGAAGAGGACATAACACAGGACAACTAAATTGTAGGTAAATAAATTGTAGAAGAAAAGGCTAATGATAAGATTAATAACACTAAATTTAGCTTGTTCTTATAGAAGCTACTCGCCTGGAAGGATTGGGTTTTATAGTAGTTTAAGAATAGTTAGCTATTGTTTAGAATAGGTTTAAGAAGAGTTAGCTTTCATCCCTTGTATCTCCTTGTTTTTAAAAAATTTGTCATTTATTTTTTTAGCTCACAAAAGAAGTTCCAGGATATGGCTGTAACAACAAACTCATCTTGGCAATATCTGTAACTGTAGTAGTGACGATTTTGGTTACAATTCTCTGTCTCATTGAGGTAAGGACAATAATTCATTCAGATTCAGAACCCACAAACTTGAGAATCAAAGCCACCTTTCCACCTACTACTACTTGATTCTTCTCTTTAGTCATGAGGACTGAGATACACTTTGTTCTTTTACTGAAAAGTATATTCCCAGGATTTTTTGTTTCCTTTTTTCTTTTTTGGCTGCGTTGGGTCTTCATTGCGGTGCACGGGC